>NC_083801.1:2652532-2721631 GCF_015708825.2 Lethenteron reissneri
GGTGTGTAATGTGTGTGTGTGTAATGTGTGTGTGTGTAATGTGTGTGTGTAATGTGTGTGTGTATTGTGTGTGTGGTAATGTGTGTGTGTGTAATGTGTGTGTGTATTGTGTGTGTAATGTGTGTGTGTGTAATGTGTGTGTGTAATGTGTGTGTGTAATGTGTGTGTGTGTAATGTGTGGTGTGTAATGTGTGTGTGTAATGTTGTGTGTGTAATGTGTGTGTGTGTAATGTGTGTGTGTGTAATGTGTGTGTGTAATGTGTGTGTGTGTAATGTGTGTGTGTGTAATGTGTGTGTGTGTAATGTGTGTGTGTAATGTGTGTTGTGTAATGTGTGTGTGTAATGTGTGTGTGTGTAATGTGTGTGTGTGTAATGTGTGTGTGTAATGTGTGTGTGTAATGTGTGTGTGTAATGTGTGTGTGTAATGTGTGTGTGTGTAATGTGTGTGTGTGTAATGTGTGTGGGGTGTGTAATGTGTGTGTGTGTAATGTGTGTGTGTGTAATGTGTGTGTGTATAGGTGTGTGTGTGTATAATGTGTGGTGTGTAATGTGTGTGTGTGTAATTGTGTGGTGTGTATGTGTGTGTGTAATGTGTGTGTGTGTAATGTGTGTGTGTGTAATGTGTGTGTGTAATGTTGTGGTGTGTGTAATGTGTGTGTGTGTAATGTGTGTGTGTGTAATGTGTGTGTGTGTAATGTGTGTGTGTGTAATGTGTGTGTGTGTAATGTGTGTGTGTGTAATGTGTGTGTGTGTAATGTGTGTGTGTAATGTGTGTGTGTGTAATGTGTGTGTGTATAATGTGTGTGTGGTAATGTGTGTGTAATGTGTGTGTGTGTAATGTGTGTGTGTGTAATGTGTGTGTGTGTAATGTGTGTGTGTCACCCGACCCTGCCGCTCTACGGTGATTAGCCTGATATCTGTGGGGGCGCTTTTGGGCTCTTCTCATTTGGCTCACATGAACGACCTCCTCGAGGCAAGTTCCTCAATGCAATGAGCGAAATGTGTGGGGGAACGTTTCCGCTGCACCGCATTCCGATCTGCTCTGGAATCGGGCCTGACGATTGTTCAGTCACGACTATGTTTAGGTTCTCTGTCATCTCGTCACATCATGCCAAAGTGCTGGTTCATCGATATAAACTAAACTAATTGATCTAGTTGTTTTATGTTACCAGAAAAGCCCACTGAGCTATGAGCTCTTTGTCAGAGGGAACCTGGCTTCATCGAAGTGGCTTCATCATCATCATCGCCGCTTGTGGGATTTCATAGCAGCAGCCACATCATCTGAACGCGTATTTCTAAATGTGGAGGGAAAACGGGAGTACTCTAAGAACAATCCATGCGACCACCACTGGGAGAGAGAGAGAAAAACACGCAAACTATAAATATACAACAGGCATCGTCATGGTCCGGTATCAAATCCACGACTCTCTGCGTGCTCGCAACGGAGACAACATTTCCCCTCCACCACCGCCGCAGAGTCCCTGTTGCCTCACGCCGCGCGAGCATCCTCATCCGCGTCGCCCCCTTGTCTCCCTGCCTGTGCAGTGCGAACCAGGAGGCCCACGAGCACGTGTTTGAGGCTGTGACGCTGCCCGTCAGGTCTCCGCTCAACTCGACCTCCGTGGGTAAGACGCCACCGGCTTCGCTCTGCCGGCTTCTCGCTGCGTCGGCTTCTCGCTGCGCGGAGCTAAAGCAACACGGCCTGGCCTCTGCCCGTTGAGTTCACAGCTTCACGCCGTCCCACCCTCGCGAGTGCAAAGACAACAGTCCCCCGTATGGCCTCAGCAGGCTTTGGGGCAAGTGCTGTAGCGCCTTTGAGGGCCGGCACGGCACGAGAGGGGGTGGGTGGGCCCCCCATGCCCGGCCGCCTTTGTATCCCAGTGGCTGAGACGACCTAGGGGAAGCCCACGATCAGTTCAGTTAATCGTCACTGGCGTTGGCCATGAAAGGGAATCGAACTCGGGTCACCGGTTCGTAGTGCAGCACGGTAACCGCTGCACCACCGCTACCCACTGCGCTCCACACTAACACGTGGACACACACACATTTCCGCTGACCCTAATTCATTATTGGGGCCAACGTGAACCGTCATTGTCGCACAGCAATGTGAGAGCATCTGCAGCGTGTGCGTGAGTTTAGCGGCGCGCTTCCCCGTGCGTCTATCATGAGGCGTGCGATACCCAGTCGATGAAGTTTCACGATACCCGGTCGCGATTGTTTGTTAAAGGCTCTAATTTGTTTCCGTGTTCGTACCGTCTCGTTTGTGTTGCCGGTTTGATATGTTCCGGCTATTATTATTATTATTTGGCGAACCACCGAACAAAGACGGTTACTGCATCGCGTGGCGCTTTCAGATGCGTCCCTGCGGTCATCTGGAACGCTCTTTCCGATATTAGGAAGTCACTGGAGCTATGCACTTTTAAATCTAAATTGAAAACCCACTTCTTCCGAACTGCTTTTTGCGTTTAGTTTGTGTTCTTCCCCTGCGCCTCCGATGCCTACGTACGATGCGAAATAAGTTCTGACATGCACACATAATTGCATTATCTATACGTTTTTCTGTTGGTTTGTACATCTTGTAAATACATTGCCGTATGTGGAAATTATATTGACACATGTTTACACGGAATGCATGTATTGAGAGCCGAAGGATTTCTTATCATTATTTCGCTCCTTTACCCAGGAAAGCCTCACCGAGTCTCAAGACTCATTTTCAGGAGGGTCCTGCCAAGTGTTCGCACAGTAGGAGGCGATGTTGCTGCTGCTGTGTGTACTCCAGTTGAGTGATTTGAGGGTAATTTTTCTGAATTTGGTCGATCGGCCAATGCAAGTGTCTTCAGCTACGGCAGAAAACCGTAGAACCCAGGAAACCCACGCAGAACAGGGGAAAAAGAACATCTAAATTTCCGACAGAAAATTAACCCAGGTCGGGATTCGAACCCAGGCCCCTTCTTACTGTGTGGAGCGAGTGTCGCTACTGCGCTGCTGCCACCCTGCCCCCGTCACAACGGATGAATCGGCGAGCGATGGTCACCACACGCGTGTTTGGTAGTCACCGGGGAGCGTGCGTGCCTCGCAGGGTGTCTCTGCCGCCCCAGCTGGTGCTGCCCTGCCCGACTGGCCCCGCCGAGCGCCGAGCTGAGCACCGAGGAGCAGGTGGGCCGCTGGTGCTGCACGTCTACGAGGTGAGCGGGCACCTCCTGCGCACCACTGCCGAGATTCTCCCCCTCCGCCCCGAGGAGAAAGGCTTTGCAATGGAACTGCTTTTGTGAAATTAATCTAAAAGCCGCGCGTTGTGAACTCTTGACCAGCTGCGCAACAGCGGCCCGGCCAGCGTGGGCCCAGCCAGCTGGAGGTGGCCCTGCCGGAGAAGCTCAAGGATCAGTTTGTGCTCTACCTCCTGGAGCTGGCGACCGAGGGGCCCCTCACCTGCAAACTGGACCGCCCAGCCAACCCCCTGCAGCTGCAGGTGACCGCACCGGCCTGCAGAGCACACCGGCATACGCACCGAGCCACACGCAGAGAACACATTCACTAAAACACACGCACCACGCCACACGCAGAGAACACATTCACTAAAACACACGCACCACGCCACACGCAGAGAACACATTCACTAAAACACACGCACCACCCACACGCAGAGAACACATTCACTAAAACACACGCACCACGCCACACGCAGAGAACACACACCAACCAAAACACCACACACGAACCCGCACACACCAGCACACGCCAGCACACGCCAGCACACAGAAAAACAAACATTCCCCCTATAGCCAGCCTTAACAGAATGTTGGGGCAAGTGCTGTTCGTGAGCACCTGAGGGTGGGTTGCCAACACCACGTCCGGCCGCATTTGTTTTCCCAGTAGCGATGTTACACATCACACTAGGCTATCATTGAGGCTGAGTCGACCTAGGGGAGGCCCAGGTCTATTCAGATAATCGTAACTGGTGTTGGCCGTGAGCGGGAATCGAACTCGGGTCGCCGGGTTTGTAGCGCAGCGCGTTAACCGTTACACTACCGCACGCACACACCAACTCACACACACACTGACCACACACCACAACCCACACACATACTGACCCACACACACACTGACCCACACACCACCCAACCCACACACACACACTGACCCACACACACCGACCCACTCACACACCAACCCACACACACACCAACCCACACACACACCAACCCACACACACACCAACCCCACACACCAACCCACACACACACCGACCCACACACACTGACCCCACCACACTGACCCACACACACACTCAATAATTATAACCATGTTTGTGGGACTTGCCGCCACTAAACCATCTATTCTTGACATTTTGGATGTCTAGGAGTCACAAAAATAATATTGCTTTTAAATGTAGCCTCATTCATGTATCGGGAAAGCCTACATGGAGGAGGTTATGCCGTTGTAATTTTGTCATCACAATATTTTGATCACATTTTACTCCTAACATTAAGCATACATTGAGCTGAGTAAAAAAAAATATAGATTTTTTTTGAAAAGTTATATGGTCATCAGGATGAATCACAGACAAGTGACAAAAATTGATCACTTTCAACAAAAGCACGTGAGACTCCAATTCTCAGTAATTCTTGTGGTCGTTGTATCCAACAACAATCCGAAGAGAAAGAAAATTGGCAGATGAGAAATTTTGGATTGCTACATTAACGATTATAATCCCTCCTTACAATTGCCCTAGAAGCGTACTGAGAGTCTCTCGGTGGGCTATCTGCCACAGAACCACCCTGGACATGCCAATGCAGTACGAGCACTGCTTGTGTGCGTGCCGAGCGGGTTTGTAATCTCTTCATGGCCCAACAGCTGTGAATGGCGGCGCGTGAATGGGCCGTAACCGTTAGGGGAGCGAGCCCTTTTGCCCCCCGCAGCAGTCCGTCCGTCCCCCCACTGTTGGTAATTGATTCATGGGTGGAAGGTTTGTTTTTGTTATTAAAAAAGGCCTAATGACCGTGAAGCAGAGGGCACTTTTAGTGACCGGCAGCCCACACATTCAGCGAGCTAAGAATCAACCCCTGCACAGAGTCTCCTTTGAGTCTCGGTACATTAAGCTGCGTGTTTTTGCTGACAGCACTTCCCGTCCCTTCTGCGGAGCAGTCCGAGCAGGAAAATGCAGAGGAAAGAGCTCGGCTAATGAGGCTATAAAACAAACTACAGATTAAGAGGACAGCTTATTCAAATGTGATAACATTATAAATGGTGCATTGGATCAGATTAATCAGCACGTGAGATGAATTATAGCAATCGTTAGTCTGCCAACTTTCCAGAATTAAAATGTCAATTTCATGCGTCTGGTTTCTTGAAAAACAGTTTTCTGGGAATTGAACCAAAAAACGGCATGTTGTGGAGAACACACTTCTGAACACAAATGTACCACTCCTGATATTCCTATCCTGTATGACCATACGTGAGTGTGTATGCTCGATGCCAACTTGAGAATTGTCGGTCGGGAAGTGGTAGTGTAGCGGTTTAGCACAATGCGCTGCGAACCGGCGGCCTGAGTTCGAATCCCGCTCGCGGCCAACACCGGTGACGATTATCTGAACCGGTCTTGGGCCGCCTTTGCCTCCCCAGTGCCGATGTTTACGCATCGCTCCAGGTACTCAGTTAAGGCTGAGTCGACCTAGGGGAGGTCCAGAACCAGTTCAGATTTCCATCACCGATGTTGCCCGTCAGCAGAATCAAGCTCAGGTCACAGTGTGGTAACCACTGCGCCACCGCTCCCTACACGAACAAAGACAGACAAAAGCACGCCCACACTGTTCCGTGATGGCCTCCACCGACTCTGTGAGGGCTTTGTTTCCTATCAGCGTGCGCCACCCTAATTAGTGCAGACTAATTAGGGCATGAAGCCTGTCCCCTCTTCATTGTGCCCTTAATTTTGTAGCTCAGAAAGGAGTGTGCCGCCGTCGTAGACACGCCGCGAGAACCGTTGGAGCGCAGAGGCGGAAACCCGAAGCAGAGGGCCAATCTCAGGCAGCGGGAACCCCAGCCAGAAATGGGAAACCAGGATTGGAGGACGCCAATAACAACTCTTAGGTTTTTTCGGTAAAGTCACGTAGGTAAAAAAAAATTAATTAATAAAACTTATTTTACTTTTATTTATTTTAATTTTCTTTTTACTTATGTGACTTTACTGAAAAACCTAGAGTATGAATCCTTGCAGTCACGAAGCTTCAAATCTAGAGCCAATAACAACCTTCCAGTAAGGCTGGCACATTCTACTCCTTAATCTTCCCCAAAAACCAGGGACAAGACACCCCAAAGTAAAGCGTGTCCTACTATGTCAGAATGGTAGCAACAATAAGGTAAACAAATATGTATAAGAATAGACTTTAGCCCTTTCTGGCGCTAAAAGGCGTTAAGATGTTCAAAGAACAAATGGATACCGATGTCACGGCATCGGGTCTGCATTAACCATTGGCATCTGGTGTTTGGACATCTCAACACCTGCTCTATTGCCAGAAAGGGGGTAAAGCATATTCTTACATCTTTTTCCTCATAATTTTGGTCCTGGCAAAAAGGTCCCATAGAGCAACAACGTGTTTAGTTTTTAGCGGTCTGATGGAGGCAATTGATGAAGATGTCAGTAGGCTAGGGGGGGGGGCTGTTGAAAGCTTCACTCGCTACGGCCTCCGTGCGCATCTCGACACGGTTTGTATTTCCATTCGAAACAGATGACCGGGGCCGACAATGGTCAGAAGGCATCGCTACAGCCACGTGCAGCAGCAAGCGCGCGATTGGGCTGCGCTTTCCGAAAAGGTTTCGCATGTGAAGGGGGAACGGGGACGTCGAGAGAGACCACAAATTCAGTTCGTATACGAAGCGCAGAAATGACGTTCGCATGGCCCAAATAGCCGAGTATCTGCCCTAGAGACAGCGTCTTGACAGATAAGCGAGAACGATAGAAAATGCGGCGAGGAGGGCGTGCAAAAGTACTGCTTTCTCAAACTTCACTTAAAGCTTTCGTGACTGCAGGAATTCATATTCTTTGGGTCTTTGGGTAAAGTCACGTAGATAGGATAATTGGTTTTTTACCCTTCTATCTGGCAACAAAACTGACACCTTTTTACAAGGAGTCATGTTTGCATAGACCGCAATACCTGCAGTCATAATACAAACAAAAGAACATAACTCTGATAATGTGCACTGTCCTTGAAGTTGATTGGTCCACACCCGAGACAGCTTTCTTTAGAGCCTAGTCTCATATGGGTTGGACCAGATGACGCCTTTTGGCGCCTTTTGGCGTCATCTGGTCCAACACATGTGAGACTAGGCTCTAAAGAAAGCTGTCTCGGGTGTGGACCAATCAACTTCAAGGACAGTGCACATTATCAGAGTTATGTTCTTTTGTTTGTATTATGACTGCAGGTATTGCGGTCTATGCAAACATGACTCCTTGTAAAAGGTGTCAGTTTTGTTGCCAGATAGAAGGGTAAACCACCAATTATCATATTTTTACTGGCAAATGAGGTTCTCACGTAGATAGGTTTTTATTTTCTTCCTAAACTATTAAACGAAACTCTTTTTATTTCGCCAGGTAAGGCCCACTGAGCTATGTAGCGCTTTTTCAGAAACGACTTGGCCGCAAATGATACCTCAACAAAGTGGCTTATTTCACGTGGAAATTCACAGCAGCCAAATACTCTGTAATCGCTTGCTTCTAAATGTGGAGGAAAAATCCTGAAGGACCGGAGAATAATGCAGACGACCACAGAGAGAACATGCAAACTCCAAATATACAGCAGGCGTCAAAGTCGGGATAAAACCCACGACCTCCTGCATACCAGGCGAGGGAGTTAACATCCCACTACTGCGATGCTAAACACACAACCAGATACGTAATGATCCTCTTATGCTGAAGTTTACAGCCAGTACAATTCATGACTGTGTGATGTGAGTTTGCTCTAAGGGGCCGTCCATAAATGACGTCACGCACCTAGTGGGGGGGGGGGGGGTCAGACATTTGTGACGATGTGTGACGAGGCGGGGGGTTGAGAAATGTGACGTCACATCAAAATGCACAACTTAACTAAATATAGATTGTTAAACAACACTAATTGTTATAACAACACTCCTACACATCAGGGTGCAGCGCCACATTAAATACGTACTACAATAGTTTAAAGCGATTTGAAGCAGGTTTTATTTTCAAAATGGAAATATGGTTTGGGGGGGGGCAGAGGTTTGTGACGTCATATTTTAGGGGTGGTCTGACTTTTGTGACGCCGTGTGACGAGGGGGGGGGGGTGTCACAAATCGTACAAAATCGCGTGACGTCATGTGTGACGGCCCCTAAACGTTGTGAAGTTAGACGCATGTGTGATGTGAACGATGATAGAGTTTTTTTATGTAAAATACCCCGTACTTCACCAAGATGTGAGTTGACACGTGTGAGAAGTAAATACATCAGGACTGTGCCATCATGTATACACGTGTCTACCTGTAGGATTGTACTCACTACTCACTACCACATTAAAACGTGAACTGCGGCGTTCACGATTCCCGGTGACAGAGCCAGCGTGCTGAGCTGCGACATTTCATGTGCTCTGCAGAAGGGCCATTTCCCAAAACGTCACCTATTCTATACTTCTTCTTGGTTCTTTCGGTAAAGTCACGTAGAAGGAAATAATAAATAATAAAAATAATAAAATAATTCTCACCTGAGGACGGCTGCTTGCGTTGTGGCTGAAACTCGTGAGAATTATTTTATTATGTTTTATATTTTATTATTTTATTCCTTCCCTTCTACGGACTTACCGAAAGAACCAAGAAGATGAATCCTACAGTCACGAAAGCTTTAATCGAAATGTATTCTATACTTGTCCGTTGAAGGTCACAGTCGTATTGAGGAACGCGTTGAGTTCTTTCGTTGTCTGTGCCACTGCAAGCCCGTTGCAATCTTCATTGGGCCTCATTCAGGTGTCAAAACAGCATGACCGACTTGCGGACGCAGTTCCAGCAGCCAGCGGAGGCGGTGTGGTACAGCGGTGTTGTGACTGGGCCTCCAGGACGGGGCGCACGAAACATGGGACTGGGCAGCTGCTAGCAGCCACCATGGAAGCAATAACAGGAAGCAGAGGGTCTGGCACTTCAACGGAGCTGAGAGGATACAGTTGGCACAAGCGCCATTCGCTCCTACGTGCTAATACGCAACATCTGGCCCATCTCCACCCACTCCTATCCTTGAGCCTTCTCCAGCCGAGCCTCAGAGAGCGAACCGAGCCTGGCACGGGTGCCGTGGCGATGCTGCGCGTGTACAGCTTTGTTTAATCCACTGCTGGATGAAGGCATCCCCACGGCGTTGGAGTCGTGGTGGTTATTTGACCACACTTCACCGTGCTGGTGTTTGGCGGTTGGCACAGGCTGGGAGCACAGCGGTGGGAGCATGAAGTACGTACAAATCAAGGATTTTGCTGCAATGGCGTTTTCTGCCCATCATGTAATAACGCAACCTATAATACCTGTTATACATGACGGTCGCCCATACCAGCATTAACCAGGCTCAAATTGCTTAGCTTTTCAGTTTTAACAGGATTGGCGCATTCCAGGTCATTTGGGTAGAGGGGGTGTTGGTATCACGTCGTTGTAAATAAATACCAACTGTTGTCGCTGTGTTGTTAGCCTGTCGGTAGGACGTGTCTGTGTGTGTGTGTGTGTTTGCTGACGAGTGGGGAGCAGTGGCGTAAACGTTTAGCGCACTGGCAAAAGAATCTGGCGACCCGAGGTCGATTCCCACTCAACAACATGACATTGGCGAATATTTGAACCGGTCATGGCGCTCCCCTAGACTCAGTCTTAAATGAGTACCTGGTGTGGTGTGCAAGCATCGTCAGTGGGAAAACAAATGCGGCCGGTCGTGGTGCTGGCCACCCACCCCCCACCCCCCCCCCCCGTGTGCCACTCATCTACTCACCCCACTCACCCACCCCGCACTCCCCCACCCGTTCACTCCCCACCCACCCACGCACTCACCCCACCCCACCCCTCACCCACTCACCCACCCACCCACTCACCTACTCACCCACTCACCCTACTCACCTACTCACCTCTCACATCACCCACCCACGCACTCACCCCACCCACCCACGCACCTCACCCACCCATCCACTTACCACTCACCTACGCATCCACCCACTACTTCACCCACCCCCCCACTCACCTACTCACCACCCACCCACTCACCTACTCACCCCACCCACCCACTCCACCTACTCAGCGGTTCATCAGCCGGAACTCACTGCCGCTGCGTGATATTCGAGACCCTTTAGAGACATTTAACCAGTTCAATAGAAAATACAAGACAAAACAGTTTAATAGAGCTTATAACCTATACAGTAGTTATAAGAGTTGCGCAGTTACCAATGTACTTCCTACCGTTCAAGGCAATCTGTTAGAGCCGTGTTTTCACTAATTCTCAGATGGGTGGCCACTTTCACCAATAAGACATCATCAGTGTGAGGGCAGCCAAACATTTGAAACCATTGGGGTTTGACAGCAGCACGATGATGATGATGGGGGTTGTTTTCACTTCATTTGTGTATTGTCAGGGGTCGCTCGTCAGAGGCCGCACTCAAGGCCACCGGGGCCACCAGTGGGCCATGACCCTTGCAGCGAGGAGCACTGTGTCAAAGGCCCTCTCTGTCTTCGTGTACGAGCCCAGATGAAGCATGACGGGAGCGGAGATGCTGCTGAACGACTCGTGGGCCGAGCCGTGGCAGTCGCTTCGCCGCCGTCGCCGCCGGACGCTGCTGCATCTGAGGGCCCTGGCCGCGGACAAGGGGCGCACGCTGGGAGACGCCACGCCCTCCCTGAGTCCGTCAACTAGCGGGGGGGCGCCCAGGGGCTAGGAGATGTTGACTACCTCGCCTGGTGTGCAGGGAGGGTCGTGGGTTCTATCTCGACCCTGACGCCTGCTGCTGTATATTTGGAGTTTGCATGTCCTCTCTCCTCTCATCATCATCACGGTGGCTAGGAGATGTTGACTACCTCGCCTGGTGTGCAGAGGTCGTGGGTTCGATCCCGACCCTGACGCCTGCTGCTGTAGATTTGGAGTTTGCATGTCTCTCTCTCTCATCATCATCACGGTGGCTAGGAGATGTTAACTACCTCGCCTGGTGTGCAGGAGGTCGTGGGTTCGATCCCGACCCTGACGCCTGCTGCCTGTAGAGTTGGAGTTTGCGTGTCTCTCATCATCCTTCACGCTGGCTAGGAGATGTTGACTACCTCGCCTGGTGTGCAGGAGGTCGTGGGTTCCATCCCGACCCTGACGCCTGCTGCTGTATATTTGGAGTTTGCATGTCTCTCGCTCGTGGGTCCTCTGGGTGTTTCCCTTTCACGTTTAGTAACACGCGTTTAGAGTGTTTGGGCTGCTAGACCTTTCCACGTGATAAGCCACTTCGTTGAGCTATCACATGTGGCCAGGTTGCTTCTGGAAAAGAGCTACATAGCTCAGTGGGCCTTACATGGTAAAATAAAAATAGTTGATAGTTCATATTATTATTATCGTGACGCTCGCTCACCCAAGCATCCACAACGAGTCTCAAGACTCTTTTTGTGGAAGGAACCCGCCATGTATCTGTTTTGTCAGACGGGGGGCGATTCTCCTGGCTGCTGTGTGTGATCCCAATTCAGTAATTTGCAGGTAATGTCCAGCATTGGGGGTATTTACCCCAATGCCCGTTACATTGTGCGTGTTATTTGTTCATCAATACACCAGATGCGCACCGGGCCCTCTCTTTGGGTTATTGAGCGGTAAGCATCTAGCGAAGGCTGAATTCATCGACTAGAATCGGTTGTTACGAGGAGGGCTGCCAGATGACTCAGAATCAAAACGAAGACCTGGACTCGGCCGAGTCCCGGGGTTCTGTAGGGATCTCTCCAGTGCAATGGATCGATGGTCACAGCTCAGTCACCAATGACTGCACAAAAAAGCACAGTCCAATTTGGTATTTGGTCCTAATTTGGCTACTTTCCAGCTTTGCGACTTTTAAACGTGATTTGATTCACAGGCGATGGACACTCCATCAAACGGGTAGGCGTGTAATCGCTGAATAATTTCACTTGATCCAGACAGACATTTATACTCACAGTACATGCAATAAGATGTGTGTGTAGGAATTGGTTATTTATGGTGCCTGCAAGGTATGGGCCAATGTTTCACTTCGTCTCGAGGAAATTAAAATATCCAAACGAGATGGAACAAATGGGAAGCAATTAAAATAATCGATTCTTGAATCAAATTTACCCTGAATTGCGACATTTTATCTGATTATAATTACCAGAATTTATGTATTCATGTTGAACTTCTTTTGCCCCATACATAGTCAAACGCGCTAATCGGACGCGCGGGAAAAAAATCTCAACTCGGTAATTATGACGCAAATAAAATAAAGAAGAAGAATCAACATCTCAAATGTACGTTTCTATTTTGGTTTTGTAAAAAAAAACATTCGTACATAATCGCTGCCCAAACAACTCTTGACCTCATCTGGATTCCTCACCTGGGCGCCCGCCACACTGGAGTCAGTTACGGGGCCACGGAGGGCAATGCAGAGTGGGTGGGTGGGTGTGGGGAGGGAAATGCATCCCGTGGAGAGAACGTAATATTCCTCCTGAGCCTGCCCGGCGCTGCACACTTAGTTCAATGAAACATGGGGATGCAGGACTGGTAGCGGCGAGTTAAGGAAGAGATAAATTGTCACTCTGTACAAAACTCAACCCTAGGTCACCTACAGCAGATCTATGTTATAGCACACACGGTGAGGCGAAACCCTCGTTTCATTAGCATCACCCAGCTCAGTTGTGTCAATCTTGCACAACATTTATATTCTGAATCTGCAATTTGAGCTGCGGTGCAGCGTGGCCCAGTGGTAAAACTCACGCCTCACAGCAAGAACGGCCTGGATTCGATTTCTGACCCATGCTGTGTGGCATTTGTGTTTTCCTTGTTCTGCATGGGTTTCCTCCAGCTTCTAAGCTTTCCTCACAAAGCTAAAACAACCGTGCAATACCCACTGGCAATAAGCACGATCCCAATCCTCAAACAAGTGTACCTGCAAATTACTCAATTGGGACTACACATACCACTACACATACCACCATGGCCCACCCACTGGGAAAGCTTGGCAGAAGTCTCCTGAAAGAGAGTCGTGACACTCAGTGAGGCTTTCCTGGGCAAACAAGCGTAGATGTATTGGGATAATAATAGCGTTAACATTACCAACTGCGTGTTGTTTGTTAGAATGCGTTTGGCTGGTTTCCTGCCGTCAGGGTTTGATGAGTTATGATGGAGCGGGGCTACGGTGACACGCGTAGGAACATGATACGTGCCGCTGACGGGGAAATTGATGTCTCATCTCCAGTAACACTCAGTCAGGTGTTACAGCTTGGCACAGCGACCTCGCTCATGAATCTCACTTACCCAGCACCGCCCTTGTGTGGTTGGTAATCAGGCATCGTGCAGCAGCAATACCCCTAAACACCCCTTTCTCATCAACACACCTTGATTGCTGATTCATTGTGGTTGTATGTAGGATGGACAACACTAGGAACATTAAACGTGTTGTTGTTGTTGTTGTTGTTCGGAAAAATGTAATGAACCGGCAAGAGAGGAAGACGTAACAGAGAACGTCTTGATGACGACATCACAAGAGGTTGGTGCCAGAGAGATGCGGCCAGCTACTTGAGTGCATTGGCGCAGTAGACGGAGAGGAAAGTGTAAACAAATGACAACATGTGCAGTGGACACCTACGGGCTATCCTGCCCTTAGATCGTAATGATGTGATGATGATGTGATGGTGTATTTATATTTAAACAACGATGACACGTGTCGGCAAGGCGACAAGCACGACTCTTTTCCTTACTCGCACTTAGGACGTGGAGAATGCATTTGCATTTACCGTATTCTCCGAATTGTAAGACGCTTTGAAGATAACAGGCACCTGCAAAACTTGTCCCTGGCGTGAGTAACTATGTGGAAATCTGGCCACGCACACGGCTACCGGATTCATCGGATGCACTTCCACACTTGTTGCTTTAAAATACACGGGGAGAAAAATCGTGTCGTGTAATACAGAGAATACGGTAGCATGCACACAGTGCCTGCAAACATACTTTACGCCGCATTAGTGATGGACACAAGGTAGCAGACTTGGTGAATTCTAAAGCAACACTGGTTAGCTGCTTAGTTCAACAACATCTGTTGGTTTTTCCTTCTTGATAAGTGGTTCGAGAGCCGCATGACCCTGCCTGGCAATGGCGCTGTTTGGATAGAATAGATCATTTGATTCCTGCCACGATATGGCAATGTCTATGGGGAATTACCAAATCCCCTGGTCTGCTGTAGGGCAGATGTTAACCATTCTGTAACAGCGTTAACAAAGGAGGTATTTTGCATCGCTGTCATATTTATAATTGTTTATTATTATTAAATGCAGTAGGGCAGCATGTGTTTCGCAGTGGTGACACTCGCGCCTTACAGCCTAAAGGGTCTGGGTTCGATTTCTAACCATCACTTACACCTTTTTGAGTGGAATTTGTATGTTCTCTCTCCCCTGTTCTGCGTGGGATTTCCACTTGGTTCTCCAGTTTCCTCCCTTGGTTAAAAAAAACCCCATACCATGCAACTAGTCATGGCTAAACATCACAATGGGGAAAAAATCACTTCACATTACAAATTACCCAATTGGGATTCCACACAGCAACATTTCCACTCCTGCGAAAAAAACTTGGCAGGACCCTCCCGAGAAAGTGTGTAGAGACTCGGCGAGGCTTTCCTGGGTAAACAAGCGTAGTAGAAATAATCCTACGACTAACTTCTGTCGAGTATGGATGTATGTTGAACTTCTTTCGCACCATATGTAGCCAAAACAACGATGGCCCAGAATGCTCTTGAAGAACAAGTTAACTTCCTCGGGCTCTCCTCTCTTTAAATAAAACATAAATTGCATAATTTGTTTAAATAACGGACAGTAATCACGGCATATTTACAACCGAGTTCACTGACAGAATTTCGGTTAACTGTATAAATATGGAATGATCCACCCCGTAACGTGAAGCAGCTGTCGAACGCTTTTAAGTTTGTAGCCCAGGGCCTTGGTGTGCGTGTGTGTTGAACTTCTTTCGCACCGTATGTAGCCAGTAGTGCTCATCAGAGGTACGGGGGAAGGACAAAAAACTAAACACAAAAAGCAGTTCGAAAGAAATGAGTTTTCAATTTAGATGCTTTAAAAGTGCAAAGCTTCGGTGGCTTCCTAACATGGGAAGGAGGAGCGTTCCAGACGGCCGCAGAAGCGCATCTGAAAGTACGTTGATGCGGTGACCGTCTTTTTTTCGACCGTTATCCAAAACCGCTGCGAGGATGACCGGAGTTTGCGTGATAGTTTATGCTCCACGAGATCAACAGGGTATTCTAGTTAATTGTCGCAAGCACTTTGTGTGTAACGAGCACGACCTTGTACGTACGCTTTATCGCATAGATGGGCTTCTCCATTCTCTAATCCAGCCCAGGCCACAACTGTTCCCATCAGTGTGATGCACAGACATTCACTAACGAGGGCCCAGAAATACAAAGGTGGCATCTTAACTGCAACACAATTTGCTGTGGAGTTCCTCACGGGTTTATAATAACCACTGTGTTCATGATACAATGGCCATGTTCAGCCCTTGCTCAATCCACTGCTGAATGAGGGCCTGCCCAAACCATGTGGATAGTGGTAGGGGTTATTCTAAGATGTCAAAAATAATACTTTTATTTTACATGGCGTCATTAATGCCAACAGCATCCCACAACGCTGTACTTTAATTATATATAAGGACCAAATCTAATATACTTCGGCTACCGTGGCGCAAAAGAAGCCCAACACACACACACGTACATACACACCAAGCAGATGAAAAACATAATACCAAGCAAAATCTAAAATTAATAAACAAATCGAGAAAAGGCACCAAAACAAAATGTACAAAAACTTTTTTTTATCATAACAAATAAATATATTTTTAAATGCCTTGACCTACTGTACCACTGCTGCCCATGTATAATCCCCCCCTCGACACAAATGTCATAGGTAGCTGATTTTCAAAGGGAAGCGAGTTTTATTAAATTATTGTTACATTTCAAAGGCAGAGATCTAAGAGAGTGATAAGGGCTGTAAAGATTAGCCTGCCCGGATCACAGCAATGCCAGCTCGTGTGTCACTGACGGCTGCTCACAGCCTCTGGAAGAAAGGCTTCCCCACACCGCTGCATTGGTCATGGGTGATATTTGACCATACTTCACCATTCGGGTTGCTACCTGTCCGGGAATTGGGCACTACATTGGCGAGATGTTAACTACCTCGCCTGGTATGCAGGAGGTCGTGGGTTTGATCCCCTGACGCATGCTTATTTTGAGTTTGCATGTCTCTCTCCCCGTTGAGAGCATTTGGCTGCTTTAAATGTCCACGTGATAAGCCCCTTCTTTGAACTCTCATTGGTGGCCAGGTCGCTTCTGAAAAAAAAACTACATATCTCAGTGGGCCTTAGTAAAATAAAAATTGTTTACATTATTTTTTATTATTTTCGTGCCGGGTGGCAGGAATTGATTTGTAACAAGTTCCGTTCCAGCGGCGTTGCTGTGTGGAACTGTATTGCAGGGATACTGCACAGTTCTGATACCGGGCCGCCGAGGCTGGCTTGAGAAACAAGTATGGGACGGATTTGGCCGGCAGTGTAAAAACGTTGGTGACGCACCGCGCGAGTCGCTGTGGGTCAGTGTCGCACAGGAGTCAGCAACTTGCTGCTCCGGAGCCGCGTGCGGTGGCTCTCTAAGGGCTGCTTCGTGACGCCGTCATTGATCAAGGACCCACCGTCTCCTAGTTACGTGCATTGCGGCTCTTGAGATATTGAGGGTTTTTGTTTCTGTCATTTGGTTGCTGACCCCGGTATAGTGCATCGTGGGGGATGGGAAGGGGGGCATCCCCCAACACCCCCCAACACCCCCACCCTTTCGAATGTGTGTATGGGGGGCGGTAGAGCCGAATGCTGCGCTGCGAACCCGGCGACCCGAGTTCGATTCCCGCTCACGGCAAATACCAGTAACGATTATCTGAATCCGCCCTGGGCCTCCCCCAGGTTGACTCAGCCTCAAATGCGGTGCGTAAACATCTCCACGAGGGATACAAAGGCGGCCAGGCATGGTGCTCGCCACCTACCCCTTTGTGTACCGTGCCGGCCTTCATGGGTCCTCACTAACAGCATTTGCCCCAACAGTCTGTGAAGGCAAATAAGGGATCTTTGTTTTTTGTGACTGTTTTCATATGTTAATGTGCACGTTTAGGTGCAGCAAGTGGATTATTGAATCAATCTGTGTGAAGGTTTGAATGCTATACCCTCTAAAAGTATCCTCTGGGTAATGCAATTTCATCCCACATGCAAAGCACACGAAGAAATCGTCTTTCCTGGGAAGTCAAATTCTTCAGCACTATCTTCACCTTCGTCATGGACTTCAAGAGCAGCAGCGGAAGCAACAGCAGCTGGTCATAATTATAAATGCTATCTGCAGCCTCAGTGTGGCTTAAGTAGATGGCAAAAGTGTTTTACGTGACTTCGGATTTCACGACGACAATTTCTAGCGACAACTAAGTTGACGTTGATACCGCACGTAACGCGAGCTGTTGCCGCGGAACCGTCTCTTGTTCTGCTTGGCCCACGGGACGTGAACTAAAACATGAATCGCCAGAACTGTTTCAAAAGTGGCGGTGTCACGAATCCTCCCCTCGTGGGCCCAGGTGATAAGCCAGGAAGTCGGGGGTCCTCTGGCCCCAGGAGCGTCTCTTTGCATTGCAGTCATTTAAGCCGGCAAAATCTTATGAACGTGCCAGTTGAATATTTCGCGGGCAGGCCGATGGACTGAGCTACTTTTGTATTTCTGTGGCGATTTAAGGGCCGATGAACAAACAAACAACCGCTCCACTGCAGCGCCCGTTGAGGACTCTTAAATAAACTTTCACACATTGACCTGTGTTGAACTCCTTTCGCACCGTACGGAGCCAACCCGTGCCATCATTTGTGGCGGATGACAATAAAGGTCCACAGAGAGGGTTAACGAAGGAGTGGGGGGGGGGGGGTTGAAGAGACGTCGAAAGGGAAACACAGAGAGCGGCTTTGTGCAGGCAAGGCCCCTCGGGGAAGGGGGGGGGGGTTGTCAGGCTGGAGGAGTAATCGCGCTCCGAATTGCAGGGGGAGAGGACAGGAAATCCGCGGCGATGGGGCTACTCTCGAACGCCCTTTTCCTGCGCCGGGCAACGGAAAAAGAGACGCGTCCCCCGTTGTAAACGGCGGCGAAACTTCCCGAACGTTCCACGCTTTTCCGGTAAAACGTCGCCCTCTCAATTATTCATCGCCTGCACGTCACTCGGGGCCTGCGAAGGCCATCAGTCCGCACGCGCTGGGCGGGACGATTGATGCGTGCGGTGGCGGCGGTGCCGATGGAAACGTGCGTTAAATATTCACGCCGCCCCCTTTGGGGACACATCTTGGGTGTTCGCTGCACGTTCGGCCACTGCGGCCAGCGCCGTTGCTGCTAGGTGAGGAATTCTTGTTGTTGCCTTGATGGAGGCAGTGCCGGATGAAGCTAGTGCGGGGCCTCTAGCATGCGTTCTAAAGGGGCCCGAAATAAATAAATAAAGCACGTAAATATTCAAACACCAGTTTTTTTACTTGCATAGTAAAGTCAAAGTCTTTTTTTTATTTGCTATACAGCCAGATAATACGACAAATCGCTAACCTTAAACACCCAGTCGTTCATAAAAGTTTAGGGCAGTATAGTACTATAGTAATAGAGCAAGCGCAGAATCACTGAACCGGAATTGATAGCTTGAAAGCATTGAGCGCGGGGCCCTTGAAAGTGCAGGACCCGTAGCTACTAATCCACGTTACTACACGTGCAGCTACTACTACACGTGCAACTACTACTACACGTGCAGCTACTACTACACGTGCAGCTACTACTACACGTGCAGCTACTACTACACGTGCAGCTACTACTACACGTGCAGCTACTACTACACGTGCAGCTACTACTACACGTGCAGCTACTACTACACACGCAGCTACTACTACACGTGCAGCTACTACTACGTGTGTAGCTACTACTACACATGCAGCTACTACTACACGTGCAGCTACTACTACACACGCAGCTGCTACTACACATGCAGCTACTACTACACGTGCAGCTACTACTACACATGCAGCTACTACTACACGTGCAGCTACTACTACACGTGCAGCTACTACTACGTGTGTAGCTACTGCGTGTGTAGCTACTTGTGCCCCGAGGATAATCCGGCACTGGATGGATGTAATCGCCGCGTGAGCCGAGGCAGTTATACCAGAGACGCGGCTTTAGCTTTCATTGTATTGCAGCCAAACCCTATTACACGCGGTTGATGATTCATTCCTATCTCAACAACAACAACAAAAAACGAAGTAAAAACAAAACCTGGGAAGCGAACGCTTGCCGGATTGGCGCCAGGTTCATTTCCTCGTGTTATTGCCTGCGGGAGGCATTGCCATCTAGTGCCGACTGGGGTGCGACATCAACGCAATCACCGACGCGTTGCACAGAGCAACGTGCGCGTTGCACAGAGCAACGTGCGCGTTGCACAGAGCAACGTGCACGTTGAAGGCGACGAAGATTCGTCGATGTGAATCGAGCGAGAGAATTCGCCCCTTGTGGGAGTAGAACAGAAACAAACTCATCACATTCATCGATAACACCGCGGCATATACAAAAATAACAAGTGTAAAGTAAGCGACGTTTCGGGCAATTGCCCTTATTCCCAGCGCATAGGCCAAAAGGGGTAGAGGTGGGAGTGTTTATCCCGGCCGGTTGAGTGTTTATCCAAATCGTGCAATCTAAATCTCTGCCCCCACGTTAGCCTCAAAGGTTGGTTTCGTGAATGTGCTGGAAGAACACGTGCGTGGAATCTAAAGGCTAAAATCCTCACGGATTACTTTGTGCGGTGATACTTTTAAGATATTAAGCAAATGTTCATTGCATAGCAACTTCCGATTAGCACGGTTGGTTATGTACGGTGCGAAAGAGGTTCAACATACATACATACATAGTGAAAGGGCAAGACTGTTAAACAGTTCGCGGAGACCCTTTTGAATTCGGAATTCACACCACGCACTCAACCGCTTACCCACACTTTGTCATTAAAAATAGATCACAGCGATACCCCGATATACGTCTGACCCTTTAACGTCCTCTCACAAGTACGTCGTCACGTTATTAACACCGCTACCCGCACCGACGTCGCTGACAGCATCATCCATCCTTTCTCGTATCCGTCGCCTCGGCCTTCGCCTCCACCTACCACGTAAATCGCTTTCGATTTGCTTCGTTTCGATATTCACCGTGGCACCTTTCAGGAACGCACCCCCGACGTAAACCGGGGTATTTTATTTTTATTTTATTTTACTTTTATTAATTTCAATTTTTTACCTACGTGACTTTACCGAAACAACCTACGAATATGAATCATTGCAGTCACGAAAGCTTCAAATCTAGAATTATCACTGTACTGTATTTATTAACTGTGAGGTGGTCAGACACCTCGCCGAGGTCATGTCCTTGTCAAAGTAGTTGAGACATTGCCACTCAACCCCTATGCATTATTAAAGACAAACTGCTTTGCAAATGTTTAACGTGGGCGGGGGGGGGGGGGGTAGATCTCAGTTTGGTCACCAGCAACTACAAAAGCAAACCTTCAAGGCAACTGAAAACAGCTGAACACCTGAACATGGATCCCTCTGTGGTCGGTATCTGAGACCCCCCCCCCCCCCCCACAGAATCACTGAAGGTTACGTGGTGTCACCCTCTGGAATTGTTTGCCGATTGAGATTGTCCCCATGCTGGCAGTACGGTGTGAGCAGTCAGAGAGCCTCCTTAGCCATGTACATCAACCCGCAATAGAGCCGTGCCAATGGAACTGGTGATCGAAGCCAGCTTAGCAGTAAATTAGGCCGAAACAACCCAACCCACTTGGTGGCACGAACACAGATGTCGGAACCGTTGTGTATATTCTGCACTCGTTTTACAACTCTACGCGGCTACCGTGAAACGGCCCAGCACGTTTAAAATAACTATTATTCCTGCTGCACTCCAACTTTGGGGTCCAAATACCATGACCACAAAGGCACAACATCAAGGCGTGAGCCGACGCTCGTTTACGCCGTGTTCCCATGACGATTAAAAAATAGAGCTAGGGCAGTGGCGGACCATTCCTGGAGCTGCCCGGCACCGCAAAGACTCCTGTGCCCCAAACCCATGGCTCGGCCCTCCCTTCAGTCTCCCCTCACCCCTGCCTCTCCTTCTCCCTCTATAGCCAGAGGGAAACAATTATACACGTATACTTATTTGCCTTTATACGGTGTGCAATGCGTGCCTGGGGTTTCACTCTTTGTATTTGCCGGAGAAAGAACTAAAAATATTACAACTATTTTTTATTTTACCAGGTAAGGCCCACCGAGCTGTACAGCTCGTTTTCAGAAGCGACCTGGCCACAAATGATAGCTCGACTAAGTGGCTTATCATCATGTGGAAATGTATAGCAGCCACATACTCTGAAAGCACGTTTCTAAATGTGGAGGGAAAAACCGGAGAACCCGGAGAAAAATCCACTCGACCACGGGGAGAGAGACACGCAAACTCCAAATATACAGCAGGCCTCAGGTTCGGGATCGAACCCACTACCTCCTGCATACCAGGCGAGGGAGTTAACATCTCGCCATATATTCTATCTATTGCTTTTATGGAGTTATGTTTTGCCACCTTTTGCTATTGTGTTTTTCCCTACGTATCAAAACTGCCCTCCGAGTGGATCGGGCATGCGGGTCGGCGTTCACGGCACGTGTCCCTTCTGCGCCGACTGCGGGTCATCGCCACTCACTCCGAGAGTCAACGTCCGCAGAGATTGCTTCTCCAGTGAGCATAGAGGCGCTGCTCATCTCCCGTTTACAGCCCGGAGCCACTGGTGGAAATTCCACATTCCTGTGGTGGAGACGAGTCCATCCATAGGGTCACCACTGTCGATCTTCCCCACAAAGGCATCGCATTCCAATCGAAGTATTTGGATAATTGTTCAGCTGTGTGTCTGGATTTCAACCGTTCATCCTTGTTCCTGATATATAATCTGGTGACAGCCCACGGAGACCTTCCAGGATGTCCTAGGTTGAAAAAGTAAAACTGTTTAAGCCACAAAACAACAACTCTATAGCACTACAAGGCAAGGGGGGCTTGATGCTCAAATCGTCAACACGAGACTACAAAAATCGGTACCATAAATCTCAGGACTTAAGCACTGGAAAAGGTCCAAAAATGTACGAATTTAAAACATTCTCAAAAAGCAAGTAGATAGCTGTCAATGTTTAAGCGTAGCCAAGTTTACCGCTGCGTCCACTCCATTCCGTTTCCTCGAAGTGGGCGAGCGTCTGCTACACATGTCCAAATGATGGGCCACTTTGTTTAGCTATCATTTGTGGCCAGTCGCTTTTGAAAAATAAGTTAATAACTCAGTGGGCTTTGCCTGGTAGGACGGGGATGGTTGAATTTTATTCGTATGTGTTTGGGTGAATTATTTACCTCTCTTGCACCTTGCGCTGCTATTATATTTTTGTACTGCTCGTTATTGTAACGTTCTTACCCGCCCTTACTCGACAAATGTGAAAAAAGCTTTATAGCTCATTGGATTCCTCCAGTATGAATACATATTCTGATTCTGGCTAGGTACGGCGCGAAAGAAGTCCTGCATGCGTACTACATGGCACACACGAAAGGGGGTAGGCGTACCTACATGTATTCACGTGGGGCCGGTTATTTGACCGCTACGTTCGTTTACCTTATTTGGATGTGCGTAACGTTGACGTGCACCATTCGGGCTATGGTGACGCAGCACACAACCGGTCTTACGTATGTAAAGATTGATCTCAGTGGGTCGAGGTTTCCCGGTGCATTGTGTGAACTTCAGCACGCGGGAGTCGGAGAGTTTGATCTCGATTTGAAGTTTTCGTGACTGCAGGGATCCATACTCTTTGGTTCTTTCGGTAAAGTCACGTAGGTAGAAAATAAATTAAATCACGTTTCGATTACAACACAAGCAATCATCATCAGGTGGGAAAATCACAGCAAGAACATTTTTTTTCTGAAGTGGGAGAAATAATTTTCTTGCTGTGGTTTTCCCACTTGATGATGATTGCTTGTGTTGCAATCGAAACGTGGTGATTTAATTTATTTTATTTTATACCTACGTGACTTTACCGAAAGAACCAAAGAGTCGGAGGGTTTTGCCACGGAGCTGCCCACACCAACCACCTCACGTGTGCCGTGCCAGCCTCAACAGGACCTGACACATCTTGCCCTCATGTAGCCAACAGGCTCCATCGGGGTAAGGAGGAGGGTGTGGGATCGGCGTGTGTGGAAAGTGAAAACACGGCGGCGAGTCACGAGTAGAATGTTGCGTTGGCACGGTGCCCAGCTTCAGACATCAGTGGGGAAGTTTGTTTTGTTTCGTTTGACGAGTCAAGAAGTATCTTGAGCACAGGTGCACCGATTGCGTCCAGCTTCTCGATCGACTCGCCACGACAAAGATCAGAGGGAGCAATTAGGCCGTGCGGGAGGCCCCCGGTGAGGTGAAGCGGTGAGGCCGCAGAGAGGGCCTCTACCCATGTTTGGTGTTGCAAGGGCACTCATTGATAACAGTGGAGCTTGACGCCGAAGCACGTGCTCAAGTTAAATATCAAAGTGAACTTGCTTTTAAGCGCCACTGTTTTAACCCTAATTAAAGTGTCCCAATCACATGGCTATAGTTACGGTAAAATTGCACAGGAAATAAAGTTATAAAGGGTAAATGTGAAGGTTACATGCATTTTGCTGTGGTGGGTGACGGTATCATTTGATGTACGGTATTTCCAAACCCTTGTCGAGAATGGTTTGCAGAAGGGGGTGGCTTACGGGCATACATATCCGGATTGAAAACCGGACCAAAGCTCTCTGGCCATTCACTCAGATTGATTTTAACTGCGCAGCGTGAAAATGAAGTGACTGTGTGGCTTAGGGGATTATGGCTATAATCGTGTGTAGATTTCACGCCGACGAGACTCGTGGTTTGATTATTTTCTCTCTCATTTTATATGGACTGAGACTTTTGTGCAAGCAAGTTCGGTTTCCTTAGCTTGTTCACCGGTGAACACACTGTTCAATACATTTAGTTTGGTGACGTATTTCGTTTCGCCTGTCTCTGAACACGTTATACGTATATCACATTGTATCCCTTTGAAGTCGGCAACAAAAGCACCAATGTGGGAAATGTATGTACGTTGAACTTCGTACGTAGTCAACCGTGCTAATCGGACGTGACTGGCTCCGTCAGAGGAATGTGCAATTTCCACCATATGGCTAAGGAGTTCTGGCAGAGATGAACACTGCCCCATACTCGTTTGTGCATGGGGACACTGATCTTATTTTTACACAGCATTTAGGGAGTCATTCCATGGCTGAGGTGAAGAAGGCCTCTAGGGAGGTAATGCCTGAAGTCTCTCCCGAGATCACTCCAAACGCGATTTCAGGCTCTGCCATCTCTCTCTCTCGAGAGAGTTCCAGATAATACATTTTGTTTTGTGGACCAAAGCCAATGATACAATAGGCATGGAATTGGTTGTAAAATACTAAAATAAAATAAAAACACGTCGAAAAAGCAATACTGTGTGAAAGGTTCAAGACACTAAAGTGGTATTTTATGTTCTTGAGGGAGTAAAGTGGCAGTTGTTTTAACGTTTGCTGGGCATTCTTGTCTCTGGAATGTGTAAATATCCAAGGAGGCTAAGTCATCATTGATATCTTCTTCCTCGTTTTCCATTTCTATAATTTAAATATTGACATTCCAGTTAAGAATGTCCTATGTCAACGTTTCAAACCGCAGAACAACGACACTGCAAAGTCTGGGCATTAACAGTGCCCAATGCCATGAAATTGTGTCTATCATGTGTAGCTGGGAGATTTTTTTTTAGGGTCACCCACTTGAGGCTGAGAGACAAACCAGACGGTTCAATGGGCTCTTTTAAAATGCCGCCACGGTAATTTGAAGCACACACGCGCCTTACTTCCCTCCCTCCCTGGAGTGTTGTGAGCCCACCGCGGATAGGGTTGGGACGACGACGAGAAAGGAGAGCTGCGGCCTGAGTCGAAGACGGTTGTTGTTGGTTTTTTTTAACGACTGGGCTGCCCTGTTTGTCTTGTAATGCTAACTTTAGGATCTGAGCGCACACTTCTAAAGATGACGACGACATTCTTCAGGGAGGTCTGCAGAAGTTGCGCAGTTGCCCTTTAAAATCGGCACCCATTCGTTGGTGCCCCCCCCCCGCCCCCCAATCAGTTGCTCGCTCGAATGTCAGATGGATCACGTTGTGCGCTGTCGTTCAAATTATTATTTAATTCCTTCATGGGTTTTTAATGCATGTTTCCTCATGGAAAAGCTAAAATTCAGCACACAACACATATCCGAGGTCAGCTTGGATTTAAATAACGTATCATCAATCAGTTGTGATGATAAAAAAAAACTATTGGCCACAAGTTGCCCGTGTATTCCTTCCGCTTGGCTTTTGTATGTTCACTTTTACCACTTGGATCCCTAACGTGTAGTTTGACTCTAGGCAAAGGTTGAAGCGATTTCAATCCAAGAACCATCTGCTGCAGCATTTACAGTCCACACTGGGGAACAAGGAAGACATGCCATCGTAGGACTTTGCTTCACAACCATCTTACCCGTGCCCCTCTCTCCCTCTGTGTCTGGCTTTCAAATAAACCCCACAACCTAGACTCAACCAAATACAGAGTAAAACCCGACATTTTAGTATCCTTTCATATTCCTTGGTTGAAAGTTACAATTTAATAACGTTACGAAACGCTGTAATAAACATACGTCAAAGCGGTTTACCGCTCAAAGAGAATGTGGGGCAGGACCCATCTGTTTAAGCAGAAGTGGATATTCCACATTCACGTGGCAGGTTGATTCTATTCGTAAGCCAGCGTTCATGTGGCGCCGCAGTGGCAAGATGTTACTCGGTATGCAGGAGGTCGTGGTTTCGATCTCGACCCGGATGCCTGGATATTTGGAGTTTGCACGATCTCCCCGTAGTTGCGTGGATTTTTCTCCGGGTCCTCCGGTTTTTCCCTCCACATTTAGAAACACGCGTTTAGAGTATTTGTCTGCTATAAACTTCCACGTGATAAGCCACTTCATTGAGCTATCAACTGTGGCCAAGTTGCTTCTGCAAAACAGCGATATAGCTCAATGCGCTTTACCTGATAACATTTAAAATAATAGTTTAGTTTATAGTTTCAAAGTGTTACTCATTGTATTGACCCCCAGAGGAATAAAAGGTCAGGTCAGCCCCCGATCCGGGTTTACCTCGCGACCTTCTGACTGCGAACTGCGAGCTCGAACCGTGTGGCCGCCAGAAAAACGAGACGCCACACGTGTCACGCGTCACGTGGCCACCCTCGGCTTGAATCTGGGATCTCGACAGCGTTGGCTTCTGACTCGGTCGGGCACTGCCACGACGCCGTGGCGTCCGATGTGGCGTCCGACTCTGTGAAAGACAACAGAAACTTGAATCCAGGCTGGAAACAAATAGGGTTGGTCACATTTTTTTCAACTCTTTGAGCTGGTGGTATTGACACCTACAGGGCCACACACATTTCTGGTCTGGATAGGGCTGAGAGCTTTTGTACATGCAATGCTGCACACCTTTGTGTGAGTGTTATTGCGTGGTATGCAGGAGGTCAGGGGTTCGATCCCGACCCTGATGCCTGTATATTTGGAGTTTGCATGTCTCTCTCTTCCCCGCAGTCCCGTGGATGTTTTTTTCTCCAGGTCCTCTGGTCTTTCCCTCCCCAT
Source organism: Lethenteron reissneri (assembly GCF_015708825.2). NCBI lineage: Eukaryota > Metazoa > Chordata > Hyperoartia > Petromyzontiformes > Petromyzontidae > Lethenteron > Lethenteron reissneri. Next base: position 2,679,527 of record NC_083801.1, read on the forward strand.
TTAGGATCAACAAGAATTTCGATTATTTAGATAATTTGGCTCCTATACATTTCCACGAGATAAGCCACTTCCTTGAGCTACCATTTGTGGCCAGGTCGCTTCTGAAAAAGAAACGAATAGCTCAGTGGGCTTTACCTGGTAAAATAAACACACGAATATTGTCGTAGTGATTTGTTGACGTTTTCTATACTTTGGCACGCCTATCGTATTTTCGTATTGTTTGTTGTTGTAACTTTCTGACCCGCCCCGACTGGACATCCGCGAAAAAAGAGTTTCATAGCTCATCGGATTCCTCCTCCTGCAGCACAAAGAAAGATTCCGATGATTCTGTTAAAGCTTGAAGCACGGGCGTGGGACAAGGGTATAGACACCCTGCAGTCCCGGACGTCGGGTAGATTTCACTGGCCGGACGTCGCGTGGACTTTTCACCGGTGGATGTTTTGCCGCACGCGTGTGTGTGTAGGTGTGTGTGTGTGTAGGTGTGTGTGTGTGTAGGTGGGTGTGTGTGTGTAGGTGTGTGTGTGTAGGTGGGTGGGTGTGTGTGTGTAGGTGGGTGGGTGTGTGGGTGTGTGTGTGTAGGTGGGTGTGTGTGTGTAGGTGGGTGTGTGTGTGTGTAGGTGGGTGTGTGTGTGTAGGTGTGTGTGTGTGTGGGGGAGCGGTAGTGTAGCGGTTAGCGCGCTGCGCTATGAACCTGGCGACCCGGGTTCGATTCCCGCTCACGGCTAACACCAGTGACGATTATCTAAACCGGTCCTGGGCCTCCCCTAGGTCGACTCAGCCTTAAATGAGTACCTGGTGCGGTGTGTAAACATCGTCACTAGGGAGACAAAGGCGGTCGGGCGTGGTGCTGGCCACCCACCCCCTCGTGTACCGTTCTGGCCTTCATAGGTGCTCGCTAACAGCACTTGCCCCTACAGTCTGTTAAGGCTATACGGGGGATCTTTATCTTTGTGTGTGTGTAGGTGGGTGTGTGTGTGTAGGTGGGTAGGTGTGTGTAGGTGGGTGTGTGTGTGTGTAGGTGTGTGTGTGTAGGTGTGTGTGTGTAGGTGGGTAGGTGTGTGTGTAGGTCTGTGTGTGTAGGTGGGTGGGTGTGTGTAGGTGGGTGTGTGTGTGTTTAGGTGTGTGTATGTAGGTGTGTGTGTGTAGGTGGGTGTGCGTGTGTAGGTGGGTAGGTGTGTGTGTGTAGGTGGGTAGGTGTGTGTGTAGGTGGGTGGGTGTGTGTGTGTATGTGGGTGTGTGTAGGTGGGTGGGTGTGTGTAGGTGTGTGTGTGTAGGTGGGTGGGTGTGTGTGTGTGGGGAGCGGTAGTGTAGCGGTTAGCGATTCCCGCTCACAGCCAACACCCAGTGACGATTTTCTCAACCGGTCCAGGGCCTCCCCTAGGTCGACTCAGCCTCACATGAGTACCTGGTGCGGTGTGTAAACATCGCCACTGGAGAGACAAATGCGTTCGGGCGTGGTGCTGGCCACCCACCCCCTCGTGTACCATTCTGGCCTTCATAGGTGCTCGCTAACACCACTTGCCCCTACAGTCTGTTAAGTCTTTCCGGGGGAATCTTTGTCTCAAATCTTGAAACTCAATTTTAATCCACTTCCCAATGTGGAATCGACTGCAAACTTGGTATACTTATGTCATACTGATGACAATACTATATTATATCATTAAAAAAATGTTATACTATTTTTTATACGTTATGTTTCGGCTTGGGTATAATTGCCCACGTTCAACTGACGTTGGCTGTAATTGGCCATGGCCCCTTACGTTATGGCAAGCTTCGGGGCCGCTTCCTGGAGTCGTGGAGTTCTTCCATTACTAGTAGGGTACATTTCAATAAAGCGTGTTTAAAAAAAAGTTTTTTTAAAATATTACTTATTTTGTCTTCGTGCCCTGCCAGAATTGCAGCTGGGCCGAGTGTGCCCACGTGCGCTGCGACGTGGGCGTTCTGCACAAGGGAGAGAGCGCCGTGCTGAAGGTGCGGGCCCGGCTCTGGGCCGACACCTTCCTCAAGGTGAGCGAGGCCCTCTTGAGGCCACGCGCCGTTCGCGAGAAGCCCCCCGTGCGGGTTTATAGGGCCCAGGTCCATTCCGGTCCGTCCACTGCAAGGGTGGCACAGTCGGGTTATTTGCAATCGGGTTTAATTGTCTTTTCATATTAAACCCGATCATCTGAGATTGGGAGAAATCCGGTTTAATTGGTTATAATTGCAGAACCGCACTTCGCCAACTTTTCAACGATGGGCTTCATCCATTCCAAGCTAAGGAACTCACTGGCGCCCACGATTGTGGAGAAGCTCGTGTTCATCAAGACCAACCTGCCCGCCGCATTCTACGACTACCCCGTGCCCGATGGCCCCGAGTACGATAGCAGCACCGACGAGGAAGCAGCCTAAGCCTATCAGAGTTTCGTATTCATTAAACCAGGTTTTAATTCCCCGAAATCAGGTTTAATTGTATTAAAGAAAAAACCCGATGCCTGCCGCTGGAAAAATCGGGTTTTTTCCACCCATGTTCCACTGGGCTTCGTCCCTGCCGCATCGGAAAGCTCCAGGCTGCTTAAAGATTGACGTGCGAGCCGAGATGGAGAACAGTTGTATCATGGGAATGTTTACTATTCATCTTTACATTTGTATTGTGCAGGCGTGATATATAACATTTAACAAGTATGTAATTTCACGTCATCGTATGTCTTATCTGGACAGGTGATGCCATGGTTGTATTCTATCGGCATGCCATTATAATTGTTATGCTTGTTTACCAATCAGACTCACTGATCCTCAACACTCTCGTTCAAGAGGGTCCTGCCTTGCATGCAATGCCAATTGAGTAATTTGCAGGTACTTTCTCAGCATTGGGATGTTTGGCCAACACGAGTTACACTGTGCGTTGTTTGAGCTGATTAAGACTCCGAGTTAAAATCCCAGGCAGAATTATCTCCATCCACAATTGAGGCTGTCTTAGAACGTATTCACAGCCTGGCTTAAATTCTATTCACCGTGTCATTTAAGATATTCACTGTGTCCCACATTCATTTATTAAACACCTTCGGAAGTTGTATTTCTCGAGTAAAGCCCATTGAGCTAAGAAGGTATTTTTCAAGGCAAATAACATCAAAGCATTCCACGATCAAAAAATATCAAAGACGTGTAAATTGCTTTTTTGTTCCCTTTGCGAGTGTGATACGATTTTTATAGCGGGCTGTAAGTCCATGTGCAATTTTAAAATTAGAATAAATGGCACTCGTTTGAATCGAAAAGTGAATTGGAAACATGGCAACCGTCAGCGTTATCTGAATGCAAGTTCTGTTATGGAACTCGAGCGCCGCCTGCTGGACAAGACAGCAAACGGCAGCCTCCGCCACAAGGGGCTCCCAGACGGTTCAGTGTGGCCGGAATGCACAATGCAGCACAGCAGAATGTGTTTATTTTAACGACAGAGCCTACATGGTCACTGATTGGTCTGAGTGAGATGCCAGTCGGCATGTGCTGGTGATGCTCGTGCTTATGAGACGTGACTTATCCACTGCTGGATGAAGACCGTCCCTAAGTTGTCTCAATACCTCATCGTCTGGCAATGCAACGATTCACTTTGTTCCTTAACACACAAGCTGATACTCTTAGTTCTTTCGGTAAAGTCACGTAGGTAAAAAAATTAAATAAAAATAAAACAATACAATCACGACGTTTCGGAGGAAACACAAGTCTCCATCATCAGGGGGGACCGTCACAGCCAGATTACGGTCCCACCTGATGACGGAGACTTGTGTTGCCTCCGAAACGTCGGGATTTTATTGTTTTATTTTTATAAATTTTTATTTCATTTTTTACCTACGTGACTTTACCGAAAGAACTAAGAGTATGAATCCTTGCAGTCACGAAAGCTTCAAATCTAGAACACAAGCTGATCTAGCGGCTCCGTCTCGATGGCGGTCATCTTCTTGGGGCATGTTCTCTTCATTGGTAGCCATTCCGTCACAAGTCTCATCCCCATTGGCCAGCTTCCCTTCTACCGATGGGCCCTACCCAGTGCCGGATTGTCCTCGTAGCAAAAGTAGCTACATATGTCATGGCTACGGGCCCCGCACTTTCAAGGGCCCCACGCTAAATGCTTTCAAGCTATCAATTCCGGTTCAGTGATTCTGCACTTGCTTTATTACTATAGTACTATACTGCCTTCAACTTTTATGAACGACTGGGTGTTTAAGGTGAGCGATTTGTTGTATTATCTGGCTCATAGTAAATGAAAAAATACAATTACTTTACTATGCAAGTCAAATTTATATATATATATTTATGTTTTTTATTTAAGGCCCCTTTATAACATATGTTACAGGCCCCGCACTAGCTTAATCCGGGACTGGCCCAACCAATTGGTTGGCAATCCTGGGATGGCTCAGAAAATTCGATGTAGAGTTGCATGGCCATTCTGGAATTATTGATTAATTTTAAGACAATTCAGGAATATTTTGTGTAGATTATTTTGGTTGACAATCCTTGACTTACCTATCATATCAATTATCAATGTATATATGATGAATCTTCTTCGTGATTCATAATTAAATTACTCCCCGAGTGCATGTGCTGTAGTAATACTAACGCGCAACTATGAAAAATAAACTAAATTATATCTTCTGTGAATTAAATCCCCAAGCACTTTTGATGAAAAATCCTATCAAACGTTACCATTTCAGCTCAACATTTTAGCCCAACAATTGTGAAGCACGTGGACCCGCTTTTACAATCACATGGAACAAACTAGTCCAGCGTTGTCAAGTTAAGGGTTTAGTGGCATCACTGCACGTGCATCACGGCGTGGGTGATGACCTGAGTGTGTGCATCATCGCAGCGGCCTGCTCTGACGCAAACGTAGCGCCACGAACCGTGTTCCGTGTGTGTCGTTACGTAAACACACCACAGAGGTGTTGAGCCATGCGACGCAGGTGAACAAGCATCGTCACCGCGGGAAATTGCTCGTCGATGAGTGAGATGCCAAGGCTGAGCCTTGATATTGCTTATTTTACGTCAGCGGGAGTGCTAGGCGTGAGTTGGTGTGCCACATGCAGAGAGGCGAGCGAAGCATATGCTTGGGAAACTCTCCTCATACGCAGGCAGCAATTCGTAGCCGTCTGATGTCACTTGTACCGCAGAGCTGCACACGAAGACATTCGTACAACCTCGTCTCTTATCATGGCCGGTGCTAGCGGGTGCTTGGGATGGGCTCTGCACCACCAGATGTTACTCTGGCCCAGCCAAATTCACTTTGCTTAGCGGTGAATCACTGTTACGGTGGCCCCCACACCGCAGTTGTACTGCCCCCTCCCCATTCCAGAGCAGCTGGAGCCGCGCCTGTATCTTATCCACACCCGTGGGAAATCCCAGAGACTTCCTCGTGTTCGATGCCCCTCCATTCACACATTCATCGTTGTGTGACTCGTTGCTGTTGATGATTAAAACTTGTCTGTCGAGGCAGACTGATGATCACTATGATCTCCTCGCTGAAGTCAAAAGTTGTTACGTAAGGAGCTGTTGTGCCCCAACCTGATGTGACGAGAAGTCGGAACTATAACTTAAAAATGAATCAAAATCCCCCTGTTTTTGTTCGAATGAGTAACTTACCGTTGTCCAAAACGTAATTGTTTTTTCTTCAATGGCCACTACTGGCGCCGTGGGCTGGATTTAATCGATGGTCTTTATACATTTGAATCTGTCAAATCTACTTTCAGAATTCTGTAGATTTAAAGTAAATTCATTTGAATAAACAAGTGATTTGGAAACTTGGTAATTGGCACACGTGCAAGTGCAATTTAGAAAATAACTATAATTTGATATATTTTTTTTTTCTTCAGCATTCCAAGTTTTGTATGTTAAACATCTTTCAGACCGCACGTAGCCAACCGTTGCCAATCGGAGGTGCGGGAGGTTTTGTGATTGCCTCGTGAATAATCCACCCGGTCTCACTCACCCGTGGCTCTGTTTTGTCTCCCCACATGCAATGACAGAGAGAAAACCAGAAGTTTTCCATCCAGGCCTTGGCCAGGTTCGACGTGATGCAGGTGCCCTACCGAATAAAGCCCTCAGAGTACCCCAGCGGCAGCGTGGTGGTAAGCAGCTCCTCACCACTCTCCTTCCCATGAGTGAGCCACGGAACCGCGCGAGCACGGACCTCGCGTTGCGCTGTCCGCACCGCTCGCTTTCAATTTTCTCGTCAACTCGATGGAGTGGGCTGGAGTTTTGGGGCAGGAGCACAAATCTTCAGGGTTCCGATATTGGTTTGTGGGCTGGCCAGAATTTCGGTTCCAACAGCACTAAGGGGTGTACGAGTGTGTATTATGTATAAACGCTCATAAATTGGCTGAAAACACCTTAATATAGAGGATCGCAGAGCTTGGGCAGATGTTGGCGCAATCACTGGTGTGTAAACTTTTCATGAATATATTCATCAGATTTTTTTCGCTCCAATATTCCCTTCTCACATGTTAAATCAGTGAAAAGTGTTATTCCACTAAAGCTTCATATTGCCTCACAATAACGGTTTTATCGGGGTTATTATTCCACTATGTTGAGGCTATCGTGTTGTTATTTATCAAGAGCGGTGGTTTTAAGGGACAGTGATTTGAATTGGTGGCAGTCCTTCCACATGCAATGCCAAAGACGCCTTCTTGGCATCCGATGGTTCGACTTTGTCAGAAATGTCACCGTTCCATCTGCGACCGGTCTCCTAGTGATTGAGAGCTTAGTTCGAGAGAGAAGACGGCTGTCACTTTCTGGACACGTCGCCCCGTCTTGACGCGCAAACTCCTGCAGAAAATTGCGCACTTTAGTTGGCGGTCAACGTTTGAAGTGGACTGCGACCCCTCGTAAAGGAATGCCCCCCCCCCCCCGTGCCACGTGGATCAAACAATTCACTCGCGTCGCCGGTGTATGGCAGCAAAAAGCAGTTTCAGCGAATGCCGTCGCAAGAAGTCACACGTGTGGCACAGCGGTCACCCACTGACTGTGCGTGACGAATGAATGATTGTGCACTGCAGGTACAGAGCAAGGTGCTGTGGGCCCGCTCTGACTCGAGCCTGCCGCTGCCCTTCTGGGCCGTGCTGCTCGCCGTCTTCTCGGGGCTGCTGCTGCTCTCCCTGCTCGTCTTCGCCATGTGGATGGTGAGCATAAGACAAAGGTCACCCGGAGAGCCTCAACAGACTGTTGGGGCAATATTCTTAGGTTTTTTCGGTAAAGTCACGTAGGTAAAAAATTCAAATTAATAAAAGTAAAATAAAAAATAAAATATAAAATAAATAAATATAATAAAAATCACGACGTTTCGGAGGCAACACAAGCTTCCGTCTTCAGGTGGAACCGTCACAGCACGATAGCTGTGTTGGGGCAAGTTCTGTTAGTGAGCACGGCACACGAGGGGGTGGGTGGCCAACACCATGCCCGGCCGCCTTTGTCTCCCAAGTGGCGACATTTGAGGCCGAGTCGACGTTGGGGAGGCCCAGGACCGATTCAGATACACGTCCCTAGTGTTGGCCATGAGCAGGAATCCCAACTCGGGTCGCTAACCGCGACCCTACTGCTGGTGCGCCCACGCACGCACAGCGGCCAGCCGGCGCTCGGCAAACCAACCGTAGCTCCTGCAGGGAAGGGGGCAACGTCGACGGCGCTTCCCTTTCCCTGCTCCAGTGGCCCAGGAATCGATGCGGTCGGTTCGCTCGTCTGCCGCAGGTTAATCGCAAGTTACGCGAGTGAGAGCACATGGGTATCACGAGCGTCAATCGAGATCGGCGCTTCAATCGGGCCTTTTACACGGAGAGAAAGCAAAGTCCGATGAGGGCTGTTGTCACAGCCAAAGTACCTGACCCCATGGCGAACGTTCGTTGCATTTGGAAATTCACCTCAGTGAGTTGAATATTGAGATGTCTTTGACGCTGGCAAATGCAGACTGTCAGGACTGTGGACTGTCCGTGTGCGTGGGGATTTAGATCTCAATTTGGAATTTCAGATGAAAAGGGAGCAGAGGCCTCCCTTAGCAAACGACCAGTCGGAATCACAGCAGCAGCAGCAGTCCATCATTCATAGCTGGAAGTAAATTGCAGTAACGTATAATTGATATCCAGTATGTTTAACAGTAAATGAACAAGAATTTCATCAAATTAAGCCATATTAATAAACAGATGCAATTGCAAATCAACAGTTTGTGTATTAACCTGGTGAAGTTGTAAAAAAAGTACAGTGTTTCTGAAAATATTGAGTTAGAAAAAAAATATGTGACTAAATATTAACGTAATGAATAATGTGGAAACTGTTAGGATCTAATGGTAGCTCTCTCATTTAGTGTTGCATTCCCTTATTTTGACAAAGCATGTATGTTAAACTATGTATAGCTGTATGTCCCCTCCCGCCCGCTCCGCTCTCAATCTCTCCCACTACCCATCACCGCTCTCCCCTCTCCTTGTGCACAATCCACCGTTTCCGCTCCTTTTCCCGACTTACCCCCTTGCACTGCAACAGACTTCCCCTTCCACATTAAGCGAGCAGCACCCGCCCTGTCTTCATTTCCCCTTCTCCCTCACGACCTCCACCTCTTCTCCCTGGCCCCATCCCTTCCTCCATCCCTAGGTTACCCACGGTAATTCCCGTACCCACTAAACCTCCCTCTGCGTACCCCAATCCCTGTTCACCGTATCACTTTTAGCTACCCTCATTGTACCACTCATAACCCTTGTAGAGCACCTGGGATAAAGGCGCTATGCAAATGTACGAAAAGATATGATAATAAAAATGTATGTACATATACACCGATTGCTGTGCAGTGCATCGATGCATGTGCATCATGCAGCACACTGCGGCGTGTTGTTGCGACAATCGGTCCGTGTAATGTACCGCAGTGTACTGTCGCGGTGTCGTGTATGCTGTGTGTAACGTACGGCAGTGTTTTGCTCATCTTCGCTTGTATTTGTGACTAGTGAGGCAGAGATTGAGGCGTTTGTTGCGGAGTTTACGAGCTGGCCGCTTCTTGAACACTGGCCTCATTCTTCATTTTTGACAAAATCTTCGCAAAGTCGAATGTTGGTTGTTTATAGAGACACTGTTTTGAGGCCGATTTCATTTAACATTGACCTCTAAGGTCACGGTGCTACGATGAGTCCAATCACAGATCTGTGATCAAAACTTGTATTGCCCATGAGAACTCACACACTTGGGGAAAGTGAGAGTTTTGAAAGATGGAAAAAAAATTATAATAACAATAACACTTCCTCTTCCATACACGTAAGGTCTTCCACCGATTTGGGAACCAGTTATTGCCACAGACTCCCAAAATAGAAAGTACTCAATACACAGACTGCCTCATGTAATGACTATACTGCGTTATACATTCCGGTGTTTATGTCTCCCCATCTTGGCCTACAAGGTGGGCTTTTTCCACCGCAAGAGGCCCCCACAGAAGGACGAAACCAACCAGCAGACCCAGGCAGCCCCAGCGTCCAACGGCCACGAGGCGTGACCCAGCAGCCTCACTGGAGCCAAGCTGTTGCCGTGCGCCTCTCGGCTCCCCGCTCCGCCGAACTTGGACACTGTGTGGCACGAGGCGCCTTGGGGGAATAGGGACATTGCCAGCGCTGGAACTGACCGAGCAAGATCTTCCACCTGACAAACATCACGCGGCGGATGAAGGAGGAAGACTGCCACGTGGTTCTCGTTTCTCTCCTGGAAGGTGCCCAATCGGCTGGGTGCGGCTGAAAGTCGGTGGTGAAGATGGGCGGGATACCCGGTTCAAGCCGTCCAGAGCCACTGCCGCTGCGAAGTTACTCTTTGGTCAAATCACATTATACCTCCTGGAATGCCATTCGCACTCACTCACGGTTTACATATCAGCTACTGAAATGCATCAATTTATTTTAGGCAACATTTCGTTGTTTTGTTACATTCAAGTAAATTGTGTTACACGCTTATGGCGTGAATGGGAAAATTAGCAAGGAGCAACGGTTAACATAGTGAACTTTGGTTTTGACATGAGACTCACCCGTTCTAGCATATATCAGCATCTTTATACATTTTGGTGTTTAGATGCTGGAAAATTTTCTGATATTTTTTTATTTATCCCAAAGGTGTTTATACATATTATAGCAAAATAACAACCTATGTATGGCATTTAAACACAAACCAAATAGCACCGCCTGCGTCATTAGCACTGTGTTATAGCAGACATGTAACATTGATAATTGTTTTTTTATCCTTTTATCTGGCAACAAAACTGACACCTTTTTTTACAAGGAGTCATGTTTGCATTGACCACAATACCTGCGGTCGGAATGCAAACAAAAAACAACTCTGAAAATGTATGCACTGTCCTTGAAATTGATTGGTCCACACCCGAGACAGCTTTTCTTAGAGCCCAGTCTCACATGGAGTTGGACCAGATGACGCCAAGAGGCGCACAACTCAAAGACAATGCACCATCAGAGTTAGGCCAACGTCTTGTAAGATGGTCATATGGATCATTTGCTCACAGCGCTTGTATATTGTTCTGATGTGGTACAGTTCGTTATGAGGGTGGACAAGTTTTATTTTGGCTTGTGCCTGTGCCCCACTGCTAATGCAGCCCCTTCACGTTGTACGATGAGAAGTTTGTGCAAGAAATGCACGAATGCAATTCCACTAACCCTGGAAGTGCTGAGAAAAAAAACAATCCTCAATTTTTATGAAGACTAACGTGATGTATTTCGGTTGTGCTGTATATACCATTGTGAATATGAAACTACGCGTTATAAAGTGAAATATTATTTTGGCCCGCTTACATATGGTGCTATTGAGATTTCATCCATGCAGCAGGGCGCAGCTGTGCCATTGGGTACATAACTTGGCTGATCCCTCAAGTCACGAGCACAACATTCTATCCCACGTGTTCCATGTTTTAATACTCGTGCAGCAATGAACAAATTACGTTTCCCAACAGTGCAGTGTTTGCAGAAATGTCCAGAATGTATGGTCAAGCGTGCACACGTCTTTTTTTTTACGTATGCACACTTTGCTTTATTGTGAATTTCCAACTTGTGACCGAGCAAAATGTAAATATGGCGAGGCTGACGAACTCGAAACGTCTGTACCTCCAGGTTATTACTCTCTTCTGGGTTATTGGGTGCATTTCCATGAAGGTGCTCTTTTTGAGCATCAACTCCATTGCAAAACACTTCCCTTCTGTACATTGACACTTGTAAATATATTTTACCGACACCTCGTTAAAGAATGAACAAAAAGATTAATATTTCACGGCCCTCTTTTTTTTTAATCAGTCAGCTGGTGTTGTCAACATCCGATTATCGGGTTAGGCAAATGGGTACGCAAAGCCTCGTGTTCTCAAGCTGCCACACACCCCAATGAACCATTACCTCGAGCACCGCAGCACAGCAGCTATTTCATAAACGTACCCAGGAAGAAGCCGCCTTACATCGCCTTGAACGTGTTAACAAAGTTAATATGGCGATAGGGAAATACAATATTACTATTGTGGCCATGAACACGAAATTCCTATACTGTACACCACTTTCATCTCTCATCCCTTCGCGCTCAGAATCATGTTTCAAATATTTGCACAAGTCGACGATACTACAGTCAAACTCGTATTTGCTCATTTTGTTTGTAAGTTGATTGTGGCTCCTTAAAGAATTTGAATTCTCAATAGGGAAACATCAGCTTAGGCCAAAGCCCGCCTTGAGGAACTATCCCAGTGGAGGCGGTCAATTGCAGGGTAGCTGCGCCTTTACCCTTTCCCTAACACATTTGTCCAGCAAAATTATGGGCACCGCGTGTCTTCAGGGTCTCACGCTTTGGTCGGCATCGACTCTCTTGTCCATTCGGCTTGATCCGACACCATACCGCGTCAACCAGCCCATACGGTCTACCCGTATCCTTGTACATGCAAATTTTGTTTTCAGGTCCAGACATTTCAATACGGGCAAATATTTTTCGTCTTTTTGTTGATGTCTCTCCCTGATAAGGGGTTAACAGGTCTTGCGACACAAGCCCCCTTTCTTCCCACGATGGATATGACGACTGTATTCGGTGGAGGCATGTTTCTGTGGGCAGTCACTTTGAGTCTTGTTCTTCTATTTACTGCAAAACTCAGTATGAATGATATACGATACAATAATGCTTTCGATAGTTCACCTGAAGTGCGTTGCTTAGGATTATTTCTAATATACAGCACAGGCTAGAATCCCTCTGATTTACAGCCATCTAAGGTGAGAAGCGTATTGCTGCTCTAAGGAGTAGCACCAATTAGCGTTGTTGAGAATTAAATTAAATAAATCAGCAGAATATACGCCTGCATATCTCTGTAAAAAATGAAAGTGTTTTGTACCCATACCATCAACTTACACGACCTTCTTTCTGGGAGTGCATAAGTTCAGCAGCATTGCTCCAGCACAAGCAAACTCTGGACATGTCTGAATAAACTTGTAAGAAATGCTTCACGTTATCTGGAGATGGATCTTTCCTGTGTCCTGAGCCACGTTTATTGGTGTCTGTTTAGAATCCTGTCTCGGCTCAATTAGTGCAAAAAGATGCATGCACGGTGGAGCGATGGCACACTGAACATGGTGACATAAGGAACATTCTCAACCACGGTTAAGATTGACCTTGCAAAAACAATCAAAAGTTAAACTAAACTATTTTTTGTTACCGCAAGGCCCACTGAGTTATGTAGCTCTTTTTTAAAGCGATCTGGCCACAAACGATAGCTCAACGAAGTGGCTTATGTGAAAATTGATATCAGCCAAATACTCTAAACGCATGTTTCTAAATGTGGAGGTAAAAACCGGAGGACCCGGAGAAAAGTCAATGCGATCACGGGGAGAACATACTCCAAATATACAGCAGGCGTCAGGGTCGGGATCGAGATCGAACCCACGACCTCCTGCATGCCGGGCGAGGCAGTTAACATCTCGCCACCGTGGCGCCCATAACTGAAATGTCACCACCAACACGAGGCTGCATTTGTCAGATACATTGTGAGTTCAGATTATTTATAGAGAAAATATATACTCTAAATTGTAAGGGGCCGTCCATAAATGACGTCACGCACCTCGGGGGGGTCAGACATTTGTGACGAGGGGGGGGGGTGAGAAATGTGACGTCACATCAAAATGCGCAACTTTAAATAAATATAGACAACACGTTCTACTTAATTTAATAGACTTTTTAATAAATGTTTCTCCTACAACATCAGAGTGCAGCGGCACATTGAATACGCACTACAATGACAACAGTTTAAAGCGATTTGAAGCATGTTTTATTATTATTTTTGGGGAGGAGGGCAGAGCTTTGTGACGTCATATTTGAGGGGGGGTCTGACTTTTTGTGACGCCGTGTGACGATGGGGGTGGGGGGGTCAAAAATCGTCCAAAATCGCGTGACGTCATTTATGGACGGCCCCTAAGTTTTGGACAACCAGACTGACATGTTAAGCCCAACATAGATCTCTCAAGTTCAAATCTGAATCTCGGAGGTGGATTTGGACGAAGATGATTCTTGCCTCTCAGATGTAATACTGTTACAGCGAAGGGAAAGTCAACACACACTTGGAACCGTTTACGTATCCAGGCCTACCCAAACGTCTTGTCAAGCTTCATTTGGCCTCGCCAGGAACTGATGCTTGGCACATGCCACCAGCACCGCTACGCGGGGGCGACCGTGCACCCACTGGGTGTCCTCGTGTGGCAGAAACCACTCACTGGCCTACTCGCTGCTTTCCACAAGATAAGCATCGCTCATAATTTGTGTTCATGAAATTTGATACATTTGTTTTCGGGTTGTTAAAACAGGCTTTAAAAAATATATAGACTGCATAACGGTAATTGCATGATTTTTTTGTTGTTGAACGGACCGTTGCTTTCTCACACACAAACACGTGCCGAGCAAATGAAACAGTCGTGGGACGTCGCGATCTGTTAACCGCTTGGGTGCAATGAATGGCCGAGCAGCTCAACAACAACATCGGACTCGACATTCACAGCACGCGGCACGTGGCACGTGGCGGGCTCGTGGAGACCCCCCCACACCACCTCGCCCCTCCCCCACCCCCTCGCCCCTCCCCCACCCACTCGCCCCTCCCCCACCCCCTCGCCCCTCCCCCACCCCTCGCCCCTCCCCCCCGTGGCGCGCGGCGTGAAACTTCGCTCCACGTCGCTTGCCTCGCCACCACCACCACTGCCGCCACCACCACCACCGCCGCTGTTGTTGTTGCTGTTGCTGCTCTTGCGCCGACAGCAGAGCGGGGCAGCAGCAGCTCTCGTCTCGGCGACCCGCCAACGGGGGCAGGCTGGGGGAGGCCGGGCAGCAGGCAGCCGAGACTCTCGCACGGGCACGAGACTCTTTTCTGCACCCAGGGCGGTGAGTCGGCAACCCCCGCTGCCCCCCCGTGCTGCCCCCCCCCCCGTGCTGCCCCCCCCCCCGTGCTGCCCCCCCCCCGTGCTGCCCCCCCCCCGTGCTGCCCCCCCCCCGTGCTGCCCCCCCCCGTGCTGCCCCCCCCCCGTGCTGCCCCCCCCCGTGCTGCCCCCCCCCCGTGCTGCCCCCCCCCCGTGCTGCCCCCCCCCCGTGCTGCCCCCCCCCCCGTGCTGCCCCCCCCCCGTGCTGCCCCTCCCCCGTGCTGCCCCCCCCCCGTGCTGCCCCCCCCCCGTGCTGCCCCCCCCCCCCCGTGCTGCCCCCCCCCCCCGTGCTGCCCCCCCCCCCGTGCTGCCCCCCCCCGTGCTGCCCTCGCTGCTGCCCCCACTGCTCACGGAACGACTTTGCGCTTCGACAAGAGGGTTGGAGGGCGGGGGCCAGGATTTATGGGCTGTGAGTGTGGAAGGGAGGCAGCCCTCGAAGTGCACCTAGCCTGGCACAAGCACCGTGCCGACGTCACAGCCACTTGTTTCATGTTGTGGGGGCTGAAGGTCGTTTGGCAGGGAGAGGGTGGAGGGGCGGGGTGCGGGTGGAGGGGCGGGGTGCGGGTGGAGGGGCGGGGTGAGGGTGGAGGGGCGGGGTGCGGGTGGAGACTGACCACGTGGCGAGGCTCCCTCCGCCACGTGCGAGCCGCGTGGGGGGTCAGCAGGGAGCCCGGGCCACGAGGCGCCCAGCGGGCACCCCTCAGAGCCCCGCCCCCCTCAGAGCCCGGCACCCCCCCCCCCATCAGAACCCCCCCCCCCCATCAGAACCCCACGGCCCCCCTCCCCCTCGGGGCCCTGTGGGCCCCCCCAGAGCCCCGCGGGCCCCCCGTGCAGAGGGCCACAGGTCACGCCGCTCAGCCGCGCACGGCAGAATATTTGTAGTGGAGGAATCCGATGAGCTATGAAGCGCTTTATTTGTACAGATGTCAAGTAGGACCGAGTCAGAACGTTACAACAACAAACAATGCAAAAACAAATACGACAGGAGTGCAAAGTATAGTAAAGGTATACATCATTTCAAAACATTCAAATGAAACTAAACCATTTTTGTTACATTTTTCCAGGTAAAGCCCACTGAGCTCTTCACTTGTTTTGCAGAAGCGAACCATCTCTATCACACATGACGATAGGACATTTATAGCAGCCAAGTAATCTAAGCGATTGGGGATGTTCTAAATGGGGAGCGGAAAACCGAAAGACCCAGAGAAATAAGTAATGTTTAAACATTTGTTTTTAAACACACTTTTATGAAATGTACCGTCATAGAGCTCCAGGAAGTGGCCCCGAAGCTTGCCATAACGTAAGGGAGCGTGAGCAATTACAGCCAACGTCAGTTGAGCGTGGACAATTAGACCCAAGCCGAAACATAACATCTAAAAAAGAATGTTTAAAAATAAAGCTGTTTTATGATAGAATATAGTATTGTCATGAGTATGACATAAGTATACCAAGTTTGCAGTCGATACCACATTGGGAAGTGGGTTAAAATGTAGGTACAAGATTTGAGGATATAACAACGACAGAGTTAAATAAAAGCGTGAAATAAAACAATCCACGCGACCACGGGGCGACCATGCGAGAGGCAGTCTGCAATGTTCACGAGGTCGAATCACTTTGCAGACCTCAACAGTTTTTTTTATCTTACGGATGCTGCTTCACAACATTAAGATACAATATTTAGTACGATTCAAATCTCGACTTCAAGCTTTCGTGACTGCAGGAATTCATATTATTTGGGTCTTTCGGTAAAGTCACGGAGATGGTTCAAAGAAAATAACAAACTCCGACGACCGAAACGTCGTAGTTTTATATCTTTGAACCATCTATGTGACTTTACCGAAAGACCCAAATCATATTTAGTACCATTCATGACCCATTTGTGGGTTAGGCCAGGTATATATGATTTGGTCATATCATGAATCGGTCGATACTGCTTGTGGAAACCTACGTGCGCGGTTAAATCCATCACGTGTTATACCGTAAAAGTTACAGCTCAAACGGGCCACATGACAAATGACGGGCGATACCAGAGGACTGCTTTCACGGGCCGCTAATCTGTCAACCCGGGAGCCCTATTTACGTTAAACCTCAGCGCCTGTGCCACCATACTGATCCCATAAACATGACATTGTAAACGCGGGGCACTGTATACGATTATAAAGATCTCTGCCAGGCAAAGCCGCGGTGTTTACCGCCAGCTCTCGGTGCTCTATGGCAACAGTCACTGGAAGTCCGGGGAGGTCAGGCAGGGTCAGCCAGGGTCAGGCAGGGTCAGCCAGGTTCCCGGCTAGCAGGCCCCAAATTCCGCTGCCCTGCCAAAGGAAATCCGCGGCCCCACTGAGTGGCCAAAGCCCTCACGCCCAGTGCCCCCCACACTCCGCACGCGATTTCACTGCCACCAACCTTCGTTTGCTGCACTTTCACATCCAGGTGGTCAAGCCAGACACAGCGGCGTCAGGAGCAGCAGCGGGAGGTCAATCGCTGCGATGTGTCCTTCGTGTCGGTGGGATATTTATGGCAGTATCAAAACATACCTTTTGATGCCTTGAAAAGTGTATCATCTATTTGGTGTTTTGACACCTATTTTATTTGCCAGAAAGGGTTCAAAATTATTCTTATCGTCTCCTTCGCATTTGTGGATCGGAGCATTGCGTCGTTATATGTTGTAGGGTCTTTTCTGGATGACCACAGTCGCACACTACTGCAGTTTGTTTTTAATGTTCCATTTGTGCATCAGGTATCCGCATCTCCTGCCATGGTCTGTGCAGTGGATGCAGTTTGCGGTGCACCATGCGCTTCGTTTAAGATCAAACCCAGGGATACCACTAAAGACAAAGACCCCCCGTATAGCCTTAATACACCTTTGAGGCAAGTGCTGTTAGCGAGCAGCACCTATGAAGGCCAGCACGACACGCGAGGAGGTGGGTGAACGGCACCATGCCTGGCCACTCTTGACTCCCCAGTGGCGATGTTTACACACTGCACCAGATACTTGAGTAATTTGAGGCTAAGTCGACTTAGAAGAGGCCCACCACCACACCATGTGGGTGATGGCTACAGACGTGTCGTGGTCAGGGCACTCTGGCTTTCAACCAGAGTCCCTTCCTCCGTCACGGCTGATTGTGGGCCCCACTCATCGGCCCGAGTTCAGATAAAACCCGCCACTGATGGTAATTGTGTTTTTTTATGTTAGTGAATCCTCACTGCATGAAGGCTCTCTGGTCAGACGGGGGAAGTATGATAGAAAACCTCCAAGGTGTGAGGAGACCTTCATCAGTTGATTGCCCAACGGCTACTGAATTATACCAGGAGATATATACAGCGTGGTGAAGTATGGTCACACAACTCCCGTGGACCGATGCGGTCTTGGGGAGGGCTTCAATCCGGTGCGTGGATTTACAAAGGGCTGGAAGCTCGAGAAATGCTTCGTGTAGTTACAAGGGAAATTCTGGCACGGGGCCATGGCATCGTGGTTGCTGCTCATTGTTGTTGCCCACATTTTAAAGCACTTCCTCCTGCATATACGCTTTGTGTGTTGCCAGCTTACACACTGTAGTTGGTGGTTGGACGGCGCAGTAAGTAGCTGGTGTGCCCAACATTAAATACATTTGCAAGGAGACTTGATTTTTACATCCATCACGTAGTTTTCGTGAAGTTATTTAACCAGGTGAGCATAAAATGCCAGTGTCGTCGCGAAGTTCTTAAACCGCACCAATAGTTGTCAACAATTCCCCGATGTTTCTTACAAAATTGAATTAATGATGGGATCTGTAGGCTCTCCCGTTGGCAGAGGTCGTGGCATTTGTTGCTGGTATAGAATCACCGCTCGTTGTAAGCTGGAGCCACATCGGTTCTGTACAAAGCCACGTGGAACCTCTTGATCTTTTGGAATAAACACTTTCAGCTGTAGAAGGTCAGCAAGCGGGCTGCGACCCGACGTGACACGAGAACTGCAAGCAACACATCATATACTGACGTTCAACACTGCCCTGTAGCAGGAGTACACACACTCGCACCGTTGGCTACGTACGTTGTGAAAGACGTTCAACATACAGGCATTGTGAACTAATACCGGGATTATTCAGGGAGGGGATGCCCTGGCATTTACATTTGATTCACAAAACCACCTTTCCAGATTTAGCTAATTAACATCTTGTAATGTGTGTGTTTTAATTGTTTTATGGTTTTGAAAAATAACGTGTAAAGCAATGTAAAAGGTTAAAAAAATACACCGCTGAAAATCACAAACAAATTCGGAAACGAATGATCCAGCACAACCATAGTTTTTGTAGCATTGGGGTGGGGCAGTGTGGCACAGTGGTGAAACTTGGGCCTCATAGCAAAGAGTCTGTTTGGGTTCAACTCCGGACTTGGGTGCCTTTCTGTTTGGAGTTTGATCTCCTTGTTCTGCATGGGGTTCATCTTGGTTCCCTGTTTTCCTCCTATAGCTAAATCACTGTAACTGGTGTTGGTTAAGCATCCCAATGCTGAATATTACCTGCAAATGACTCAAGTGGGATCACACAGCAACATCGCCTCCATCCCACGAAAACATTGGCAGGACCCTCCTAAAAAGAGTCTTGAGACTCAAGTCAGACTTTCTGATTAAACGTGTTTGATCGTAATAAATAACCAACATAGAAACATGCCTCAACTTTAAGTGACCACTGCAGCGTGTGTCTTGCTTTAATGGCTGGACATTTCCAAAGACGTGCTTGGTGTCTTTATTTAATCTGTGAGAGACTGCCCATGTTTCCCCCGTTGTGAAAGACGCAAGGGGAGGATTAGTCACTTGTGAACAAACTGCTAATGAAGAAAGTGAAGTTCTCATCCCAGGCGTTTCCTCTCACTACCTGATTACATTTCACATCGCTCTCCCCCGAACCGAGATTGACATTTGGAGAACAATATTGGGACGAAAGATGTTCAACATACATACTACATTCCATTGACATGTTAATTTTCTAAAATTAAAGTTTATTTTTTCATCATTCAAAACATAACTTAAATTCTCACACTATATACTCTCTGGTTCTTTCGTTAAAGTCACGTAGATAGAAAAAATAATGAAAGGAAACACGACGTTTCGGTCGCAACACAAGCGGCCGTCTTCAGGTGAGAGCCTAAAATGAAGATTAAATTCTCACCCTCAATAAATGAGAAACATACGCCATCCACTTTATGGTGTGTCGCATTCGCTGATGAAAACTTGTGCTGATATGGACTGCGATGCATCGCTTTCTTCACTGCAGCCTACTATTACACCACCTGCATTATGTAATGGAAAACTCTGATGGATATATTTAAATCAATGTCTATACTTTCTGCATTGTTGCACTATTTGCATTGCATCGAACACCATGTGCTTTCCAGAGGGCATGTGCCTGTGGTATTCACTCTATTAAGCCAACCATGGGATACACTTTTATTTTAAACTTGTTACACAGGAAAGCCTCAACACTTTTCAGGAGGGTCCTGCCAAGTGTTCACAGTAGCGGGCGATGTTACTTTATGGAATCCCAATTTGGTAATTAGAACCCAGAGAAAACCCATGCAGAGCATCGGGGAGAACATTCAAATCCCCACACAGAAAGGGGACGGAGTCAGGAATCCAACCCTGGTCCTTGTCGCGAGGTACAAGTGTTTGCCACTAACCACCACCTTGCCGTTCCTTACACCAGCTTATCTGGTTAGACTGAAATGCATCCATAAAGCATGAATCATTGCGCTGAACTCCAATGTATGGATCTTTACATCAGTCAAGTGATGGGGGGAAAATAATTTTTTATTTTTATTTTGTGCAGTGAACCATGCACCTCTCCAACTCGTACGAGCAAAATACTTTTTCCCAAGATGACCCTCGCACACAGCAGTATCTTTCCCCGCAGTGACGGTAAAATCCACTGCTCTTATTGTAAAGTAACCTATTATTTTACAAACACAAAAATGTATTCAATCTAGTTACAGCATGAAAGTGCACATTCGTGGTTTATATTCAAGTGACCTCAACGTCTTGTAATGTTATGAAAAAGCCAGTTTGAGTTGATTACTTTATGCAGCGAATTACGTTGCAGCGTAATGGAAACATGCAGAATGTTTTGGGGGCATTATCCTGGCGACATGCGGGATCATTGGTGCCATAGCACTGATGTTTGTGTAAACAATGCTATCTAATGTTTCTGACAACTGCCCTTGGCAAATTTGCCTTCTACCTGGGAACACTTTGCAAATTGAAGAGAATTGTTCTTCAGCTTCGCTAGGAACTGAAAAGGTGATACTTTGTGCGTTAATTGCTTGTACACTCCGTGAAGATTAATTTATTTGGCTGTATCGGGTGGTGGAGTGCTCTCAGCTGTGTGTTGGTTTGCTGCACTGCTTTTGTAATGGCAACAGACAAACATCCTTATACAGAAATCTCAGTTTTCAAGTTCAACTTATCGACTTAATTTTTTATTATTATCATGAACAATGATGAAAACATATCAGCGAGCCTGCCACCATCAGGAGTCGTGCCAGGCTGTCGAGTGTGTGGCCTGAATGTTTGAGTCACAGTTTTTCATGTTGTGCGTGTTACAAGTTTTTTCCACATGTGGTGGGAAATGTTTGAAAAAAAAACCCACACACACCACATTGGGTCTCTCTTTTTTTTAAAATACAGTTTGTTGCCGCTCATAATTTAACCCAACAAGCCGATGTGCATTGTGTAACGAGCTCCCCACTGGCAAGCAGACATATATCAACCCCGCATGGCCTGCCACGAGATATAGATAACAGTACTGTATGTAGTTTTGAATAAAATTGTGTTTTTCTCCCTTTGTTATGAGAACAGCTGGGCAGATAAGCTGTCTGAAAATTGGGTGGAATTACATAATTGTTCAAATATGTCCGTGGTCTTCTCAGATGGCGCCCGCTGCTCACTACTACAATGTTATCATTGCAGGATGTGGGATGCAGGGGCGGCCGCCTGTTTTAAAGGGGGCCTGAGTGTTCGACCCTCAAAAACCCAGTCGATTATACTTTTCAGTCGACGCATCGGAACAACGGACTTACTCGACCGATGGTACAAGCCCCATACCCGCGCCATGGTGCCGATGAGCTCCTGGTTGAGCCTGGCGTTGCACAGAGCGAGCGACTAAAGCACATCTGGCAGATCACCGATGAAACCTTTCCACAATTTGGGGTCACAAATCAAGTTATCTGACCTTTGTCGTGCATAGGGAATATGTTGTTGTGTGAATGTATAGGAACTGCAGTGGCATCAAAATAAAACAAAATGTAGACGTTTATAAAAAGTATATTCCCGCACGTGCGATGTGATGCATGTAAATGTCAGTGTAAAATAAATGCTATTTGAAGAATCCTCACATTCCTGCTGCCCAACATGCGTCCTTACACTCATTATTGCCAGTTTATAGTACTGCCAGCCATCTTCAGGAATGTACTCTGTAAATATACATGCATACTTTATATAGCCACATG
This sequence comes from Lethenteron reissneri, assembly GCF_015708825.2. Classification (NCBI taxonomy): domain Eukaryota; kingdom Metazoa; phylum Chordata; class Hyperoartia; order Petromyzontiformes; family Petromyzontidae; genus Lethenteron; species Lethenteron reissneri. Next base: position 2,701,417 of record NC_083801.1, read on the forward strand.
AGCTGTTGGTGAGTAATATAAACTGGCAATTGAAATGTTGGGAATGGATATTTAATCTCGTGTTTTTGAAGATATTCGTGTTCTGTAGAAGGATCATAAAAGTGGCACGTGCATGAGCAAATGTAATATTTCAAACAACATTAGGTGACAGGCACATTTCTAACCATGAGAGCTAGAGCCTGTAATTATTATTACGGAAATATTTTACGTGCCCAGTACTCTGCTGGAAATGGGTCAGATGTGATGAACTGTACATGAGAATTTTCATATATTAATTGACGGTTACAAATTCACACGAGTGAACATTAGTCCCACTCTGACCTTGTGAAACATAGATTTTATTATGTCAGTCCGGTGATTGAATTTCATCAGTGTGATTGTTCCAGCGTTCAATATCATAAAAAAAACATAGTCCCCACATTATTGCTCAAAATTGTATTATTGTTCTTAAGGGTTTTGTAAGTTGAAACAGATGAAATAAAATAAACACTTGTGTGAACGAGAAAAGCGATTTATATCCATGACTATGCATGTGGACACTGATGTCTCTTAATCGTTGCTTTGCGTGACTCAATAGGGTGCCATGTGAGTTTGGAATCAGATGACCAGACTCACCATGTAAGCATCAGATTGAGTTACTTTCTCCTATCGGATTGGACCACATTTCATGAGCCATTGATAGAAACCAATTTGAAAAGTTAACACGTAGGCTTTCGTGACAATATTTTCCATAATAGAGGATTTTTGGGTTAGATCACATGAATCTAAATGTGTAGTTAAAACCGCCACCACCCGACACAGCCAATTAGTAAGGTTTGACATGTTTTTTTTACGTGACAACCCTTACAAATTATCTGTGTCGGGTAGTGGCGGATTTAACAAAACATTTATATTTTTGTGATCTAACCCAAAAAAACTCTATTATGGACAATTTTAAAATGCTTAAACTAATAATAACTAATAGCTTTAGACGTAGCGCCCTTTAAGCCAGAATGTCTCCGAGTGCTTTACACGTGACGAGCTACTGACATCACATTACATCTCATACATGTTTATTAAAGGGCACCCCTAGTGGCAGCGGTCCCTGTGCAGCACAAGGTGGCTCGGCACATGGCCTGCAAGTGGGCACTTAGCCTGCCAGTAGGGAGTTAGCGTTGCTCTGTGTAATCTCATTTGAGTAATTTGTGAATAACTTTTTTTAAGTTGGAAAATTTGGACCATGATCCCAGCACACAATGGCCTACTTGTTTCGAATAACATCCGTGTATCCGTACGTCCACTGTGCAGCAGACGGTACTGATGGTTAATGTACCCATAGTAATAATTAGGGCGGCCTGTGGCATTCGAACTGCGAACCTCTGTAACAAGCGGCGAACGTGTTATGCTGGGCCATGCCAAAATAATGCGGTAAAATGCGTATTTTATTACCAATACTGGACACAGTGTTTTCCCTTTATTACTGGAATGTTAAGATTAAGATTTAAACGTTGAATGCATTTTAGATAAATTTTCATATGGTCACGGTGGCCATGGAAATCGTAAATTGGAATAAAATCTGGGTAGTCTTTGAAACGACTGTTAAAGCACAATAGATTAGGCACTTCCTTTATTTCCTTCGTGAAAATGTTGTACGCCGTGCCGCCTAAGTACAAATCTGTGCAGTGTTTTCAATGGACGCCATCAGTCTGTATTATGCCAGCTGGGCGCCCTGTACAGTACATCAACCCTTCTTTAATAAATCCTATCGAATGGAGTGAGAGTAGTCAAACAACTACAAAAAACTAACTTATATTATCCACTCGGTTACATTTTTTTTACTTTTATTGATTCATATTTTTTTTTAAGTAATCACATTTTCGGGCTGGGCACTGCCCTCCCTGCCATATTCTGTAACCTTCCTGCAAATGATTTATTTTTTAGTTTTTTCCCTTCACACCTTGGCCATGGACTTTACTGGAAGTGACTGTGCCAACATCGTCGCGTTCACTACAGGGGACAGATGTCATAGCGGACGGATAAGAACGCTTTTCTCTAAACGACACTCATTGCATGCATGCAAAGTAACATTAAAAGTTACTTGAAAAAAACTTAAGTTTTGTGAAAATGCGTATTCACTTAGAAGCGTGTAATAGAATGGCTAAATGCGCCAGACAATTTCATTCACCAAGGTTAGGAACACACTTGCAGATGTTTACATGGAATGAGTTGTCTTGACCACAGCAGCAGGAGTCCAAAGGACACTCAACACAGGTAGTAACCAATATACAGTTTTGCAGTTTCAAAATTGGTGCACAGTATTTCCTTGTCTTAATCACTGCATGCGTCCACTTGTACAATTTACATGTGTGGGTGCTTCCCAACATCTCTTAATGGCAATTATTCATTTATCAGACAACTCTGCGTTTCAACCATCTCCAGCATTCGCACCCCTGCAAAACGCGTTGCAACTCTGCCGCACTGCCACGTGTTCCGTTCTATCGACTGTGCTCTGAACGCGCGCGATTGCCTCGAAGCCTTTTCGTTTGGAGCACCCCCCGAGGCTTGCGTGTTGCGCCGATGGCTCATGACCCAGACGGAGAGGCCCTTTCCCTGTGGACGCGCGTGGGCAGGGGAGTTCGGTGGGGTTGCGTGCACCTGAACACGCTTGCCGTGGAAGCAGTCGGGGAGCTTTGTGAGGCTTCACTGCCCTTGGGGTGAGCTCAGGTGTCACTCAGGTCAGGCCAGGGCAGTCGCCAGCCAAAGTAAACAAGAAGAGCGATTTTTGTTGTTGTTGTTGGGATTCGGTTAAAAAAAACTAAAATAATCTTGATTTGAAGCTTTCGTGACTGCAGGAATCTCTTTGGTTCTTTCGGTAAAGTCACGTAGATAGAAAATTAATAGATCACGACGTTTCGATCGCAACACAAGCAACCGTCATCAGGTGAAACAAACACAGCAGGATAACTGCTAACATATCTACGTGACTTTACCGAAAGAACCAAACAAACACAATATTTCAAGAGCCGCACTGCATGTGAATACGTGACGGTGGGTCCTTAATAAATATCGTGTCACGAAGCAGCCCTTAAAAGAGCCACCGCACGCGGCGCTGGAGCAGCAGGTTGCCGACCCCTGGCTTCGGGCAAAGGTGTATCTCTGAAGGTCACCTTTGTGTGTGTTTTTTTTATTATTATTAATACAGCGACGCCTGTTTACCCAAGAAAGCCTCACTGAGTTTACCCAAGAAAGCCTCACTGAGTCTCAATGATTTTTCAGGAGTGCCCTGCCAAGGTTTGGCAGCAGGGGGGGTGGGGGCGACACTGCTGCCTTGTCATCACAATTGAGCCATTTTGAGGACAGTAGTTCCTTGTCTGTGATGCATAGCTCGTTCGTGAGAGCTTTGCGTGAAAAGAGTGAGAGCGCCAACGCCAAATGTACAAACGTTTTATTATTATTAGAACGGGCGTCACTATTTTCCAAGGCATGGGTGGCATCTGCTTTTGCATAGGGCGTGATATTGCACACGGAGGAGTTCCCACTCGCGCGTGAAGGCTGGAAATGACAACTGACCGGTTTGACTGAACCCTCAAAGTGGGTTTGTGTTGCCACGTCCACCTCTGCGACGCTGCGTCACGTGCCTGGCAGCGAGCATCAGCCGACTGAACTTTAGCTCCCACAGCCAAGGGGGGCTGCGTCAGCTCCGCTTGTTTGCTGACAGTGCACCTCTGATTGAGTGACAAACTCCGAGCGCAGCGTATGCCCCAAGCAGGTGTAGCCTCCGTGCCCCGAGTGTGTGGAGACTCCCGGCAAGGCACGCGAGGAATCTCACGAGCACCGCGATTCATACGCGGGCGGGGAGGAGGGTTACATTCAGATCACGAATTGGCAATACTTCGCCTCTCTTGGAAAACCGACGTTGGTTACAAGTAAGTGTTTCTCCTGCTGAGATTTATTAACACGTGAAAACAAATGCAGTCGCGTCTCATCTGCGTTTGAACAATTAGCTGATGTATGGGTCATACGATATATACCTGATATGAATGCTATCTATATTATCCCAGGCTAAACTTGCGCATTTGTGTTGATCTATTACCTATGTATCTGATTTGTCCAATCTAATGGGAATACATCAGCTGTGGCATGTGTGCCTATTGTAATACGCACACATGGCACACAGACGTTTGCTCTGTAAACCTTCGGTAAAGGATAAAGGTACAGCGCTGCAATTTCTTGCCTCATGCCCATGCCAGAAGAAGGGCCTCCACTAGCTGGAGCTCTAGAGAGCCGCTCCATCCCAGTGCGTGTTTGGTCTACTATTCCACATTGTCCGGGCATCTTGGATAAAGGTTGAAAGTGTCCCCACTCTATCCCTCCGCACACGCGACCTGCCGATGGACTCACTGTGGTGAAACCGTTCATATTACTAGCTGTAAAGAAGCGGGGGAGGGAAGGGTGATTTAAGAAACTTGTCCATCGCCATATTCTGATCAGCGTGCACGTTCAGCACCGCTTAAGAATTGCTGGAATTCACTCGTGGTAATTGTGGCCCAACCACCGATGGTAAGCCTTCGCTACAGCTATCATTCCAATGTTGTCTGTGTTGGGATTGAAGAGGGGGGTGGGGGTCATCACTTTGGGTGTAATGCCACCCCCGTGTACTTGAATTTCCAAAACTCAGGGCGGCTGTGATTCAGTTCAGGAACCATTTGTGGTGTTTTTTTGTCTTTGACATTGTTGTGAACGTAGTCGCGAGAGCGTGTGCTGGGATCACTTGATCCCTTTAGGTACAAGGCATGCAACTAAAATATCACGGATTTTTTTTCTGTTACACATGATTCAAGGTGAAAACTTGGCAGTATCCTCCTGACAAAAGAGTCTTGAGACTCAGTGAGGTTTACCGGGGTAAACGAGCAGAATAATAATCTAGGATTAAAGCTTTCGTGACTGCAGGAATTACTATACTCATTGGTTCTTTCGGTAAAGTCACATATGTAGAAATAAAATAAAATAAATCACGACGTTTCGAACGCAACACAAGCGCTCGTCCTCAGGTGAAAATGGCGTAAACCACACAGCGAGGGAACACACAGAGGGACATCACGTGACACAGAGCGCACAGAGAACGGCAAACTGCACGGAGGCAACTCGTGTCTCATGAGTTTAATCAATATAACACTCGTAATTCCTGTAAAAACAAACTCTGCCACACCTTGTGCTTAAAAATTACTTTAAAAAAACAAACCTGGAATTTTAATTGCCTCCTAAGATATCACCTGAGGTCTATCAATTGGCGAGACGGTAAATCCGATCTGGATGGCCGTGTCTCCCCGAGTCACAGGGCCCGTTACTCAAGCTGGGGGGGGGGGGGACGTCTTGTGTCCTGCAAGCTCTGGCAAAGCCGCACATCTGTCTCTGTTACCAGGATAGACAATATCCAAACTGTGTGCTGCGGACAACCTTGCCAATTTGTGAATCTGGTCCAAAGTGTCTCCATGACCGTAGGCTTTCAGGGCGGTCTTCAAGATTCATTAGCCGCCATCGTGAACCAAATTCACATTGTCACATTCTGCCCATGGCCTACCTGATTTCCCAAAAGTAGACGCCGTATCAGGAAAACCAATTTCACACGCGATCGGTGACTTACGTTACATCTCCCATCTCAAACGTCCGAAGGGCACCCCCAGAGGCAGCAATCCCTGTGTCCACAAGGTGGCCAGCACACAATTGCCTACTCGTTTTATGTCACAGGATCTTTAACTTCCATTGTAGAGTACACTGCGCGTATTTACAGTTCATACACCTGCGGATTCGAACTGCAAAACCTCTGCAATAAACGGTGGACAATGTTACCACGATTGTTACCATGATTGCCCAGAACTACACGTTATCATGGTGTCTTCAATTGTTTTCATACCACGAACAATTAGTTTCAGAAAGTAAATACCTTTCAAACCAGAGGATGTACCCTCTGTACGTCACTGAAGGTTCTTCGAGCAACACAAGACCACCTTTAGGATTCTCATGATTTAGTGTAAATGGCAGAGGTTCCAAAAACCTAACTGAAGCATCTTATCGAAGATCGTACGAACTGTCGGATTGACCTCTCAGCTGAGCTGCTGGCTCCCTCTTTCACTTGGTTATCAGTCATTGTTGCTTTGCCACACTTTGCCCCCTCGTTTGCTTCATACGCACAGCCGGATTCACAAACCGGACATTGGTTTTTGGTGCGAAAATAGAATTGGTCTACTTTTGAATTTGCCTGTATTTGGCTGCCTGGATTAGAACCCAGAATCTCAGAGGCGCCAGCTCAGCACCCTGACCTTTGAGCCTCCCGGCCACCTCCGAGGCATTAACGCCACTTAATTAAAGCGCCACGTTGGCGAGATGTTAACTTCCTTGCCTGGTGTACAGGAGGTCGTGCGTTCCATCCCGACCCTGACACCTGCTGTATATTTGAAGTTTGCATGTTCTCCCCGAAGTCGCGTGCATTTTTCTCCGGGTCCTCCGGTTTTTCCCTCCACATTTAGAACCGTGTGTTTAGAGTATTTGGCTGCGATAAATGCCCGCGTGATAAGCCACTTCGTTGAGCTACCATTTGTGGCCAGGTCACTTCTGAAAAAGAGCTATGCAGCTCAGTGGGCCTTACCTGGTAAAATAAAATAAAAAGTCGCTGTCACCTTTCTCGCTCGCACGTGAGCAGCTGTCCTGCTGTGCAGGGTGCTGTGAAAGGCAGCAAGTGTGAGCCGGCCGCGTGGCTGTGGGGCGATGATAGCTCGCATGCAGGGGCTGGATACGAGTTGAATAGCAACGATAAATCCATGTCCCAGTTGTGAATGCAGCTGCTGACAGCGAGTGTGAACCCCTCTCCTGCACTCGGAGAATACTTGCAGTGGGCACGAGTGCATACAGAGACCCATAGACGCACACAGAGACCCATAGACTCACACAGAGACCCATAGACGCACACAGAGACCCATAGACTCACACAGAGACCCATAGACGCACACAGAGACCCATAGACTCACACAGAGACAAAGACTCACAGAGACCCATAGACAACACATCGAGACACGTAATCACACAGACCAACACAGACACGCACAGAGACCTACAGACTCGCACAAATTCCTGCAAACTCCCATAGACCGATAGGCTCACAACAGAGACCCATAGACGCATAGATATATTCACATATTTATTAGCACGGTTGGCTACGTACAGTGCAAAGCTAACATTCTCTCCTATGAAAATTCCGATCGACTGGAAATAATGTGTGCAGTCTGAGACACAACGTGAAGTAATATACAATATACAATCAGATGAAATATTCAGGCTGCATGGTGGCACGGTGTGATGGGGGGGGGGGGGGCGAAAGCCATTATTATAAATGTTGTTCTACGAGACCGCAGACTGCGCAGCAAGGATTGTTGGCCATCAGCTGGAGGTGTGCGGAAGCATCATCCTTCGGTGCATCGAGTGAAGAAGGCCCAAGCTGAGAGTGCGTGCCTGCAGTTGTATTGGTGAAGATGGTTTTTTTTCTTATTATTTTACACGCTTTCTATTAACTCACTCTGTCTGTTGTTGTTGTCGTTGTATCACTGTTTCATTGCTTTCATGGCTTTATTTTGGCGATTTCGAAAAGGTTTTTTTGGTTTGGCCATGTTTGTTTGTTGTACGGAGTTAGACTGATGGCCTTAATCTAAGTTGTCTTGTGGTTGTTGTTGTTTGACTTGCATCCCACTGGGATTTTTGCACACAGCGTTGGTGTACGGTGCTTTTTCTTTAATATTTTGCTGTCTTTTCTTGGATTTTCTATTTGCACATAGTCACATAGTCACTTTAAGATGTTTTCTTGTTCATGTTTTTGTTTTTTGTTTGTTGCGATTGCACCTGATTCAAGAGCCGAATGGCTCACAGGACTATACCTAATGAATGAACTTGAATCCTCAAATCTTGTAACTCAATTTTAACCCACTTCCCAATGTGGTATCGACTACAAACTTGGTATACTTATGTCATACTGATGACAATACTATATTCTATCATAAAAAATGAAAAAAAATATTTTGAAACATTATTTTTTTATGTTATGTTTCGGCTTGGGTCTAATTGTCCATGCTCAACTAACGTTGGCTGTAGATCACCACGGTCCCTGACGTTATGGCAAGCTTCGGGGCCACTTCCTGGAGTCGTGGAGTTCTTACATTACTTATTCTTCTTCTGTTTATCTACGTGTTGAATTGCCACGGCGCTAGCAACAGCTCTGGGCACTGTGTGCGGCACATTATGGTATTCAATTGGAATATTGATCAAGCTTGTGAACTGTTTTCAATAGATTTCTGTCCAGCACTTGTCTTTCTTGTCATTCCTGCCCGGTTGGTTTTTCCTCCCATTTCTATTTCCTTGTCTCGCTCGTTTTTTTACGTTTTTGTTTCCGTCTTTTTGGTGACCCCAGGTCACTTGCTCGGAATCAGAATCGGTCACTCACTCTTGCAAACCAGGCTCTCTCTCCTGGCCTCTTCAGAGTTCTCGACCCAGTTAGGCAAAGTCAACTAAATTACGCATGAACCTCATGCTGTTTTCATGAGCCCTTAAAGGGGAGAAGCTCGTACACAGTCCGTGCACTGCTTACGAACAACAAAAACAGCTGTACACTCTCTTATTTAAGGCTGTTGGCTAAAATCAGGCTGTTATGCTTATTCATAGCAGCTAAGAGCTGTCTCGCCACGTCTGCTGTGCCTTGACAAATAGCGAAACCAAAGCCCCCAGGAATGCGTTCACAGAGGCCATATATAGTTTGTTGTCCGTAAGTAAAGCTTGTTTACACGTTTCAGATTTACACAAATATGTGTATATACAAACGTGTTCTGTCTTCATATACTGTGGCTAAATTGAATGTACGAGAACATCGTTAACTGTTACCTATTCTTGGCGTTCATCCACAATTATTTTTAAGGAAAGCAGCTCGGGTGTGGGTCATCGGGCAGACACGGTAGATCATGCCACATCACCATGGCGTGGCCGCTGACTTGAGCACTTTTGTAAGGAAGTGTGCCAGTTCTGTTTTGAAGTCGTTGGAAACCCTCCGCCCACCTCCGGCAGACAGATGTCAACTACCTCGTACTCGCTTTGGAGCTTTCGTGACTGCAGGAATTACTTTTTGGTTCCTTCGGTAAAGTCACGTAGAAAGAGAATCAATTAAATAATAGAATACGACGCTTCGATTGCAACACAAGCAATCATCATCAGTAACAAATGAATGAGACAAATCAAACCTAGTAAGCTTAGAAATATAATGCAATATAACACAGAGAGTCGGCTAACATAACAGTCAACACCCTACCTGGTTGATTATGTTCTTCCAAAGAGTGCTTTCTTTTTTCCAAAAAGAGATTAATTTTATTTTCTACCTACGTGACTTTACCGAAAGAACCAAAGAGTATGGATTCCTGCAGCCACGAAAGCTTCAAATCAAGGTTAACTACATCGCCTGGTATACAGGAGGTCGAGGGTTTGATCTCGACCATGACAGCCTGTAATATTTGGAGTTTATATTGTTCTCCCCGTGGCCGCGTGGATTTTTTTCTGGGTCCTCCGGTTTTTCGCTCCACGTTTAGAAACAACATCACGCGTTTAGAGTATTTGGCTGCAATACATTTACATGCGATAAGCCACTTTGTAGAGCTATCATTTGTGACCAGTTCGCTCCTGAAAAAGAGCTGTATAGCTCAGTGGGCCTTACTTGTTAAAATAAAAAGTAGTTTAGTTTAATGTAAGATTTTTATTCTATGTACTTATCTCAGATGTTCTGAAGACTCGGCTCCTGGCGAGGGTTCCCATCTGCGAGGTGTGCGTGTTTACAGGCTCTAACGAGAGGCAATTAAAAAGGCGTCTCTGCTTAATCTTGCACCGAACACTTGCGTCACGGTGACGTCAAGGGAAAGAGGAGGTCGTTCCCTGTCAGCCTCTGCTGAGTATGCCTACTTGTTGTTTTGCTTACGCTCATGTATCCAGGAAAGCCTCTCATAGCTTTACGAAAATAAAAAGTTTACTGTGAGTCTCAAAACTCTTTTTCAGGAGGGACCTGGCAAGTTTTTTTTTGCAGTGGGGGGGGAAATATTTCTGCTGTGTGTAATCCCAATTGAGTAATTTGCAGGTGCATTTTCAGCATTGATGTCTTTGGTCAATACCAGTTACATTATATATACGTTTTAATCTGTAGCAGAGGGGAGATCAGACAGACTCCACGCAGAAATGGTGCCCTTTTCAGGAATCGAACCCAGGTGCTATTTGCCGCGGGGCAAGTGTTATGACCGCGCTCCCAACCCTGTCCGGCCACAACGTTTGAGCAGTTCCTCCTTGCACAGCAAACTGACGAGACAGAGGCCACAACTTGCTGCCACATTGCACCGAGAGACGCTTTCCACGCAGTTGAGTGTTTCGGACACTGGCCCGTTCGATCGTGCCAAGCATGCCGCCCCCTTGACGGAGAACGTGCGGTGAGGTGTCTATTTTGGGACGCGCGCAATTGAGAACACGCGCAAGCATGCAGCCAGGCAGGGAGGCAGGCAGGCTGCCCACTCCAATTGGCTGCACGGAGAGTGCGATGCACCCGGTGCCGCTCGCTTGCCGAGTTGTAGGCAGAGCCTCCGCGGCACGGACGCTCCATGCGGACGCGTGTCAAGGACTAACCACCCGCCCTCGTCTGGCCACGCCGGCACGGAGAAGTCCACCGTCTTGTCAAAGTACAGTAATCACGTTGAGGTCGCGTGACCCAACTTTGAATTTGAGCTCGTGAAGTGTTTGTGTGTGTGTGAGACGCTGTTCAAGTAACGTTCATGGTAGCACTTCAAATACACGGCCTTGCCGTGCGCTTATCTGTCGACTTCATGTGCGCGCAGACCTTTTAAGGACTTGTTTTCGAGATTTGTTGAACGTTTTTTGTTATTTGGAAAGGCTTTGCTCAGCTTCGGAGTACCCAGCCCGGAGAGTAATGCGTGAGCAACTTGACCCGGTAAGAGCCGGTTGAGAAACTTCACGCCTTTACCTTGGAGACGCGAGAAAGCGCTGTTTGTCGCATGGGGGCGGTTAATGACATTTGTGGCTAATTTGAAAATAGGCCAATTTTAGCAAATTACATCATGGAGTGTGCAAAGGGTCCAATTTGCGGCGCGGATGAAACAGCGCGCTGTGCAGCGCGTCTCCGTGGTAGCAACGCCGCCTCTGCGTCGCGTAGAAGCGACCACCGTGTTGTTAAACGTATCGGCGATTTCGAATGACGTCTTGGGAATCTGAAATGACGGCCGTACAGCTCGAGTCTAGACGGTGCAATTGTGGGGATGCCTTAATTCCTCCCTGGTACGTGTGTACGTGGAACTTCTTTTGGCACCGTACTTAGCCAAGCGTGCCAATCGGTGGTGCGGTATTCCCAGGTCCTTCACACCAAACCGTGCTGAACCCACGTGGAGCTGCGTGCATTCACGTTCACCTCGTCCTCGCAGCAATCGCGAGATGCGCAGCGTGCCACGTGGAGTGCTTGTGCCATGCTGTACGCTTAGCCGTGTGGCACGCACCGCTGCGGTTACGATGGTTGCCACAATCGAGGGCCCGCTTGAGGAACGCCGCCTCGGTTCGGTGCAGCGCCATGATGAGCTCATTGTTGTCCCATAACAATGCAGACGGGGCGATGTGCCCAGCCCCGTGCGTTCATGCGGGTCAGAGTCCCGGGGACTGTGGCAGTCCTCCACAGGCGACGCAGCTACGGCCACATTAAGTCGAGCAGCGCTGGGAATACCACGACCCCCCCCGCCTCGCGCAGCCTCGTGACGCAGAGTGAGCTGCACGCTTCTCCTGAGCTGCTGCGGCTGCCGCATCCGCTGGTCCTGTGCAGCTGCATGAGCAGCTGAGAGACCGCAGCGCTCCTTCTCCGCCATGTGGCTCTGCCGGGCCGCTCGCAGGTGGTGAGGCGTTGCCGGGAAACACAAAGCCACATGCCTGGCTCGGTGACCGGATGACTCTGGGGCATCCCAACGAGTTCCGCGCATGGATTTCCAAGCCGTATTTTGTGATTACGTAGAAGGAAAATAAAAATAAAACATTTTATCATTCTCACGACGTTTCGGCCACAACGTACGCAGCCATCCTCAGGTGAAGAACAGAGCTGTTGGAAAGACAGCGTCTTCATTATTATTATTTCCCTTTTACGTGACTTTACCGAAAGAACCAAGAATATGAATCCCTGCAGTCACGAAAGCTTTAAATCGAAACGTATTTTGTGACTTAAGCAAGCTTTTAATTTTCATGGCTTCTTCTTCTTATATGTGATCACTTTATATAAATAAAAAAAGGGAACGGTTTCATGTTGCTTCTTTCAATCCGAAGTATTTCAGGGCATGGCTTCCTCTCCCGGTCTCTCCTTTCCGTGCGTGAGCGAGGTGCCAGGCAGGGCAGCTGCACAAGTTGCTCTGCTCTGCGGGATTCGCAGTGCGGCTGGCCAAGGGCCGCCAGCTGTGCCCAGTTCCCTGTGCGCGTGTAGACTCACCAACGCATTCGGGCACCTTCCGTGCGTGCGGAGATGGGGAAGCATTAAACGTTGCCATTGAACGTTTCTAATAGATTTGCTATCCAATGTGTGATCATAGTAAGCTGTGCATCATAACTCTCTTCACATTCCCAGTATTTTGTACGCATGTATGTTTAACTTCTTTTACAGCGTATGTTGCCAACCGTGGCTAATCGGAGGTGCGGGAACTTGCAAAGTCAAATTTCTGTCCAGCTGCTTGTCTGGTCTCAAGCGGGGCTGTTGCCTGCAATGGCAGCTTAGGGGCCGTCCATAAATGACGTCACGCGATTTTGGACGATTTTTGACCCCCCCCCCCCCCCTCGTCACATGGCGTCACAAAAAGTCAGACCCCCCCTCAAATATGACGTCACAAAGCTCTGCCCCCCCCCCCAAAACCAAAGTTCCATTTTGAAATAAAACATGCTTCAAATCGCTTTAAACTATTGTCATTGTAGTACGTATTTAATGTGGCGCTGCACTCTGATGTTGTAGGAGTGTTGTTATAACAATTAGTGTTGTTATAACAATTATATATTCATTTAAAGTTGTGCATTTTTACGTGACGTCACATTTCTCACCCCCCCCCCCCCCCCCATCGTCACACATCGTCACAAATGTCGGACCCCCCCTCCCCCCAGGTGCGTGACATAATTTATGAACGTCCCCATAGTCTACTATTAGTACTGCGTTCGTTTACTCAGGAGATCCGCATTCAGTCTCAACTCTTTTTCTGGAGGGTCCTGACAAGTTTTCGCGGTAGGGGGTGGGGGGGGCGGCGATATTGCTGCTGTGTGGTCCCAAATGAGTAACTCGCAGGCGATGTTTCATCACAATGGGGACGTTTCACCAATTCCAGTGACGTGGATCCATACAGGCGTCTGTGCTCGTTGGATTAGGCCGCCGCCGACTGGTTTCACGTCAGGATTCTACTGCTGCGTGGAGGCCGTCAGGAAGTCCGAAGCAGATGATTTATTTCTCACTGGAGGAATCCGATGGGCTTTCAAGCTCCTTTTCAAAAGATGTCCAGTAGGGGCGGATCAGAACGTTCAAACAAAAAAACAATACAAAACACGATAGCATTGTAAAGTATGGGAAAAGTAAGCAAATCACACAAAAAACCACAAACAAAACGAAACTTTTTATATTATACCAGGTAAGGCCCACTGAGTTATTGGCTTCAAATGATAGCTCAACGAAGTGGCTTATCGTGTGGAAATGTATCGTAGCCAAATAATCGAAGCACGTGTTTCTAAATGTTGGAGGGAACAAAACAAGGTTACGTTCTGTAAGCTTTACGGAACATTTCCGTCTTGAGTTCGACTATGCCACAGAACTGGTTGAGAGAGTTAAGAGATTATTCGGGGGACAGCGACCCGCCGTGAGTTCCAAGTAGAAGCGCCGCCTGGCGCCGCGTTTGCCACCGCTGCTGCCGCCACTGCTGTTGGGGTAATGTGGCTGTACGTGTGTGCTGTGTGCAGGCCATGGAAGAAAAGGAAAAGACGCTGGTGAAAAACTGGCTCTCTGAGTTCAAGGTGGGCAGTGTGAAAGAGCGAGAGCGAGAGCCTCGGACATAAGCCCCCTTGGCAAAAACGTAACACCCCGGACCATACTCCTTCGACACAGTCCCCATGTGCTGGAGAAGTGCTGTTGGGATTCAGCTCATCATTTAAATCCCACTTCAGGGATGAGCTGCCCCTCATCGCTTGGAAAATAAAACATCTTGTGGGTGAGCGCCACCTGGAGGTGATCGGAGGCTGCACATTTGTGTGGTGTAAACGTCGTGTAATTGGGCACATTGTGTCGCGTGTTTAAATCGCATTCGTGGGTGCCGGACTGGTGTGTGACGTTTGCTCCAGTTCACGCACGTTCGTGGCGCCACTAAGTGCCAGGGTCATTACGTGGTTTTGTTCCCAATGCTTTTCCTACCATTTTGGTTGCTGCACTGCATTTGGATGCGTGGGTGCCGTTGGAATGTCAGGCCGGTCCCATGCAGGGAAAAGTTATGCAAGGCCTCCACTTGTGTGCAGGTCACCACTGCAAACGAGACTCTGATCCCTTTGTCTCTTGAGTTCTCACCCCGGTTAAACAAAGGGCTGGGAATGCTGAGCACAGGTGAATTCCACATGTCAAAACCTCACAAGCTGGGAAGAGGAAATGGGTCCTTTTGGAGGCTTTGCCTTGTTTGACTTCCTCAGCAAATGCCTTCTCACGTGTTCTTCCTTTTCGTAAATATTTGTGTAGTTTAAACTGGAGAAAATAAAACATCTCCAAAGGCAATTGTTCTCTGCGTTACGTGCCCTTTGTAAACACCGGCACACGCAAGCATCAGTCGTACATTTCTGCTCGTTCAAATGCAGTGTAGCAAACAACGATGTTGGGGAAAGTATGGGGAAAAAACACGTGTTTTTTACGGCTCCATGGACATACGTGAACCCTAACAAACAACTCAAGTCTACCACCACGAATGCGTATAAACACGCAATAGTTGTGGCCACAATTATACGATGTTTATACGCAAATATACAACTGATGTCAACACTAAGCGAACGTCAATAAATATTGCAAATAACAATCGCGACATTCATGTTCGCTGTCAAGTGAGCTACTGCAGTGTTGAAAGTAGAAAAGATTTGACGTGACCCTTCTCGTCCCATAGTCACAAGCGTGACTTCATGCCAGGCTCCTGCCTCGGGATTTTTTTACCGCTGAAGTAGGAGTGAGCGAACGAGTGAGCGATTGAGCGTAGCTGGCTGCATATGTTGCTCAGCAAGTTGCATTATCTCACTGCACAGATCTTGGAGAATTACTTTTTCGTGTGAACTTGAGCATTCAAATGTAATTCTGTAGATCCTCGCGTTAACTCCTTGGTAGTGAACGACTCAGCTGGGCATAATGATGATGGAGCGAGGTTCCTTCAGCTGTCAAGTTTATTTTGTTTCAGGTGGGATAGGTCTCATTTGCAGACTTGAATGCTTCATAAAATGTTGAAGCATTCAATTGACTCTATTAACTTGTGTCCATTACAGACAATCGCGATTGTATAATATCTCTTCATTGGGAATTAATATGTCTCAGAGGACTGATGGGCTTGTGTGTGGCTGAGTGTTGATGGTTATTCTTCGTGCTTTCGGAGTCCCTGACCCTCTGCTCACGATCATTAAGGACCTTCATGATGGTGAGCGGGCGCGGGTAAAACTACGTGACCAGGAGCATGTCCAGCCACCGCATGTCTAAACAGCTTTTGTTCGGCCGGATAGAGGGGGCTAAACAGGCGCGGTATGGGCTCGAGAAGAAATGGAGTGATGTGGTACTGGAGGCTGTGGAGCTGAGTGGACTTGCCGATGACTGGTACCAGCGGTGTCAAGATCGGCCTCTGTGGAGGAGACTCGTGAAAGACGCTACTGGGCAGTTGGAGGGCAGAGGAGCGACGCTCACAACAACGAGTGGAGCGCCGGGTGGCTAAAGCACAGAAAGTTGGCACAGTATGGGGCACAATGTGGTGCATCAGCCAGTCATCTCAGGCAGTTGGCCAGTGGCACCTGGGTCTGCCCCGTGACCTCCTGCCAGTGGGCGTTCGACACTTCACGTGGCCTCAACGTGCACATAGCCTGGCACAAGCGTCGTGGTGATGTCACCGCCACTTAGTGGTAAATGGCGGTTGTTGTTGTTGTGGCTCGAAGTGTAGCGCTACGAACCCAGTGACTCGAGTTCGTTTCCCACTCATGGCCAACACCAGTGACAAATAACTGAACAGCTCCTGGGCCTCCCCTAGGTTGACTCAGCCTCAAATTAGTACCTGGTACGAGGTGTAAACATCTTCACTGGGGAGACAAAGGCGTGGTGCTGGCCATCCACCCCTTCATGTACTATGCCGACCTTCATAGGCGCTACTTGCGAACAGCACTTGCCCCAAAAGTCTGTTTTGGCTATGCAGGGCATCTTTGTCTTTGTGGCTGGGTGCTGATGGATTTTGTGTTGTGTAGGGGCTGCCGGAGGTGGCGGTGGCGGCATATGCCGAGAGGGTGCAGGAGAAGGCGAGCGTCGTGCCAGCGCTGTACAGCGCCATGCGCGACATGGGCACAGAGGTGAGCGTCCGCAGCCACGTCCAGCCACGTGCCCAAGCCGACGCATCTCCTCTCTGTGTGCACGCTGCCACCAATGCCCATGGTAAAATGCAAGCTGCTGTTGGCCCCAATCCTTACGTCACCCGGTTAGGTTGGCGTACAAGACGACGTGTGAATCACTTTGCGTCTAAAACACTACCAGAATACGAACCCAGAGACCCCCCCCTCCCAACCCGGCACCACGAAATATTAAATTTCACCACCGTCTGGATTTTTATAGTTTCCTTGTAATTTTGGCATGGACTCGTGAGCATCATCTGCAGACGCAACACAACTGAAGTGGCATTAGGCAAAGGTCCAAACGCAGGAGCCAATTTGAAAAGAGTCTTGAGACTAAGTGCGGACTTCCTGGATAAACACATCAGCGCAATATTATTTCTCTGACGAACGACTCTGTGTCTCGTAGCTGCTGGAGCCCATCTGCCACCAGCTGTTCGAGTTCATCCGAAGCGGCGAGGCCGCCCTGCACAGGTTCGCGTTGCAGTTCGTGCCGGAGCTCATCTGGCGCCACCTGTCGGCCGTGGCCCGGAGGGACAAGCCCAGCCAGGGGAGCGTGGAGGCCCTGCTCCTGGGCATCTACAACCTGGTGATGATGATGATGATACCCCACAGCCCGCCGCCCTCCTCGCCATGCTGTCTCGCTTGGTTCAGCGCGGGTGGCGCAGTGGCAAGAGGGGAGCTTGGGTTCGATTCCCGACTCGGGCGCTATTCTGTCTGGTTTTCCCCGGGTTGCTTCCATAGTAAATGAAAACAAAAACGCACAATCGAACTGGCATTGGCCAAAACATCACAATGCTGACAACATTCCTACCATTGACTCATTTGGGATTAAACACAGCAGCAGCAACATCACTACTGGAAAAACTTGGCAGGTCCATCCTGAAAAAGAGTCTTGAGACTCAGTGAGGCTCTCCTGGGTAAACGAGCGTAGTCGGAGCAACGATAGTCGACTTAAGCTGACGTTTCAGGCAACAATAGCCCTGCTATTTCTTAAAGCTATGAGAGAAAAATGGAGAAGCTGGAAGAAGCCATGCAGAACGAGTAGAGAATACAAACTCTTCACAGAGAGGCACCCAAGTCGAGAATCAAACCCAGGCCCTTCTTGCGGTGAGGCACAGGTGTTACGAATATCAGTTGGAGCAAACTAGCTCTCAGGTGTATCTCAAAATTTGCTTACTGGTTCTTGGCTGTGACGGAATGGGCATGAAGTTATCAATGTACACCTAAAAGTGCGTACATAAGGTACATTGAAAATAGTGGATTTAACAATTGTTACGATAAATGACATGTATTGCATTTTTATTCATTCGTTAATCTACATGAGCGCATCTAAATATGTACAGTAGTCACCTCGGTTAACGTTTTTTAATCCGTTCCACGAAAAATACTGCGAAGCGAAATAACTGTTAATCGAAGAGAGAGCCGATTTTCATTGCCGAAACAGAAAACGTAATGTAAACAAAGGCAGTCGGGGTCTCAACGCTCATAAATGGGCGTCACTGATTGTCCGAGGACATGGTTCAGCTCAACTTACGAGTGCTCGGATTGCCCAAATTGTCTCCCGCGTGCATAACGTAGACACAATGTTAATCAGAATGTCAACGTCAGGCGAAACCATGGGGTCACTATGGGAGGCGAATCGTTAACCTGAAAAAACTGTTAAACGTTGTCACCATTAACCGCGGGACCGCTGTACTTTTGTTGTTGTAGGAGACGGTGGATGATGAAGGAAAGCCGAAAGTTCTGTCATTTACCGTGCCTTCTCTGTCCAAGTCGTCCATTTACCACGAGGTAAGGTGAAATAATAGTTAATCAGGGCGTCAGGTCAGCTCCACTCCGTTCCGGCAGGGCTCTGCACAGCGGGAGCCTCTGCCCTCTGCCCCTTGCGTTCGAGGTCACGCGCTTGTTTGTCTGTCTGTCTGTAACACAGGTGGGGGGTGGGGGTGGGGGTTAGCCACGCTGCTGAGGTGGAGGGGTTGATAGGGGAGGGGCTGATGACCTCAGCGACCCTGGGCTGTTGGGGAGAGGAGCAGCGACGTCGTCACGCCAGATTGGGGTGATGTTGGGAGGGGGTGGGGTTGGGGGTAATGACGTCACGGGACGTTGAAGGGTCGGAAGAGGCGATGACGTCACGCATCACTGCTGAGTTGGAGTTGAGGGGTGAGGCCGTCACGCTGGATTAGGGTGCGTTGGTGAGGAGAGGGCGTGACGTCACCAGACGCAGGGGGGGGTGATGACATCACCCGACAACGGGTGAGGTGCATGACAGAGGGAGCGATGACGTCAAGAGACGCCGTGAGTGGTGAGGAGGTAGGACGGGCTATGACGCTACACGATGCTGGTGAGGTGCAGGGAAGGAAGTGGTGATGATAAAGCATACGTATTCGCCATCGTTTTATCGGCCAAGTTTCGCGGATTCCTGCTAGTTTTTTTAATGTATTGTTATTCTTGTTCCGCTTGTTTACCTGGGAGACCCTCACCGAGTCTCAAGACGATTTTTTTCAGGATTGGTCCTGCCACGTTTTCAGGCGATTGTTGCTATACAGTGAGGGAAAAAAATATTTGATTCCCTGCTGATTTTGTACGTTTGCCCACTGACAAAGAAATGGTCAGTCTATAATTTTAATGGTAGGTTTATTTGAACAGTGAGAGACAGAATAACAACAAAATCCAGAAAAACGCATGTCAAAAATGTTATAAATTGATTTGCATTTTAATGAGGAAAATAAGTATTTGACCCCCTCTCAATCAGAAAGATTTCTGGCTCCCAGGTGTCTTTTATACAGGTAACGAGCTGAGATTAGGAGCACACTCCTGGAACGCATCGACTACGACCGCGCAGAGAGCGACGGGAGACCCCTACGTGATGACAGTGCCGCCCCGTTGTCCTGTCTGTGCACGTGACTGAGCCGTGTCATTCTCGCCCGCCAACCTTTGCTGTGCGCAGCCATGCAGCATTGGCTCCCTGGCGCTGACGGAGGAAGGTCTGAGCCAGCGTGGCGCCGGCAAGGCCGTGTACGCGGACTCCTACCCACAGCGCGAGTCCATCACGGCCCAGAACAGGTCCGCACCAAGCCCCGCCGGCTCAGGGTTATCTGAGCGGCACCATCATTTCACCTTCACAGTGCTCGCTCGCCCTCGAAGAGACCGCACGGTCCAGAGGCGCGAGGAAGCTAGGCAGGTAGCAGCATCCAGCAGCATCCCACCCTGTGTGATGCTACGCCGAGGCAGCCCTACAACCGCTTGTTCCTACTCGCGTGACGTAGTTTCATTCGCTCAACCTCATTATATCCAATTCGCATCCGTGTTATAAAAACGTGTTCCCTAATCATTAATCACATTATGTCAAATTTGCGTTTGTGAAAACACGCGTTATAGAACAGACTACAGATAGTCCCCGAGTTACGATGGTTCGACTTACGATATTTCGATCTTACGATGGCGATAGCGATACGACAAAATTGTAAAATATTTAAATTTCGTACGGCAGGCAAATGCAGCAGCGTACGAATCTTGGTGAGTACAGTACAATATGATACATTACGATACG
>NC_083801.1:2722131-2753135 GCF_015708825.2 Lethenteron reissneri
GTTTGTGAATAATTTACACAGTGTTGTTGTATGTATGTTGAACTTATTTCGCACCGTATGTAGCCAACTGTGCTAGTCGGAGGTGCGGGGAAAGACAACAAACTAAACAAACACAAAAACTGTTCTAAGCAATAAAAGCTGTTCCAGTAAGGGTTGGGGGGTGGAGGGTGCAGTGGTTAGCGCACTAAGCCCGGCGTCCTGAGATTGATTTCTGGCTGGCTTCCACTCGGCCATCTCACACCTGTCAACCCCTTATCAGTGCTGCCTACCATATAACACACCAATTCAGACCTTCTTGGTCACCCCGTGCCCTTACAAATCTCAACGTTCATCCTACAAAGTCCCATCACAAAGGAGAAACACAAACAAATAGGCAATTGTGTTTGCTCGTATTGAGACGGCTGTACGCCGTATGGACCTGAAAACTCAATTTCCCTGCACAAGAATACGGGGTAAACCTTATGGGTTGACAGCTTTGCCATCTAGGCCCCGTGGGCCCTCACGTCTCGCCTGAACGCCACCCCAAATGTGCATCCACTGCTGGACGAAGGCCTCCCTGCACCATGTCACTGTTGACGGTTGTTTGACCGTTCTTCATCGCGTTGATCAGTACCGATTGGCAAAAGGTGGGGTCGGAGGACCAGTTCAGTTATCGTTGTCTACTGACTTAGCCATGCCCAGGAACGTAACCTTCACATTGTCACGTACCATCGCTGTAATATTAGTCATATTCCTTTGGGTTTTAACCGACTTGTTCCATATTTAGTTTACATATATACACTGCAAATCTATCGCATTGCATAATAGTAAATATCATGAAATGCGCGAGTACTTTAATGCAGCTCAAGACAGTTGATTAATCACAAAATAATTTTCAACTTAAATTGTTTGCTTAGTCGAGAAATGTGCGTCGTAGGGCAGGTCCTATGTGTGTTGAAAGGGCTTGCAGTGGTAATCCTATCCTGCCGGCGCCTCGCTGGTGATTCATTACGCCGGGGGCGTACACCCGTTTGTTTCTAGGCATTATGCTCTCTACGATACTTGCCGCGTTGATGGAAGAGACCAACATTGCACGTCCCCTCCTTTCACGCTCTCGGATCAGCCTCGGCTCTGACCTCAAGTGAGCCGGCTCAGAGCCACCCCCATAATCTGAGCCGGCTCCGAGCGGTGCGAAAGAAGTTTAACATACAAGCCTGAGCTGAGCCTGAGCATTGGCGACCGAGCCAGAGCCGAGCAGGTGACTCAGAATAGGGCTCTTGTTCTTGTCTCCACAGATTTGTTGGTGGGGGCTTTTGGAGTGTCCAAGGCCGTGCTGTACAGGTAAAGCAGCGCTCTGCTCGTTCACCTCGTGCCCCCAAACACCCTCCGTGGACCCCCATGCAGTCGACCGGCAACCCGTTCTGGGGACCACTTCCCAAGGCCACGGCCGTCCATAGCGGGGAACGAGGGCCTGGGGCAATCCCAACCGCGTGGGCTCCCCCCGACGCCTTAAAACTAAACCAGAAGCATTGCATCGAACAGCGTGATGTCGAAGAGTTGGGCCCCCTAAAGCGAGGGGCCCGGGGCAGCCGCCCCGATTCGCCGTACCCCTACGGACGGCTCTGCTCACGGCTCTGCGGAGCGCCAGTGGCCCGCAGGCCACAGGTTGGTAACCACTGGTATAGAGGGTGCATGGTGAGGAGTACAATGTTCACGTTCTGAATAGTAATGTTCATGAAGAGCTTACTTAGCCTGAGCACAGCAGCCCGTGTAGAGGGAATATTTCCGTAGTCCTAAAAGACAAGGATCAGGAGGCAATCGTGGACGGTGTAGAGTTGCGTAATGCCAGCGTAAGATTCACAAGTTACTCAGGGATGAGTTGGTGTCGTATCGGGCGAGTTTATTTTTTGTTTAAGAAACAAGCAGGGTGTCATTTGCCAGAGTGATCTGGGCTACGACAGTAACCAAAAAAAGACATGAAATCAACTGCAGCGATAAAGCAAATGCAGGGTCGGGTTGGGTCCTACGGGGAGTTATCGATGCGGCTGGAGAGGTAGGACGGTGGGAGTTGTGTGCTCTTCCCTGCTGATTACTCGCCCTCTTGGTGGAGGCTGCGAGAGGCGGGGAGCGAGCGAGCGAGTGAGCAGGGACGTCCACGGACGTGCTGGAGGCTGACGGTCGCCTCCGTGCCCCCCGCAGGGCCCGGCCGGTCGTGATCCTGGACGTGGAGCTGCAGCTGCTGCCGCAGATGATCAACACCGAGAGCAAGGACTGCAAGATGCCCGGCTCGGGTGCCCCTGTGTCATGGTGAGCGTGCACCAGATTTCACAACAATGATGACGACGACAAGGGAGGCTTGAGAATCGGTGAGGCTTTCTTGGGTGAACGAGCGTAATCGAGATGTTCAGTTCATTTCGATTCGTTGTACAGATGAAGACAATAATGTTGATGATGATGTTGATTCGTTATGCAGATGATGATGTTGCCGATGATCCCGTTTAGCCAGTTGCCCGGCTATTTACCGCGGGAGATCCATGGTTGTGCGTGAGCACCGCAACAACAACAACACACACAGACAAAAAACATCGACATTGCAGAGAACGAGTGCAGCGGGGTGCTTAAGGAATACTGCGCAACGAACAAACGTATTATTTGTTTTTGGCCACCCATCGAACAAAGACGGTCACCGCATCGCGCACTTTCAGATGCGCTTCTGCGGCCGTCTGGAACGCTCTTCCTTAGGAAGCCGCCGGAGCTGTGCACTTTCAAATCGAGATTGAAAAACTCATTTCTTTAGAACAGCTTTTTGTGCTTAGGCTGTTGTCCTTCCCAACTCCGATCAGCACGGTTGGCTCCGTACGGCGCGAAAGAAGTTCTCAACATCCGTAGCAGTAATTATAAATAAAGCAACTTTTTACCCCCCCCCCCCCACCTGTGTACGTATGCCTGACGCACCCCCCCCCCCCCCCCAGAATCCTATAGAACGGCCGATATTTAATCCACGCAGAAACGATCAAGGATGAATAATATTGACGTGTTTAAGCAAACAGTCCACCGCCGGACGATCTAACTCATTTGTAGGCCAATGGAGACAAGTTATTATTGAGGCTTCACCGCCCCCCCCCCCCCCCCGTTTCCTATGCGTACATTGTCAGTAGACCCCCCATACGCAAGCGTACGAATTTGGGTTATCCCCACTCCCCACTCCATGCGTACATACTAAAGGATGGCCCCCTGCTGTAATAGCGCGACACGTTGGGGGGGGGGGGGGGGGTTGGGTGAAGGACGCCCCTAGCGGCTGCAGTGAGATGCAGCTGCTGCGATTGCATCCTCCCGTCGTGGCAACAACACATGTTGCGATGGCGCTTTGAGCGCAGCCAGATGTTGGTTGTTGGCAGAAGGGCACCGCCGTTATTTTCAGCAAGCAGAAAAAACGACAAAATAAACCAAGACCCGAAACAGGAGGAGGAGGATTTCTCCACGAGGCCATCGCCTGATGAGGCTGGCTGTTGTTGTTGCTGTTGTTCTAATTACGGGCGAAACGTCACGGCACTCGAATTGTAAATGTTGTGGTTTTACTCTCCAACACGCAACCGGTTAGTGCTGAACTAGTAACGAACTGGCACGTCTTGCTCACGAGACAAACCTTACTCACTCGCTGTGTCGGCTGGTGGGGAGTTTAACGACGCGTTCATATTTACGCGACCTGACCTCTGTCAGGGAGAATATTGGTCGCGAAAGCCTTCGCGTCAAACTCGGCATGAATTCCGTCGACTTGACTCGCTATCGCAACGCCCGAAGCTGCGTGCGGCGACGCGTTCGTCAACGCGAGCGGTGTGGGAAGCCGGGAAGCCGGATTTGCGCCGGTGTTCGTCATTGCTTTGTCCAGCTTCCCTCTCATTACCTCTCTGTGTGTGTGCGTGTGTGGTGTTCACTCTGTTGCAGCTTCACAGTCAAGGTCTGTCTCTCAGCGGTTGGCAAAAGTGTTCCTGCAACAATGGGTGAGGAAGGCGGCGGGCGTGCGAGCGCATTACTCGCAGAGCGCGGCTTCGTAATGCCAGCTGGACATTCCGATGCAGGGACGCTGAGATTTAAAGAAAAACGCGTTAAATTGGTTTCTGGCTGAAATGAGCACGAGGCAGCACTCATTACTGGAAATTCCACATTCCCACGACAGCAGTCGGTCGATCCACAGGACAGCAGCCACTGTTGCCTTTCCACATTAAATCCAAATGATAATCTTCAACACCAAAGCCTAAAACATGCAAATATACCACACTTAAGTTATTTGGAATATACAAAGGTGACACACCTTGCCCCAAAGAGGATCCTGATGGCTTCGTCGTGCTCACAGCGTTCGCTCGGCGTCACTGTCGACCTCAGGCAATGCATTTTCAAACATAACCCAACGGGACATTCTGACCACATTTGTCAACCACCGTTATCTGCTGTTCACATCCAAACCAACGAGGCCCACTCGGAGAAGGGCAATTCCATTCCCATAGTTTCCACTGCCGCTGACACTCGCGCAGCCACCACGGAGATCCCGCAACGCTAAGAGAATAAATGGTTTGCGTCTCGCAGGAACCCAACCCGAAGAGTGACAGTGGCTTTACTGCCTCTCAGTGACCTGGGAAATATGATAATTATTACTACGCTTGTACACCCAGCAAAGCCTCACTAAGTATCTTTTTCAGGAGCGCCCTACCAAGTTTTCGCAGTAGGGGGTGATGTTGCTATGAGTGTGATCCTAATTGAGTAATTTGCAGGTCATTTTGTCAGCATTGGGATGTTTTGGTCAATACCAATTGCGTAGTTTTTGTTTTGTTAATGCAGCCAGCCATCGACGGGGCATGCAAGAGGGCTCCACACGTGTTACCATGCCAACCGTCAACTCCCCTCCACCAACTCGCTTGCAACTTCTCTATTCTTCGCGATGTGAAACGGCCAACATCGAATCACCACCTCGGTGCATAACGAGAGGCTCTGGCCTGCAGGGCTCGACGCTGTGTCGGAGCCGATCACCCACGTGACCCAAAATGCCGCCCCCCGCGCCCCAAGAAGGTGCCAAGATGCGTCGCAGGCAATGTGCTTCTCAGAACTCTGGCCCCTTCAATGGGGCCCTCTTTCCTGCTGCTGATCGAGCCAGGCCGAGGGGACACCATCGTGAGCGTGACCCAGCTATTGGCAGCTGTGACCTCAATTTAACGACAAGCTGACACGGAGGATGTGAGCCAGGCCATCGACAGTGAGGCAGTGTTCCCGTCCTTTCTCACACTTCCCTTCTCAGCAATGCACAGAATAACACGGGTGGTACGAGCAAGAGCAGAAACAGCATTGTAACGTGTGTGCATTGCGCTCAGTGGTAGTGTTGCAAATCAAGAATGGATGATAAAAAATATCTCGAGTTGGAGGAAAGGAGATCGATTAAAATGTATTCATCGGGTTACATCTTGTGCTGCAACAGCCTTGATGTTGATCATTTCGGCGCAGTGTCGCGTCATACGAAGTTAGGATGCAGGTGGACGTTGACCCCGAGGTCAAGTGAGAAGAGTTGCGATCGCCATAGCAACGCAACATTTCCTGACGAGCCGCGTGTGTCCACCCGCGTTGGGAAGACAAGATGCACATGACCGTACAGCGTTTGTCAACAAATCCACAGCGTTGCTCCCTCCGTTCCCCCGCTGTGACGGAGCCGTCAGAAATATTATTTGTTGTAAAACAAACGAGAGAGACGCCTGCTTATTGCAGGGTTCGCCTTCTCAGGTGGGCTTCGTGGAAATGTTTATTTTTCGATTTTGTTTAAAGTCGTGTTCATTACTTTTAACTTTCAAACAGGCGCGTGCTTTCAAAACTATTCTTTTTTACCGTCACAGGTCGCTTAATATCCATTTCACAAACTTTAACTGGCAAATTGTCACTGTGGTTTGGAACGCATCACTCGCGATCAGAAGGCTGCAAGTTAGGAAAACAATCACGGTGATAACTGCAGTGAGTGTTTTCCTTGCCTTTTTTGTAGGTCAATCAAGTTTTACTTTTGAAACATATCCAGGTTCTTCGTATACACCTCAGCCATGCTGGCGTTAGCATTGCAGCAATGTTCTTGCGACCAAACCCATCCAAGCAAACGTTGCCTTACACGCAAGCGCTGTCAATCGGAGCGTGTGCTGCACGTGCAACAAAACACATTTCAAACGGGGCTTCAAGAAAGTTGCAAACTGCACTCACACGGGCACGTTGGCTCCACGTTGGAGTCCATGTTAAATGGCAATGCGTGGACACAAACACTACTTTTTTCCAAGAGGCAATGTTTTAATCCGCTATGCAGGTGGGTGATTGCTCGTGTAATGCTGTAGAATATACTGCCTCCAGACTGGGACTGGGCTGAATTAACGTTAGACCACGTTTTTTGTGAATTGTTGTGGCCTGCCAAGTCGTTTGAGACTGGGCCAATGCCATGAATTATATTGACGTGGGCATTAATGCCACCCACCGCAACAGCGAAACTTCAATATTGATTAATCATATATTTTTTCCCCACAATACCACATCTGCTTTTCGTAAAACATAACACCGCCTCGTGTAAATTGTTTACTCGCTGATTATGAGAGCAATGGCAGCGTTGACGGCAGCTGCAGGTGAAGTTTTCTGGCTCAAAGCTACAGCCCTGGCCTCTGGCTCAGCTCACATCTCCAGTTTTTGTGTTGTCATTGAGACAGCAGTTTGGCGCCGAGTGGTTACACTCGCGCCCTACGTTTAGAAGCACCCCGGTTCGATTCCCGACTCAGGCCCTTTTCTGTCCGCAGTTTGTATGTTCTCTCTCCCTGTTCCACATGGGTTTCCAACGGGTTCTCCACTTTCCTCCCATCGCTCGAAAAAAGATGAAAACCATTGTAACTGATATCCGTCAAAGCATCCCAACGTAATACATTATCTTCATATGACTCGATTGGGACGACACACAGCAACAACATCGAAACACTTGGCAGGACCCTCCTGAAAAGATTTGTGAGATTTGTACGTATGTTGAACTTCTTTCGCACCGTACGTAGCCAACCGTGCTAATCGGTGCGAGGTAAGGCCAACAAACTAAATACAAAATGCAGTTCTAAAGAAATACGGCTTTTCAATCTAGATGATTTAAAATTGCATTGCATCAGTGGCTTCCTAATATCGGAAGGAACAGCGTTCCAGACGGCCGCAGGAGCGCATCTGAAAGCGCGCGATGTCTAAGCCAAAATATTTACTCAGCACTAGCAAACCACGGTCTGTGTGTTGTGTCGCTTCCGCTGCCCTGGGCAGAGGTAGATTTCCAGGTGCAGCTCGACCGGCTGAAGCTGAAGGGCTCGGGGCGACGGGCCCTCTTCCTGCTGTCCCAGACGTCGCTTCACGAGCAACGGCTCAGCCTGGCCAACCGGGCCCGGCCGCACTGCGTGGCCCTGCTCGCCTTTCTCAGGGTAAGTGCCCCCCAAACCCCCACCCGCACCCCCCCCCCCCAATACCCCCCCCTCAATACCCCCCCACCCGCCCCTTGGCCAATAGCGACGCCGTGGCCCAGCGGTGGCCGCGTTCACAGAGGTTCGCGGCTCGAAAGCAGCAGGCCACCCTGGTTAATACTGATATTCTCACGGTGATGTGTTCAATGCTACACCCATGTAGAATGGTAGCAGTGCAGGATGGGGCGGGTTTTCCCTTTAGACTTGCCTCCGTAAGCATTCTGCTACTGGGGTGTTCGTGATAAAAAGTTATTTTTTGGTATATCGTGTAAATATCAAAGCGTCGTGAACCCACCATGTAGGCTCACCTTTACTCTATTTAACACCCGAAAACAGGAAGGTTTCTTCACAATTCTGGCAATCGCCTGATGAAGCTGGTTGTAATCATCAGCGCAAACGTCGCATTCGAACTGTAAAAGTTGTGGGTTTACTCTCCGACACTCCGGTGTGTCGAACTCGTAACTAATTGGCACGTTTTGTCTATTTGACAAACCTCACTAATTGGCTGTGTCAGGTGGTGGCGGGTTAAGGACACGTTTATATTTACGCGATCTAACACACAAAAAACGTTATTATAATAATATTGATCGCGAAGGCCTACGTGTTAAACTGTGAAATCAACTATCTACAACGTTACAAACTCATTGGTAAATGAGTATTCTTGGTTCTTTCGGTAAAGTCACGTAGAAGGGAAATAATAAATAATAGAAATATAATATAATAAAATACAATTCTCACGAACCGCCGATAAAGCGTCGATGCAGTCGGTAAATACTGCAGATGTATCACCTGTCCAAATTGCACATCGTTTCCAAACGAGGCACATTGAGGCCATGCCGCTGACAAATGCGCACTGCTGTGAGTAATGGCGTGAGGCTTTGCGATGTCTAATTATCAGCAGATGGCCCATTATAGTACAGCGATGGGATAACCCTGCTCAACGTCCTCCCACTGTGCGCTGCACTAACCGCCGCCAACGCTGTGACGGTCGATTAGCCGTCAGAGCATTTGTAATTTGTAGATCACGCGTGGTACTTTTACACGGGACGATAAGCCACTTCGTTCAGCTATCACAGGGGTCGGGAACCTTTTGACTGGGAGAGCCATAAAAGCCAAATATTTCTAAATATATTTCATTGAGAGCCATATAGTATTTTAACGTATAATAATTAAATATGTCTTACTTTTATGCGACTTCTGGTGCTGCATGGTTTGCTGATGGCCTTGTAGTCTGGTTCATACGTGGTGAGGTTGAGCTTCATGCAGGCGTGACCAGTGAAATGTATCTTCAAAACTAATTTCTGTTTACTTAAAATGACACCGTATTATTAAGCAATATCACAAGTATTTTAAAATCAGTTCCAAACAGATTTATTTATTTATTTATTTTCAACTCTAAATTGTCTGGGAGCCATATGCCGTCACTGGAAGAGCCATATATGGCTCGCGAGCCATAGGTTCCCGACCGCTGAGCTATCATATGTGGCCCTGTCGCTCCTGATAAAGAAGCTAATAGCTCAGTGGCTTTGCCTGGTAAAATAACAAGTCTTGTTGTTGATTTTTTCACATTTCCTACACTTTGCACTCCTCTCGTGTTTTTGTAATGTTTGTTGTAGTAACCTTACGACCCACCCCTCATGGGCATCTGTGTAAAAGATTTATTATCGCTCATCGGATTTCTCCTGGATAATAAAAATTCAGATTTTGTCATGCAAACGTCAATTTCCAAAGATTCCTTGCTCTGCGGTGATGCGTGTTGATATCAGAGTAATATCTGCCACTTCAGTGTAAGGCTTTAATGACAAAAATAATTGGCCCTCCACATATTTTTGTAATTAAGAGTCGTACTAATTCATGCACTCATTAAGAAATGTCACCTTACTCTGTTGTCATTGAAGGTATTTAACACAATGGCTGTGAGTGAGACACTGAGCGAGCCACTGGCTGTGCCGCAGGGCGAGTCGGAGTTCCGTGACAAGCTCACGCCAATCTCCGTGGGCCTCAACCTCAGCCTGGATGAGCAGGCGAGGCGGGGCCCTCACGGCCTCCACCCCGTCCTCCACCCCTACAGCCCGCAGCACGTCAGCAAGCAGGTGCAGCTCACGAATGCTCACCAGCGAGCTCGGCCCCACTCTCTCCTTCCCCATGCAGGCCCCTTTATGGAGGGCCTCTGGGCCACAAACTCCCAGCAACAGCAAGCAATCCCCCACACTTTGACGACCATCATCATCTCCCGTCTGTTGCAGACACACGGCAGTCTAGACTCTCATTCAGCATGATTAGCTGCGTATGGTGCGAAAGAAGTTCAACATACATACATTTAAACTTGTGAAATGGGCCCTCCGGTTTCTGTTTTCCAAAGTGAGCAGCCATTAAGTAGATAGACGACGCTGTTGACGGGTTTCCAGTTCGCATCCCGCTTTGGGGGGATTGAGGGTCAACTCAGCTTCATCGTCATCCCTCTGGGACAATAAAATTGTTGCTACTTTGTGGGACATCAATAGCGGTCCATCCTATGGAGTGCTTCACCCCACAGTTTTAATTCAGTTGACCTTGGTTTTGGTATCCTATGTGGTTTATTGCGAGGTGCAAAAATATATATACAATTGCTCAGCTGTTGTCTTGTACAGCGTTGTGAGATGCAGCTTTGCATGAACGATGCTATATTACAATTCAACTATTGTACCATGGGAATGTGGGAATTTCCACAGTGAAGCTCGGAATTGCTGGTGGAGATGAACGCCACTCTGATGCTCATTCTAACACTAAGTTTGAAAAACTGAATGGAGCGGTTGTTAGCCTGCTCAGCGTTGCCTGTCTGTCCTCACTCAATTTAGAGTGACGTAGCTTTGTACAACGCCAATGGGGCATTGTAAGTAATCGTTGTTTTGTTGAGTTCTCTGACACGCGCAAGACCCAATTAAACAGAATGGGATGAAGCACCTGAGGCCCATAATGACGTCTAACATCCCTGCCTCGTCTCCCCATCAACACACACGCACAGTTAGCAACATTTCCCTCCGTCGTGTTGCCTTTAAAATTGATGATTGGTTTGTGACGACGATGATGATGACAGTGATGATGTTTGTCTCCTCCTCAGGCCTACATCTTGCTTGACTGTGGTGAGGACAATGTCTGCATCCCCAAGCTGAAGCTCTCGGTCACGTGGTGCGCTCACGCACTCACAGCCACACGCACGCACAACCACACTCACAGCCACACACTCTCTAGCCACACGCACAAACAACCATACACACAGCCACACACACTCACAGCCACACGCACACACAGCCACACACACAGGCCACACACGCTCTAAGCCACACACACAGCCACACACGCTCTCAGCCACACGCTCTCAGCCACACGCACACACAGCCACACACACAGCCACACACGCTCTCAGCTACACACACAGCCACACACGCTCTCAGCCACACGCTCTCAGCCACACGCACACACAGCCACACTCACAGCCACACACACTCTCAGCCACACGCACGCACAGCCACACACACAGCCACACACACTCACAGCTACACGCACACACAGCCACACACACAGCCACACACGCTCTCAGCCACACTCACATCCACACACGCTCTCAGCCACATACACAGGCCACACACACTCACAGCCACACACACACACCGCCACACACACACACAACCACACACACAGCCACACACACTCTCAGCCACAACGCACGCACAGCCACACTCACATGCTCCTTCGGGCCACCCAAGTTCACTTTCCTTAGTGGTGATCACTGATACGGTGGCCCTCTACATGCCAGCTCTACGGGACCCCCTCATCCAAGAGGAGCTTGAGCCAGGCCTGATGCCAACACCAGACAGTCAAACTCCTCTCATCTATCGATCGTTTCCCCAACAGTGGATCGTCCACGAGGGTTGACAGATCTGCTATGCCAGAGTCGGCAACCAAAATAACAAGAAAGCCATTTTTTTTCGAATTCGGTTAAAACAACCCAATATCTCAAGAGCTGCAATGCACGTGAATACGAGACGGAGGTCTCCTTGCTAAGTCACGTGTCACGAAGCGGCCCTTCAAGAGCCGCGTGCAGCTCCAGAGCGCAGGTTTGCCGACCCCTGCGCTGTGCCGTTACCATGAGGCTCCGACCATCATACATGTCCGACACGTGTTGTGAGACGGACGTCGCCCTACCAGACAGTGACACCACATTTCAAATCAATCGTGGCCCACGGATCATCCCCGATGTTCCGAGGGGTGAACTTTTCTTTTCACGTCCATTTCTCCCCCTTCCTCTACACTCACAGACAAAAAGGAGATCTCATGCAGGAGATTGTGTGTTCAATCGATGCCATAAAAGTTGGGATTGAAAAATAAAGTCGAGCAAGTCAGCACAATTTTTATATACACTTTCTAAAATATGCTCAGCATGTGTTGGAGCAACACATGAAATCAGTAAATCACCACGGGTTACAGAGAAAGAGGTTCTGGAGAGAAAATTCTGCTTGAAAAAGTGCAAATTCCTAAAGCCACGTGTGACCCGGTGGATGTCAGAGACGAATGCATCCTCAGAGTCTAGTCCAGCTTGCAGCTACCATGCAGTCCACTCGGAAGCTGAGGCTCTTCCCACTGTAGCTATGGAGGACTGAGGCGGCAGGAGATTTGTTATAGGGCGGCAGAGTGCTGACACTCACGCCTCGCAACAAGAACGGCCAGCGTTTGGTTCCCGACTCGGGCAGCCTTCCGTGTGGAGTCTGTACGTGCTCCCCCTGTACTACACGGGTTTCCTCCGGGTTGTCCGGGTTCCTCGCATAGCTAAGACAATACACAGCGTGTGACTGGGGGTTGGCTAAACATCCCGATGCTGATCAATTGCCCGCAAATGACACAAGCAGAGTCACAACATTGCCCCCTACTGCGGGACACTCTTGAAAAATAGCGTTGAGACTCCTGAGTGAGGCTTTCCTGGTGACACAAGTGGAACGATAATAATACAATTGTTTAACGCATAGACTTTCGTGACCAATATTATCTATGATAAAAAAAAATGGGTTATATCGCGTAAATACGAATGTGTCGTTAAACCCGCCAACACCCAACACAGCCAATTAGTAAGATTTGTCACGTAAACAAAACGTGCCAGTTAGTTACTACTTCAGCACACCGCTTGTGTGTTGGAAACTCCACAACATTATCATTTGAGTTCACGACGTTCTGCTGGTTATTGACTGTGTCGGGTGGTGGTGGGTTTACCAACACATTTATAACTATGCGATCTAACCCCCCCAAAAACAACCCCCTTTATTATCAATAATAAAATAACAACAATGATCAGATTCCCCATGAAGAGCCTTTGCCCCACCCGTCTGTGTAAGGGCACCTGGCTGACCGCTCGCAGTCCCCTACGTAAGTGGGGCAGCGAGCCCATTTATCTCCCTCGCCCCCAGCCCGTGAGCTCCATGTGCCGGGGCTTCCACACGCGGAATTTATGTATTTATGTGCCCCCCCCCACCTCCATTGCCGCTGCTCACACTCCATCCCCGAAAGGGGCACCTGGGCCGTCTGCGATGGTTTCTGAGCGAGTTTCCGTGCCCCCCCCCAGGGACCGCAAGGCGCTGCTGGTGGGGGAGGAGAACCTGGTGACGCTGGCGCTCGTGGCACGGAACGCGGGCGAGGGCGCCTACGAGGCGGAGCTCGTCCTCGTGCTGCCCCCCGAGGCCGACTACGTGGGCATCGTCCGCAACGAGGTGAGGCCCCCACCTCCCCTTCCCTCGCTTCCCCTCCGCCCTGCCCCCTCCCCTCGGCCCCCTCCCCTCCACCCCCCCCCCCTCGCCCCCCCGACTTGTACATGCGGCGCCCACCTCGTGGCCACGGCTCGTCACGGGAGGGCCTTGCTGATCGACGTCTCACCAGACGTAGATTTGCAAACTTCCACATGGGGGGGGGGGGGGGGGTTGGGTGGACCTGAAATGAAGTTTTTTTTTTTTTAAACAGGCCTCTACGTTAATAAAAAAAAACGTATTTTCTCTGGCAATGTCAACTCATTTTTGTGGCAATCATCTCCATCGCCCGCCCCGGTCCCACCCCTTCACTTGGAGCCACCACTACGGTTTCACATTAATCTTCTCTTGCTGTTGCTAGCAGGTGATAACAATGTGGGATTTTTACTTAAAGCTTTCGTGACTGCAGGAATTCAAATTCATAATTAATTTTAACCTATCTACGTGATTCATTATAAAAATTGCAAATTTTCCGATGATGCTGGATGTAATTACCAGCGAAACGTCGTACTCAAAAATTGTAAATGTTGTGGATTCACTCAACACACCGGCGGCGGGCTAAAGTAGTGAACTATTTGTCTTTTGTCAACGTGACACTTTTTACTGATTGGCCGTGTCGGGTGGTGGAGGGTTGCCACACATCTATAAATAACGCGATCTAACCCAAAAACCTTTATTATGAATAATATTGGTCGTGAAAGCCTGCTACGTGTTAAACTATCTACGTGACTTTACCGAAGACACAAAGAAAATGTTGGATTTGTAACGGCCACAGTTTTTTGTTCGCTGTCGGTGACAGTGAGAGAGACAATGATTCAGAGACGTAGGAAACTACAACAGTTGCCCCAGCTATGTGATCTTCTGTTGGGATGTTTGGCCAACAGTCTGTTGTGAAGAGTGCGAGGACACGCAGTGACATCCAGTCTCATTTGTTTAACCCGAGGGAAGTCTGTGGAGATTCATTACCACTTCTGTAAGGAAAATTGGAATGCATGAAACTATAATAGAACAGTTATAATAATAATTACATTACGGTAACTATTGTTGAAACGGTTTTGTTACCTCGCATTTGTCAATGTGTTTGCAAGTTGTTTATTTGGATTTGGGCCGATACTGAAAGAAGATCGCACACACGGACAGATGACGGCACAGGTCTTTAAAGTCCACTCTGCTGAAGACTCGCGTCGGTCATTCCCCGTACAAATTGCCGTATGACTGGGGTCGCCAAATGCGTGTTTACACCGGCAAGAATTGAACGAAATAACGACTGAGCATCTGTTTACCGCTGGTGAAGCAAAGCACCAAAACAGAGATGTGTTTTGCCCGTTTTGCGAAGCTGTGAATCTTGCCTGTTTGCTTTCATGAATTTAAGCGCAATGTCGCTTTGCGTGTCTCTCCGTCGATGCACTGATTCGTTGTTCAAGACTTTCGTATTAATTTGAGACGTTAGAAAATCATCAAGATCACGAGCTTAACCCACGCATTGTCCAGTGTCGCTTTTCGTCCAATTGTTGGCAAAATTCCCAGGATTTTTCCACGACCAATAATCCGGTGATGTGGTCTGGTTATTTTCGTCAAGGTGTCTGTCTGACCCAATTTCCTTTAAAAGAACAAATTTGACATCGAGGTAAATTCAATCAGTTGCTCTAAAAACGAATGCTGCGCAAAACCATAATTAACGCAAATAAACATTATACGGGCATCAAGAGCGATGACGAAGCAAGACATCGCATCGTAACATATTGGGCTGATGCACGTGCAAGTTTATTGTAAAAATTATTTACTCAGATTCATTTTAAATGGTTACAGTAACACAACAGTTTTTGAAAAATCTTCCACTACATCAGTAGCCTCATTAAATGCAATGTGCTAGGTTATAATGAGTTATTCTTGTTATATTCTTGGTTCTTTCGGTAAAGTCACGTAGATAGAAAAATGATAATATGTAAAATACAAATAATAGAAATTTAATAAATATATACATTTGTAAATTTAAAATCATAAAAGCAATTTATTATAAAAATATATATAATAAATGTGTTATATATCTACGTGACTTTACCGAAAGAACCAAGAATAGGAATTACTGCAGTCACGAAAGTTTCACGTCTGAGTTATTCTTTCTTATCTGCTCTCCTATGGAGAGGCAGGCAGCCACATGTGCACAGCAGACGTGGCGCTGTGTGCTGTGCTTTGCTGCTGCTCGACAGAGGCAGCAGGGCTCTTGGCGTGGCACGTAAATACCACGATACCCCACTGCAGGGTAATAGGACGTGGAGCTGCCATTTCGTATTTACAGTCGATTTGGCAGCTCACATCAACGGGTGCTGTGGTCCATCATGAACTTCCTGAATCTGGTAACGGAAATATATCTGATTGCGTTTCATGATAATGCAACAAATGTCACTTTGAAGTCCGTGGTTGTGAACAGAAATGCCGCAGGCATCCCTGACGTGCGCTGTTTCTCTTTCTCGGGGTTGCTGGATGTGTAGACCGTTTATTATACCTTTGGATGCATGCACAGAGTTTTGTAAGCATTCTCCCGAACCCAGTGAGAATTCTTAAACCAACGCAAAACAAAAGCAGATCGTGGACCCACTTGCATACGTTGGGTTGTGGTTCTGCTCGCAGAAACTTTTTCATAAAACGACTTCCACTCGAATTATTGATCGGATGCTATGCACCGTTCTGGAGGGCAGATTTGGCAGAACCCGTGGTCCGCCGCCGTAAATTGCCACAAATCGCGATGCAGGGTGGGGCATGTGGCATTCTGACACCAGGGTGAAAACCCCCCGATAGATGTCCAATCAACCGTGCCCCCAACCAACACAAGACAAAGATCCCCCGTATAGCCTGAATAGACTTTTTGGGCCAAGTTTCGTTAGGGAGTAACACCTATGAAGGCCAGCAAGGCACACGAGGGGGTAGGTGGCCAGCACCACGCCCGACCACCTTTGTCTCCCCAGTGGCGATGTTTACACACGTAAGGTACTCATCTGAGGCTGAGTCGACCTAGGGTAGGCCCAGGACCGGTTCAAATAATCATCACCGATGTTGGCCACGGGCGGGATTTGACTTGGGTCGCTGGGTTCGTAAAGCAGCACGCTAACCGCTACACTTCCGCTCCCAAACCGCCACACACACAAACTCACACGTATACATTCGAGTACCTTTGTAGTAGTCAGAAGCGACCTGGCCACAAATGATAGCTCAACGAAGTGGCTTATTATCACGTGGAAATGCATAGCAGCCAAATACTCGAAACGCATTTTTCTAAATGTCGAGGGAAAAACCAGAGGGCCGGGAAAAATATCCATGCGACCACGTGGAGAGACACGCACACTCCAAACATACAGGCATATAGGTTTAGTTCGATCCCACGACCTCTTGTATACCAGGCGAGGTAGTTAACATCTCGCCAACGTGGCGATAATGATTGACTTTACTCAGTGAATGATTGATATCTCGAGCACTTTGGCAACTCTTCTCATTTACAACATTTAAAATGTGATCTCACTGTGCTAGACCAAGACACACATTAAAGTCATAAACCTTGGTATTCAACGAATATGGTACCCAGTAATAAACTGAAGTTTGCCATGATTTCCATGTTGGATCATATAAATTCGAGTGCCCCCTGGTTCGGCTCACACGTGTTCACATTTGTGCACGTTATTGTAAAGATCTTCGAGACGGGCTAAAAAAACAGTTTGAACGAAGAACAGGGCACGTGGTCTGGCAATGATGGCTCTTGTAATAAACCCGAGTATGATTACGTACACAATCCAGATATTTGAGATATCCTGGTTCCTTATTTTCTTTTCAAGTTATTAAACAAAGTCGTTTTATTAAACACAGGCCGAGACAAAAACAAACACACAA
Organism: Lethenteron reissneri; assembly: GCF_015708825.2. NCBI lineage: Eukaryota > Metazoa > Chordata > Hyperoartia > Petromyzontiformes > Petromyzontidae > Lethenteron > Lethenteron reissneri. Next base: position 2,739,260 of record NC_083801.1, read on the forward strand.
ATAAGTCAGTCTCTTGGCTGGGAAGTTTTTTTGTGAGGATGAGATCGGAGGGGGGGGGGGGGACCGCAAGAGCGAGAGCTCGCGATGTGGATTGGTGCATGGAGGAGTGGCGAGGGAGCGTGCAGGGAGCACGCTGCCAACGCTGCCACCTCCGCCTCGTTGGTGCTGCGTTGCTCACGAGCGCCGTCGAGATCAGTGACGGGCAACGGCGGACGAGTCGGTGGGCCACGCAAGAGGCCCTCCTTGGGCCTCAGTGACACCGTCGCTCGTGCACTCACCGCGACCCCCGAGCATTACCACAGAGACACCGAGGCCAGGCGATCCACGAGGGGGCTCCACGGGACGCAGATTGCCCACCGCTGGCATAGATGATGGTCACGTCGATCATCAACGTCACGCACTTGCCCGTTTTAGTTGTATGTGGGGTAGTCGAGTGTCGGTGAGCACCCGGTGCTGAGAACTCGGTGAGCTGAGTTGTATTCGAGTCCACGGCTAACATCGGTGGCGATTGAGATCCGTGCCACCGATCCGCCCTGACCAGCACGGTGAAGTATGGACAAACAACGCCCACGACTGAGAGAGCGTGGGGGAGGGCCTTCGTCCAGCTGTGGCGCTGAAGTGCATTCATGATGTGCCACTGTTGCATAATGACGTGCTATTTCTAGCCACGGTATTGTGCTAGGAAACACTGCAGAGGTATCCGGGTGCGTGGTGCTGGGACACGAGGCAAGGCCAGTCACAGCGCTGAGTCAACGCCACTGAGGTCCTGCAGGCAAATCTGAAGCTCCCTCCGGGGATGAGTTGAGATTCCCCACAGCTGTCGCTGATTTGTAACGACGACTACACAAACTAAACCCCTCGGTGCACGGGACGTTGCGCTGAACTTAGCGAAGTTCAGCTTCGGCGGAGATCATTTGGCAGTCACACGGAGCAAGTCGCTGTCCCACTGCCGCCGCCCGGGAGAGGTCACGTGGGGGGGGGGGGGGCTATAATCACGATGAATCGGCTCAAATGTATTCTTATGCCACTGACAACACGACATTAAACGTACATAATAAAAAAATATAGTTTTCTCCAATATATTTTACAACACATTTCACTAGATATTCTACAAAAACAACTAATCACGTTCATCAACATCACTGGTTTACAAGGGGTACATACATAACGGGCGGACAGCTTGGTCAGTGATCCTTCTGGAGTGCAATGGGAGACTGGTCCTGTGAACTGACCTCGGCATGAGACGGCTTCTCAGACGACAAACAGGAAACGAGCTCAAAAGCTGCGGTGATTTGTTATTATTTCTACTTAGAACTCGCAAGGTAACGAATGTCTTCCCATATCTCCAAACCTTACTATCATTTATGACGCTCGGGTCTTGCCAAGTTTGCAGTCGGGTGCGATGTTGCTATTGCTGTGATCCCAATCATGGCCCGATATAAATTGAAAACGAATTGCTTCTTGTGTTTAGTAATAGTAATCGGGTTTTACCCTTTGTCTGGCACCAAAACTGACACCTTTATGCAAGGGATCATGTTTGCAATAACCAAACACAAGCAGTCAAAATGCAAACAAAAAGAGACAACTCTGATAATGATATGATATGTCCGTTTTTGGTGCCAGACAAAATGGTAAAAACCTAGTACTATATCTTGCTACTGGCACAGGAGGTCTCATGATGTAAATTGTTGTGTTTAGTTTGTTGTCCTTCCCCCGCACCTCCGATTAGCACGACTGGCTACTTAGGGTGCGTGCACGTATGTTTTGAACTTCTTTTTCACCGTACGTAGCCAACCATGCTAATCGGCGTGAAAGAAGTTCAACGTGCCTTCAATTGTGTAACTCGCAGGTGATTTGTCAGCATTGAGATGTTTTTCGCCAATACTGTTTACAGTGCCGTGTATGTATATTTAGCTATGGGAGGAAACCAGAGATCCCACAGGAAGCCCAGACAGAACAGGGAGAGAACATGCAATCTCCACGCAGCACAGCATCCCGAGTCGGGAGTCGAGCCCAGGCCCCTCACGCAATGACGTGAGGGAGCCTTGTGTCAGTCTGGTGTAGAACACCGATCCTTGGCCTCGCGATGAACCCTGAAAGTTGCTGCGCTACCTGGTGCACGATGCCTGCAATCGCTGCTGGTGTCCGTTGCACCCGCTAATGGCGGCTAGTGATTGTTGTGATTACAGGGAACCGGATAGCTTCGCTGTTCGTGTAATTTCAATCGAGCCCCGTGCGTTTGGAGCCGATGTTCACATTCCCACAATTTCTGTCGGGAATTGCCAAAGTGCACCACTTCCTGCAAGAATTGAAGGCCCTGTCATGCGGGCAGGCAATTATGTACCAGGGTTGCGGCAAAATCCCCGTAACGAAGTTATGCTCAACTAAAATTGTGATAGAAAATATGTAAATTAAAATTGTTCCGGCTTTTTTAAGTACACTGTATAGCCCGGCTTAGTCCCGTGGCCCTCGCAAAAAAATAATTTTCAGAGCTCTCTCGCCTGGCTCACGAAAAGACAAAGACAGTGTCGAAAAAGACAATCACAAAGATTTAAATGTTGTTTCATGGGACCTCCTTTGCCAGTACCAAAATACGGGAATGAAATGTTATTGCCAAACATATATCAGTCCTCTTTGTCCACCCTCACTGTTCAGTGTCAACAATAGCCGCTCTCTCCGCGAGGACAAAACACGCCGATTGCTCCATTAATGTAATAATCCATCCCTCCCTCCTGCGGGGAAATAAATTTCAGCGGAGTGGTTAACGGAGTCGGCGCGGCTCCGTGTGACCTCCGGGTGTTAACTGCCCTCAGCTCTACGGCGCAGCTGTGCCTGCTGCAAGAGCAGCAGTTTCCTCTCCGTCCAGCCAAATCAGATGGCTCGCATGTTTATCATCCGTCTACTGTGCCCTCGTTTTCAACTAATGTGCCGCTAATGAAACCAAACATGAGCGCACAAGGGACTGCATTCTGTCTGCGCACGCGCACATGTCTAATGTTAGAAAATGAGAAAAACTTTATTAAAATAGATGGGAGGTCATAAAGTGCCAACGTGTATTGCCTAAAACAACTCTGTTCTTGAGACCGAATGGATCTCTAAATCCAATGGTATTTAGTAATGAGGTAGCAGCATTGCTGTATATGATTACATTGTGCATTTAACATTTTTCCCCGTACCACTAACAGGCCAAATACAATTTTAACTGCAGTCATCATCTTAGCCAGACTGAACTTTTCACAGCCTGCCTGATTTAGGCCACTATAAAGTAATTGTAAGAGCTTGAGATATGTGTTTTCGCAGAAAATAAAAGTTTAAATAGGGGGGGGGGATACAGAATTTATGACGATAGTCTGGCTGAAAAGAGAAAAGACGAGGAATGACTTCCCGCGTGGGAGATGTTCTGCCCTCTCTCGTCTCGCGGCTCTGGCTGCGCGATAAGGGAGACGTGAGCTCCACTTGTGAGGCCGCGTTGCTTACGAGCCTTCGTTTATGTGTAAAAATGACCCTTTTGCACGTTCGTATTAAAAACATGTCCTTTTGACAGTTATTTGGCCGGTGATATTTCAAAAGTGGTCCTGGCATCTGGCGGCCCACAATTACTCGGGGCACGAGCAGAGAACGTCCCTCCAAGACACCCAAGCCGCCTCTCATCGGGAATCCTCCACACTTGGGAACAAATAAACAACCGTCCGCTCGTATGATGTGAACATCGGAGAGTGTGCTTGGGGTTATTACATCCAGTGCTGGGTGCCACTGCTCCACTGGAAGTGTATCATCCACACTAACAGTGCCCCGCCATTTGACTCTTTGTTTTCTCTTGGTTGCTGACCTCAGGGCCGCCACTCCGATGCCCAACGTGTGGCGGAATAAAATAACCTTTAGTAGTCGGTTTTTACCCTTTCAACTGGTACAAAAACTGACACCTTTATACAAGGCATCATGTTTGCAATAACCACAACACAAGCAGTCAAAATGCAAACAAAAAGAAACATAATGATGATATGCATATCATCATTATCATCATCAGAGTTGTTTATGCATATCATCATTATCATCATCAGAGTTGTTTTTTTTGTTTGCATTTTGACTGCTTGTGTTGTGGTTATTGAAAACATGATGCCTTGTATAAAGGTCTCAGTTTTTGTACCAGTTGAAATTAAAAACCTATACTATATTTTGCCACTGGTAAAGGAGGTCTCATAGTGTAAAATAACCTTTGTGAGTTGCAAAGTGTCACACGGCTGCACCGAAGGGTCCGGTGCAGCGTGAAGCGACTGTGAAATAGAGCTTCATAGCTTATCGGGTTCTTCCAGATAAATAAAGATTCTGATTCTCATTCGACTCGCCAAAGGGAAGTGTGTGATTGTTGCTGAGCTGGGTAACTTTTATGCGTTTGTGTTTTCTGTGCGTCTTTTTTGACTTTCCGCTGAATCGTACGTCATGGTGTGTTTGCATTCTAACGCTGTTCCACGATTTCACGTATTGTGTGTATAGTATTCCATGGTTGCTCACGAATTGCCATTCGCGATTTTTGGCTGTCTGGAACTCTACACGACTGCATCGAGTGAGAGAGAGAGATAGAATGTGATGCACAAAGTGATGAGATAGATTGATGAGATAAAGTGATGGGAGAGAATGTGATGTGATAAAGTTATGAGATGTATTATTTAAGTATGTATTTGTTTATTTAGGCCATTATCATTGTCTGTGAAATTTACTATTCGTGAGCATCTCTGGAACATATCCCTCGCGAATAACGAGGGAATGCTGTATGTCGGTGCAATGTGAATGTGCGTGTTGGTATGACTTACTGTTGTACTCGTACGCGTACAAATAAATAACTGGCCACACCCTGCTGATGAGACTCGGAAAGTCGATACCAGTCTGGGTTTTGCAGCTTGAACTAATTTTGACAAAAAACAGTCCTCCTACATTGGTCGATAAACTAAATATGACAAATTTTTCCCCAGTCAAACAGAGCCGTGCGTATTGATACAATAAACAATAATAATGCATGTGCCTGGTGAAAAAAAAAACCAAATCATAAAAAGCAGTTGTATTTCAAACACAACTTGCTGTTAAAACAAACAATTCCCCGAGCATGTGGCGGTGGCGGCGTCGTCTGTAACCCTGCTGCCTGGTCTCCCCCCCACACCCCATCGCCCCCTGACGCCGCACAGTCGCTGACTTTGCTGAGCTGCTCCTACAAGGCTGAGAATGCATCCCGGAGCGTTCTGTGCGACCTGGGCAACCCCATGGCCGGCCAGAGCAGCGTAAGTCTCGCCGCGAGCACGCGTTCGCCCACGGCTCACCTCTGGATTTATCACCTCAGCCTTAATCCCAAGCTCTCCTCCCAATACTCCCACAGCCTTAATCCGCAGCCATCCATCACGCCTCGAACTACTTCCTGCCCTCACACCGAGCCTCGACACCAGACCTTATTTATTTTATTCACAATTTCATGCTCAAATCACTTTCTCGCGGACTCTAATCCCAGCGCTGAATCCCGGGCCTTGACACCAAGTTTTTCCCACCTCGAACTCCCTGCCCTGGTAAGCGATGTGTGCCATTGGAGCAGCAGAATAGACTCGGAGAAGCATTTTTTTATTGTTCCAACGCTTCTTTTACGCTTTTATTTTTCGCCAGAGAGTGGCCGGGTGATTGGCCGCTCGCTGTCACAATCAGATTAACCGTGTTTACTGAACAAAATTCTTTGCTTACTCGATGGATCTCTGCACTCTATATGGGGTGCATCCTACTCTGCTACAGCCATATGTTCCACGTCTCACTGTGCGTGCTCTGCTGGCGTGTAGCAAGGAAATCCGCTATTGACAGCATGTAAAACATTGTTATGGGACTATTCATCACAGTCCTACTGCTCTTTATAGTTTACGCTTCACCAACCCTGCATGCAGCAGGGTGGCGCAGTGGTAACACCCGTGCCTCAGCAAGAAGGCTGGGTTCGATTCCTGACTCGGGTGCCTTTGTGGGGTGTGTGAGTTCTCTCTCCCCCTGTTCTGCACGAGGTTTCTCCGAGTTCTCCAGTTTCCTCCTATAGAAATCAAACATACATTTCGACTGGTGTTGCCCACTCACAACGCTGGTAAAATTATCCGCAAGTTACTCAATTTGGATTGCACACAGCCAGCCAGCCACAACAGCAGTAGCATCGTACAAACTTGGCAGGACCCTCCTGAAACAGAGCCTCGAGTCTCGGGTGAGGCTCCACGTGGCAAGCGAACGTGACGAGTGACGCCGTGATGCAAATGCGATTCACGCCTTGCCCCGCTACAGTAGTTCAGACGCAGTTCAGACGCAGGCGGGGGGGATTGAGCATTCGCCGTTGTCACAGAGGAGGGGAATTGAAGTGCTCCGCCACTGTTCCAGACTCACAGGGACGATGACGAAGGCAAGCCGACCACAGACGAGGAAATAAAACTGAAACTTTTAAGATAATATTTTTTTCAATCCAGGGATTGCTCCACATTTAAGGGTCGGTGGCAAACGTCACTTTGCCAAAGAGCCATCGTACATACAGCATGGGAAGTGTGGCCAATATTCCAGTAAACAACTCGGCAAGTTTCGACTGCTGTGATTTTCACTCACCCGCCCGTGCTGTTTTCGTTTACTAACTCAAGCTCATGGGCATGCTAATTTATCCAGCCCCACCGGTCCCTGCACGCCACAAACTCTCCCCCTCTCCCCCCCGTGAACTCCTGCAGCCACGACTCTACACCCCCCCCCTCCCGTGCCTATTTAAAGCCACAACAGCCGATCATTATTTCTCACCTGATGACGGACGCTTGTGTTTGCGACCGAAACGTCGTGTTATTTTATTATTTTTTCATCTACGTGACTTTACCGAAAGAACGGGAGAGTATGAACAACGGGATTTGAGATGAAAGAGCTCCGGGGGGGGGGGGGGGCGATTTGGCAGCGCGTCATTGCCAGGTCTCCTGCAGCCTCCGTGACGCAGCCACCACTGGGGCTCCTCGTTGGCACCTCGCAGAGACAATACTTCCTGTCCCGAAGAGCGCACTGCCTTGTTCTGTGGGAGACGGAGCCTTCTGCAGCCAGGCGATTGTGGAATCCCTCACTCGGTGGCGAGATGTTAACTAACTCGCCTGGTATGCAGGAGGTCGTGGGCTCCATTCCAACCCTGACGCCTGCTGCATATTTGGAGTTTGCGTGTCTCACTCTCTGTGGTCGTGTGATTTTTCTCTGGGTCCTTTTTCCATCCACATTTAGAATCAACATCACGCGTTAGAGCATTTGGCTGCTACTCGCGTGATGAGCTACTTTGTTGAACTATCATTTGTGGCCAGGTCGCTTCTGAAAAAGAGTGATATAGTTCAGTAGGCGGCCTTACCTGGCTAAATACAAATTTGTTTAAAATTAAAAAGAGATTAGTTTCGTGTCGGTCCATTAGATATTCTAAGTCTGCTTCACTCGTGTTTTAATCACGTCTTAAAACGCACCTATTTGTACAGGCTTTGCCTGTAACTTAAGATTTGAAAACCACGTATTTAATCGCTTTTATCATAGTTTTTATTTAATTTTATACGAATGTCGGGTGTAGTCGTTGATATGGTTATTAACAGCTTTCTAATTCGCTTAGATTCAATCTATACTTGTGAGTAGTTTATCTCTATGTACAGCGCTTTGAGACACTTTAATATGAAAGACGCTTTGTAAAATAGAGGTTATTATCATGATTATTATTCCACCACGCTCGGGCAGTCACAGATGTAGGCTTATCGACAAAAGTTCCTCTCAAGGCCGCATTCAATAGAACATACTTATCGTGATTTTTGCCAAGTTTAATATGCATGTGTGTCTTACATGTTAAATACTAATAATATTAATGTTTGAGATTTCATATAGCGTCGTGGTTCATACAAATTTATCTCACAATCGCTGAGGAACCACAGGGAGCGAGGCAGCCAGGCGGTGAGCCGGTGCAAAAAAAAACGGCCCAAGCTCTGCAGTTCTCTATATATTAGAATTTTCAGCCAGATAATGAGTGTTCATACGTGTGGGAGGAAACCGGAGAGGGCAGCTACTCTATCCCACAATGACATTAGTCCGCACTTTGCTACCAGCGATCCAGGGTACGGCACCCCCTCGATGCCCACAGAAGGGAGTTCGCACCAGTCGTGTCCCACTACCCTCGCTGCTGCCCCACCCAGCGCCGGTAAACGTCTGTGCAGACCCAGCACGGCGCACACGTGAGGAGTGTCACGGTGCGTCGACCCATCGATCGGTAGCGATGCTTAAAACTCAGGATAGCATTCATTGCACCGCGTGTGGAGAACGTCTCTACTTTTCAATGTTGCGCCTATTATATGACGTTGCATTTAGGCTAACGGAATCTGTGCAACATTGAGACAGAAAACTAAATTCAAATGAGAAAGTAAAATCTAGAGACAAAATTTTTGTTAGCAAATCCAGGCCTAGAATGGTGACTTCATCAATTCGCTGGGTGAATTGGTGAACCCCGATTATTTTACTTGCATGCTCTTCAAAAGTGCAGGTGTTTCTGAATAATGGAGACTCTCCCGGAAAGCCAGTCGATTGTCAACGCGGCCCAAAGTTGAGACTTTGAAAACGAAACATGAATTGAGCACGAAATGTTCGTGAAGTGAAGACCACCGGGCGACAAACTAAACTAAACTATTTTTTTTTATTTTACCAGGTAAGGTCCACTCAGCTGTTTTTCAGAAGCGACCTGGCCACAAACGATCACCCAGTGAAGTGGCTTATCGCCACGTGGAAATGTATTGCAGCCAAGTACTCAAAACGCGTGATGTTGATTCTAAATGTGGAGGGGAAAACCGGGGACCCGGAGACAAATCCACAACGGGGGGGGGGGGGGGGGAACACACAAATCCAAAATATACATGCACCGTCAGGGTCAACATCGAACGGCGACCTCCTGCATAGCAGGCGAGGCAGTCAACATCTCCCCAGCCACCGTGGCGCCCCTAACCCCCGCGTCGGACTGAGACGAGGGCACCCGGAGAGGCGCCGCGTGGAGGAGGGGCCACCCGCACGTGGGGCCGTGCCTCTGCTCGCCGTCTCCTCTCTCCACGGGAAATCACAAGCGGCTGCCTCGTGGCAGGAAATTGGCTCGCGGCTGACCCCGCTCAATCGCAGGAGACGTCAATCCCAGAGGCAGGGCCGACATGTAATCGAATGTGCGAGCAATAACGCGGTAATACCTTAATGGCTTCGTTTACAGTAGGACTTATCCCATGTTTACCTAAGGGCCGTCCATAAATGACGTCACGCACCTGGGGGGGGGGGGGTCAGACATTTGTGACGAGGGGGGGGGGTGAGAAATGTGACGTCACATCAAAATGCGCAACTTTAAATAAATATAGACAACACGTTCTACTTAATTAAATAGACTTTTTAATAATGTTTTCTCCTACAACATCAGAGTGCAGCGCCACATTAAATACGCACTACAATGACAATAGTTTAAAGCGATTTGAAGCATGTTTTATATTTGGGGGGGGGGGGGGCAGAGCTTTGTGACATCATATTTGAGGGGGGGGGTCTGGCTTTTTGTGACGCGCCGTGTGACGAAGGAGGGGGGGTCAAAAATCGTCAAAAATCGCGTGACGTCATTTATGGACGGCCCCTAACCGCCGCTACCCTCCTCCCCCCGTGTCCCTTCCCATCGTGCTGCAGATAGCGCTGGGCCTGCGATTCAGCGTCAAGCGGCTGGAGCAAGCGGGGCCCAACGTCACGTTCGAGGTGCACGTCAGGAGGTGGGAGCCATTGTGACGCGCAGCGGAGCACGCGCGTGCTGCGCGCACGTGACCGGACGTGCACGCTGGGAGACACGGGCGGGCAGGGTGGGGGGTGCCCGTTGTTTAAGTGGCCAAGAGCCCGAAAGGTAGCTTGGATATGGGAAGCGTAATTGAATTACACTCACCGAGGTTAAGAACCAGGCGACATTATAGACTGCCAGTTCGCTCGCTGAGGTTAAGAACCAGGCTACAGTCTATATTATAGACTGCCAGTACACTCACCCATATTAATAACCATTGCTAAAGTCTACATTATAGACTGCAAGTACACTCACTCAGGTTAATAACCAGGCTACAGTCTACATTATAGACTGCCAGTACACTCACCCAGCTTTATAACCATTGCTAAAGTCTACATTATAGACTGCCAGTACACTCACTCAGGTTAATAACCAGGCTACAGTATACATTATAGACTGCCAGTACGCTCACCCAGCTTAATAACCAGCCTACAGTCTACATTATAGATGCCAGTACACTCACTCCGATTAAGAACCAGGCTACTGCAGTCGACATTCGCATTTTTTTTCACTTTATTTATTATTATTTTATTCACTTCATTTTGTATTATTATGTTTCTATCTACGTGACTTTACCGAAAGAACCAAATAATATAATTGAATTATTGCAATTCAAATACACAGACGAAAGTACAAAGGTCTCTTTCACAATGGGGGGGGGGGGGGGGAAATCAAATAAACAACATTTTAGCCGCTAAGCCCATGGGTCTTACAAATCTGGTTGTGAGTGTAACTGCTAGATTTAGGTTATGAAATAAAGTCGCAGCTACGTCCTCTCGGGAATGATGCGGGTTCCTAAACATCCGCTTTACTGCACACGGCACGCTTTTAATATTTCTTGTTTGCAGAAATTACAGTGTATTTGTTATTGGTGGGAAACCAGCGGATTTGCTAATGCCCTGAGAAAACGCCACTTCCTTTACATATTGTAAGTTTTGATATGTAGCTGCAGGAGACGATTTTCCAAGCCTCTTTTGGAAATCAAAATGAGTCTGATTTTCGTTGACAATCACACTCGGGGGCTTGCGTTGTTCGGCGACATTCCAGGACTAAATCACGTGGCCCGTCCTGTCGCAAAATAATCACCAAGTCCGTTTTGCAATATAAGTGACGAAATAAGGAGACTGCATCTTCCCATATCTGTCTCTCCACATTAGGAAAGAAAAGTATGGATTTGTTTTCACACATACCTTCAGCCGCACGGCTTTCTGGGAGTGCTGTATTAAATCAATGCTGAAAGAATGCAATCTCAGATGACGGAATCTGTAAATATATGTTCTATATCTTCATGTGGAGAGACATAGAGAAAGGAGGCAGACATTGTGCTTATTGATTTGGCAATACGGTGTACTAAAACTATTTACAATAAATTTTTTACCAGGTTAAGGCCCACTGAGCTATGTAGCTCTTTTTCAGAAGCGATCTGACCACAAATGATAACTCAACGACGTGTCTTGTCACGTGGAAATCTACAGCAGTCATACGCTAAACGCACGTTTATAAACGTTGAGGGAAAAAAACGGAGGACCCGGAGAAAAATCCACGGAACCATGGGGAAGAGAACAGGCAAACTCCAAATATACAGGCATCGTCAGGGTCGGGATCTAACCCATGACCTCCTGTATACCACGCGAGATCATTAACATCTCGCCATTGAAAATACCAATTGCATTTGTAACGCAATGCGGATGACGTCCCGACACACAGAATATTCCTTTTGATATGACTCGAGTTGGCAGCAGAGGAATAACACACTGATTACACTTTTCAGCTGTTAAGCCAAAATACAAAAATAAATGAACCACGTCCACATGGAAGTGTTGTCAGCAGTGGGTACGTTTAACTCGAGACCCTCTCCCGCACGCAGGGCCCTGTTTGTTATTTCTAGCTGCTGGTGCCGCAAGTCTCCAAGCCATAGCCTCCATTCTGTGCTTCGGAATCAAAGTTTCTCGCGGCGGCGGCTCCGTTGTCCTGCGGCTAAATAAACTCGCCACTCGCCACTCACCGCACTCTGAGACATGTTTGATGTTGATGAAGATTGCTAAGTTCACGTGTACACTTTAGATGCTCCCCTTGGTGAGATGTTTTCTCCCTCGTCTGGTATGAAAGATGTGGTGGGTTCGATCACGAGCCGAACGCCTGTATATTTGGAGTGGTCATGTGTATTTTTTCCTGGTTATTTACCTCAACACATTTAGAATCAAAATGCGTTGAGTTTATTTGGCTGCTTAAAATTTCCACATGATAAGCCACTTTTGTTGAGCTATCATTTTTGGTCAGGTCGCTTCTGAAAAATAGAGCTATTACCTCATTGATGCTGAGGCTGCCTAGCAGATGCCCATACCAGCTGCTTTTACACACGATTATCTTTGTTATCTTCGTCACAATATGATACCTACTGCAATGTATTTGCATTGACATTAGCACGAGAGTTACCGGACTCGGCACATAAGTGATGCAGCTTGAATTTTAAATGGTTTCCCTTTAGTTTAAATGTACACGTGTGGAAGATGGAGGCCCAACTTAAGCATCCCGAGGGGGCATCGTTCGGCTCCTTGTGGTGGACTGATGGCCTCGAGGAAATTGAGGTGGAACTGCTCCCAGATTTACACACAGATGAATTCCGCCATTTGTGGGGATTGCATTCGGCTGAATGCATTCCCCACAGAGGGAGGGAGGAGTTAGAATGGAGCTGGGACACGGCCTGAAACTTTGGAGTGACCGTCAGTTTATGGTGTGAGTTTCTCTACGTGAAAATGCCGAATCCTGAACGCGGTGAGAGGCGATTGAGAGGCTCCTCTATTCTGACAAAATGAGTTCTAAATCCCCCCCCCCCCCCCAGAATGAAGTGCGTCACGGCAAAAAGCCATCGATGCAGCCACTGCGGCGATGGTTTTTACGTTGGGCCTTTAGGTGAACATTCCACGGTTGAAGTAGATGGTCGTGGTTTGGGATGGTCGTCCACTGGCCTCACACTGAGCCCGCACACCTCAGACCTCAGTGGTCGATTGTAGCAACAGTTGCAGGATGGCAACTTGTGTTGCTATCAGTGGCATTGGTTGCGATGACCTCGTGACCCTGTCCATGTTTATTTAGATACAAGTCGTAAACGGTAGCGGCCTAGCGTTTGCTGATAGGATCATGCGCTGTGGGAGGTGAATTACCCGGTTCGCTGATGATGGTTGTGTATTTGCCATTGTACAACGTTCCGATGACCCTGCTCAATAAGTGAAAGCAGTCCGCTGTTGTGGCCAACACTTTTTTTTCTTCCCAAAAAGGTTTTTTTGGGTGTTCTCCAGTCATCAACGTGGGCTCGACGAGATGTCTCTGCCTCGTCTCTAAAATAATTTAGAATTCAATCAGTCGGTCAAGCTTCAGTCAACCGTTGGGGTTCATTTCATCTCCTGGTTAAATAACGACGCTTGCGTCCTATCCATGCGTGTTGGTCGCAATGTTTGGTGATGCAGCCGCGTTGGCAGTGGAACACTTAATTAAAATAAATTCGACACATTCGTCAATAATACTTTGGCATTAAAATAAAATAAAAACTATATCATAGGTGACGATTTGGGCAAAGGGCCCCTTCTTCGGAGCTGATCGTGGATGTTTTGAGTTAAATTTTGACTTAAAACTTTCGTGACTGCAGGAATTCACATTCTTTGGTTCTTTCGGTAACGTGGATAGAAAAAATAATAATAAAGTGAATAAAATAAAATAAAATAATAAAAAAAATGTAGGTGTTGAGTTGTTTATATTTATTCGGGAGGGGTGCAGTGGTGCTCCCTGCTGTGGCTTTCCAAGCCTCCTCCCAATTCACTCGCCGGGACTCATGGAAGCACCGAGTCGTTTACGAAGCGCAAGAGCTATTCCGCACGCGCTGCAGCCGCTCCCATCTCTGTAGATTTCATCCCGCAGCTTTGCACGGCCCAGTCCGCACTTTGCAGAATGATTTCCCCGCTTTGCAGAAAGGGTCTGCAAGGAGGCTGTGAGCCGTGTGAATCAGTTGACACGTGTGTGTGTAATGTGTGTGTGTAATGT
>NC_083801.1:4938635-5004294 GCF_015708825.2 Lethenteron reissneri
TTTTTGAAACGACCGCACGCAGTATGGACCTGAAAACTCAGTTTCCCTGCACACGAATAGGGGACAACCCGCATGGGTTGACAGGTATGGGACACACAGTTATAAGAAGTGGCCCTTAAACACCTCCAATCATCAGTCACTCTCTCACTCACCGTTCAGCTGCGTTGGCCCTGTCCGGGAATCGAACTCGGGATGCGTGCATGAGCAGTGCGCTAACCGCTGCGCCACCGCTCACTCTACCCCCCCCCCCCCCGTGCTGCTCAATATGTAGCTTCGCACGAGGTCGCTGCCCCCCCCCGTCCCTGTTACTGCTGATGATGCCCCTCGTCCACAATGTCCGTCATCCGCCACTGCCCCGACAACTTCACTTTGGCCTCGCACCGTGCACCACTCACTCACTCACCACCACTCACCACCACCACTCACCACCACTCGCTCACTCACCACCACTCGCTCACCACCACCACCACTCACCACCACCACTCACTCACCACCACCACTCACCACCACTCACTCACCACCACCACTCACTCACCACCACTCACCACCACCACTCACTCACCACCACTCATCCACACCACTCACCACCACCACTCACCACCACTCACCACCACCACTCGCTCACCACCACTCACCACCACCACTCACCACCACTCACCACCACCACCACTCACCACCACCACTCACTTACCACCACCACTCACTTACCACCACCACTCACCACTCACTCACCACCACCACTCACCACCACCACTCACCACCACCACCCACTCACCACCACCCACTCACCACCACTCACTCACCACCACTCACCACCACCCACTCACCACCACCACGCACCACCACCACCACGCACCACCACCACTCACTCACTCACCACCACCACTCACCACCACCACCACTCACCATCCACCACTCACCATCACTCACCACCACCACTCACCACCACCACTCACTACCACCACCACTCACTCACCACCACCACCACTCACTCACCACCACTCACTCACCACCACTCACCACCACCACTCACCACCACTCACCACCACCACTCACTCACCACCACCACTCACCACCACTCACCACTCACTCACCACCACCACTCGCCACTCACCACCACTCACTCACCACCACTCACTCACCACCACCACTCACCACCACACCTTCCAGGTACACTCACTCACCACCACCACTCACCACCACCACTCACTCACCACCACCACTCACCACCACCACCACTCACTCACCACCACCACTCACTCACCACCACCACTCACTCACCACCCACCACCACTCACCACCACCACACTCACCACCACCACCACTCACTCACCACCACCACCACTCACCACCACCACCACTCACTCACCACCACCACTCACTCACCACCACTCACTCACCACCACCACCACTCACTCACCACCACCACTCACTCACTCACCACCACCACCACTCACCACCACCACCACCACCACTCACCACCACCACCACTCACTCACCACCACTCACCACCACCACTCACTCACCACCACCACTCACTCACCACCACCACTCACCACCACTCACTCACCACCACCACTCACTCACCACCACCACTCACCAATCACCACCACTCACCACCACCACTCACTCACCACCACTCACTCACCACCACCACTCACCACCACCACCACCACTCACTCACCACCACCACTCACCACCACTCACTCACCACCACCACTCACCACCACTCACTCACTCACCACCACCCACCACCACCACTCACCACCACTCATTCACCACCACCACTCACCACCACCACTCACCACCACTCACTCACTCACCACCACCCACCACCACCACTCACCACCACTCATTCACCACCACCACTCACCACCACTCACCACCACCACCACCACTCACCACCACCACTCACCACCACTCACCACTCACTCACCACCACCACTCACCACCACCACTCACTCACCACCACTCACCACTCACTCACCACCACCACTCACCACCACCACCACCACTCACTCACCACCACTCACCACTCACTCACCACCACCACTCACCACCACCACTCACTCACCACCACCACTCACCACCACCACTCACCACCACCACTCACCACTCACTCACCACCACCACTCACCACCACTCCTCCTGGCCGCCGCCGCTCACCACCACCACTCACCACCACTCACTCACCACCACCACTCACCACCACCACCACTCACCACCACTCACCACCACCACTCACGACCACCACTCACCACCACTCCTCCCGGCCGCCGCCGCTCACCACCACCACTCACCACCACTCACCACCACCACCACTCACCACCACCACCACTACCACTCACCACCACCACTCACCACTCACTCACCACCACCACTCACCACCACCACTCACCACTCACTCACCACCACTCACCACCACCACTCACCACCACTCACCACCACCACTCACTCACCACCACTCACCACTCACTCACCACCACCACTCACCACCACCACTCACTCACCACCACCACTCACTCACCACCACTCACCACTCACTCACCACCACCACTCACCACCACCACTCACCACCACCACTCACCACCACCACTCACCACCACCACTCACCACCACCACTCACCACCACTCACTCACCACCACCACTCACCACCACCACTCACCACCACCACTCACTCACCACCACTCACCACCACTCACTCACCACCACCCACTCACCACCACCACTCACCACCACTTCTCCTGGCCGCCGCCGCCGCTCCCTGCGTCCGTAGCGCGGCCGGTCCCAGCTTCACGCGGGGCAGCAGCAGCAGCGAGAGTCGGTGCCGATGATGATGCTGCTGAGCCGCGTTAAGTTGAGAGCACGCCGAGTGGTGCCGCGACGATAATAGTAATAATCGCGATGCTGATGATGCTGAGAGTAAGATGTAACGAGCGAGCGAGAGAGAAATAAAACAATGTTTTAAAGGGACGACGACGACGACGATCTGCGTGCCCCAACCCCCCCCCGCCGCCACCGCCTCCTACAGCGCGCGCGGCTCGCCCACCTTGGCCGATGAGCCGCGCACTGCGCATGCGCGGGAGGGGGCGGGTGATCGGGAGGGGTGGGGGTGAGTGGGGGGGTCAGTTTAGGGGGGAGGGGCGGGTGAGCGGGAGGGGTGGGGGGAGGGTGAGTTTGGGGGGAGGGGCGGGTGAACTGGGGGGAGGGGCGGGTGAGTTTGGGGGGAGGGGCGGGTGAGTTTGGGGGGAGGAGACGGGTGAGTTTGGGGGGAGGGGCGGGTGAGTGGGGGGGTGAGTGGGGGGGGGAGTTGGGGGCAGGGGCGGGTGAGTTGGGGGGGAAGGGGCGGGTGAGTGGGGGGGGTGAGTGGGGGGAGGGGCGGGTGAGTTTGGGGGGAGGGGCGGGTGAGTTTGGGGGGAGGGGCGGGTGAGTTTGGGGGGAGGAGGCGGGTGAGTTGGGGGGGAGGGGCGGGTGAGTTTGGGGGGGAAGGTGAGTTGGGGGGGGGAGTGAGTGGGGGGGGTGAGTTTGGGGGGAGGGGCGTGTGAGTTTGGGGGGAGGGGCGGTTGAGTTTGGGGGGAGGGGGCGGGTGAGTTTGGGAGGGGGCGGTGACGTAGCGGTGAGCGCACCTCGCTACGAACCCGGGCGACTCCGAGTTCGATTCCCGCTCACGGCACCAGCGACGATTATCTGCACCGGTCCTGTGCCTCCCCCGAGGTCGACTCAGCCTCAAATTCGTTACCTGGTGGGGTCTCTTTAAAAAAAAAATCGGGAAGACAAAGGCGGACGTGGTGCTGGGCTACCCCCGTGCCGACCTTCATAGATTGTTGGCTACTCGCGAACTGCACTTGCCTCCCACCAGTCTGTTCACAGGCTACACGGGGGACCTTTGTTTTTGGAGGTGGGCGAATGGAGGGGGCGGGTGGAGGGGGAGGGGGCGATGGGTCACGTGACGCGAGTCAGTGCGTGCGCGAGCTCGGGTCGCGCGCCTCGGCCGGTTTTGTCACCAAGCCACCACACGGAGAGAAGAGACCATAGTGGTGAAGTATGGTCACCTTGTGGGCGGCATGACTTGTGCATCAAAGCAAGAAGAGCCTGGGTTCGATTCTGAGTGGGTGGGGGGTGGGGGGGTATGTTCTCTCCCCCTCCAATCCCCCCCACTGTTCTGCATCGATTTCCTCCCGGTTTTCGACCATAATCATGAAGGCATACAATATCCATATCGGTAAAAAAAAATTGCAAGAAAAATTTAACATATTTTCACCATAAACTACGTACTAGCGTGTATGTATGTTGAACTTCATCATGGGACCTCCTTTGCCAGTACCAAAATATACTAATAGGGGTTTTTCCCCTTTTTCCTGGCAACAAAAACTGACACCTTTTGCAAGGAATCATGTTAACATTAACCACAATACTTGGCAGTCAAATGAAAAAAAACCAATACTCTGATATTAGATTTGAAGCTTTCGTGACTGCAAAGATTCATATTCTTAGGTTTTTTTCGGTTAAGTCAAAGGTGACTTAACCGAAAAAACCTAAGAATATAATACTCTGATAATTTATGCATTGTCCTTGAAACTGATTGGTCCACACCAAAGACAGCTTTCTTTGGAGCCTAGTCTCATATGGTGTTCGACCAGATGAAGCCAAAAGGCGTTGTCTTTGAACTGTGCGCCTTTTGGCGTCATCTGGTCGAACGCCATATGAGACTAATCTAAAGAAAGCTGTCTCTGGTGTGGACCAATCAGTTTCAAGGACAATGCATAAATTATCAAAGTATTTTTTTTTTGCATTTGACTGCAAGTATTGTGGTTAATGTAAACATGATTCCTTGCAAAAGGTGTCAGTTTTGTTGCCAGAAAAAAGGGGGAAAACCCTATTACCCTATTAGTATATGTTGAACTTTTTTCACGCCGTACGTAGCCAACCGTGCTGACCAATGGCGATCGCCGAGCCAGGTGTTGAATCAGTTTGGACAACTTCATATATGAGAACCTTCGTTCTGAAAAGCGTTCCGTTAAGTGATGTGAAACACCAAGTTCATCCTTTCAAGTAACGTAAAGCTATCGAAGGTCTTGGTTGTTCAGAAAGTCTGTCCCGGTTCGAATCTGGATTTTGTCTCCAGATTTCGAAATTTTGCCGGCCTTTTGCTCCACTCGAGATACGGAGGGCCTATCGAAAGAAATTCAACGCACATACGGCAAGGAGGCCACTCGCTGTTTCAAATCCAAGTGTCGAGTTTACTATCTGATGAGAACTCAAGAGACCAGGATAAGTCTCATTTGCAAGAACGGCGTGGGTCATCAATATTAAAAAAGCTGCGTTTGCGTCCTGGTTGAGCCACCCAGACATGTGGTTGCTTTAAAAATAACCCGCCCGTCCCTCACGGTCAAGGGAAGCCAGTAGATTTACAGGACAATGCAGCAGAATAGACTATGCCCACCGGGAGAACAAACTATTCACACTGCCAATGATCAAACGAGGCTGTCCCCATCACCAGAATGGATGTTATGTGTTACACTTATTTACCCAAAAAGCCTGAGTCTCAAAACTTTTTTCAGGAGGGTCATGCTAAGTGTCCACAGGAGGGGCAACGATTGCTCTGGGTTTCAAATTTTGTAATTTCCGAGCTTTTGGGTTTATTTTGGATCATGATGCCAGCAAACAATGGCTTCCACATCTTTGAATGACGTCAGGTGCTCTTTAACGTCGCTAATGAAGCATATGGCTTGTATTTATGGTTAATACACCCACCGTCTTTTCCAGGGCTACCTGCCAAGTTCAAATTGCAAACCTCTGCAACAAGAGTCAAACACGTCATGTTACCTGCTTAGTAATGCGTTCTATCTATAAGGGATGAAGGCAGATGGAAGTATAATGATGAAGTGGTGGCCAAGGAGATGGAATGATGAAATTAGCCCGGTGTGCATATGCTAAGTGGATTCTTAGCTTGTAGAAATGTGAGAGATAGCAACAGCTTGGAGCGGCCTTGATCTAGCAGTGGATTGACCATGGATGATGGTCATGAGAATGCCGAGTGGTGTTGTGCATTTGGAGTGTCATTTTATATTTTGTGTCTGGAGCACGGAATAGAGATAAACGTGTAATTCTCATCAGGCCCCATGGAGTTAAGTGCATTCTACAAGCCTTATTCATTCCGTATCTCTGGCCTCTGTTTGTATGTGCGATTAAATAGGGGCATTGCCTGAAACGTCACCAACATATTTTTCTTTTAAAGCCACATTGTTGACAAATGTGTAGAGTTTCTTTTATATATACACAGTATATCCAGGATATATAGAGATATGGCAACGAATGTGACATCTTTACAATCATTCATAATAATCGGTCGTGGGGTTCGCCATGTATTTAACCACGCTGGTCGGTGGAGGAGAGTCCCAGGACGGGTTCAGGTATCACTTACTCCCAGTGGTGGCCGGTGAGTAATTAAATTGGTGGCGCACGGAAAACCCGCAGGGGCCAGTGGAGTGGCGCGTGGGTGATGAGTAAGTGGAGGAGGGAGGAGGTTACGTGTCTTATTGAAGTACTGTACTGTATTTAGATTTGGACTCTTTTAGACTTTCTTTCAGCTGCTAAGGCCCTATTGAGTTAAGCAGGTATGTTACAAAGACGGCCACAGCCCACGGCAGTCGCCAGTGATGGCAGTTACAGAACATTGCAGAGTGGGAATGTATCGTATTCAATGCGGGTACAACTGTATTAACTAAAACAATACGCGCCGTCTGCTTCGCGGTTGATGCAAAAGATGCCCGTGACGTCGGCATGATGGTCCGTACTTGCGAAGTATGGCTAATCCATGTGTTTCTCTGTTAGTTTCCCAAGTGTCTCACGCCCAAGCATATTTTATTCGTGAACTTGTGAGCTTTTGTTCGCCCGTCTTCATCCTTGTCCATGCCTCTGATCCGTATGTCATAGCAGATGGCGCACACTGCTTGAAAGCTTTCGTCTCTAGGCGCGTTGGTATGTTGCTTTTCGATTGAAAGCTTTCGTGACTGCAGGGATTCATATTCTTGGTTCTTTCGGTAAAGTCACGTAGAAGGGAAATAATAAAATAATAAAAATATAAAACAATAGAAATTATCACGACGTTTCGACTGCAACACAAGCAATCGTCATCAGGTGTGAAATCCACAGCAAGAAAAATAAAATACAAAATGCTTTTCATTATTAAGTTCCATTTCCCAAAAGCAATCTAACGTTCTCTCATTCGCCTCTTTATTCTGCCAGTTGAATCTTGGTTTACCTTCAATAACTGCCCTGGGTATACATCAGAGGTGTGGACTCGAGTCATGTGACTTGGACTCGAGTCAGACTCGAGTCATGAATTTGATGACTTCAGACTCGACTTGGACTTGCATAACAATGACTTTGTCCCACCTCTGACTGGTGTGGACTCGAGTCATGTGACTTGGACTCGAGTCAGACTCGAGTCATGAATTTGATGACTTCAGACTCAACTTGGACTTGCATAACAATGACTTTGTCCCACCTCTGGTATACATATTCTTCTGAGTGTACCGATGAAACATCACTAAGATGAGATAACTGTTTTTTTACCCTTTTATCTGTCAACAAAACTGACACCTTTTTTACGAGGAGTCATGTTTGCATAGACCACAATACCTGCAGTCATAATGCAAAAAAACACAACTCTGATAATGTATACATTATCGTAAAAAAGGTGTCAGTTTTGTTGCCAGATTAAAGGGTAAAAAAACAATTATCATATTTTTTACTGGCAAATGAGGTTCCAATGGTGTAATCACTAAGATGAATTTGGTGCCGGTGAGATTTTTTTCATTGTATCCATCATCTCATCTTCATCCGTAGCCTCCTTCTGCCAGGGCAGTGTCTTTACTAAGCGACGTTTGGCCAAACTTTGACCTGTGGACTCTGTGGATTATACGAGGAATTCTGTCAGCCGCCACCACTTCAATGCAAACATTTCAGACTATGTTCGTAATTATTGCCCACACAGGTAACCAACCATCAGTTTGAGAAACACCGGTTAAGATCATTCACGTGGCTTGTCCGATTCTTTCTCATGTACGGTATTCACACCGCGATAGATTCGCCTAATCCAGGGGTCGGCAACCTGCGGCTCCGGAGCCGCATGCGGCTCTTTACGGGCTGCTTCTTGACGATATGTACGTATGTACAGTATGCATTGCGGCTCTTGAAATACTGAATTTTGTACCGAATTGGAAAGAAATGGCTCTTCTTGTTATTTTGGTTGCCGACCCCTGGCCTAATCTCACGATTGGCGACAGCCACTGTTGACAGCTACTTAAGAGCATTCCTCTCTCTGAAGGGCTCTCGAAAGCTCCCTCTAGTGACAGACCTGCCAGCATTGGCCGTGAGTGAGCAAGGCGATTTCAAGAGCTGTACATATCTTTTAGTAACTACATTAGCACCCCCTCCACTGTAATCCTTGCTTATGAATTGAAAAAATAGATATACTTTTAATCGGACAGGAATGAATTCAACAATATCACACCGTGTTCATTATTGTATATTTTATATGTACAGCGTGTTGTGCATTTTTTCTTGTGTATGCAGACAATAATTCACGGAATAGTGCATTGCGGTCGTGTGTATAGTGCCGTGGCTTTTGCATTTGTACGTTTAATGGGAAGCTAAGAGGCTGCATCCCTGACATGTCCGGCAACTATTATGTCCATCCATTCATATTTCCAAGGACACCTACAATTTTTCTATTAAAACTAAAAACTCCCAAAACCAATCACTTAGTCTACACATCATTTACGAGTGGCCTGTTACTGTATAATGGTTGGGCAATATTTCCACCGATATGCATGATACAAAAGGTGCACGCACTGTGTATAAATGTGATTAGCACACACGCATTGGAAAGCATGTGCGTGGGTGTAAACACGCGTATATAAGTACATTTGTCAAGAAGCTCCGTCGCAGGTTCCATTTTTCAGGGGAATTATGTTTATTTCTCGAGAATGTATTTACGAAGACCGCGACTGACTGGATTAACTCACCACAGCTATGACTATCTGGTTCCCACCAGATTAACTTAAATGAGCCTTTCCAAATGTTTTCCACAATGTAGATCTTGAAAGGGTGGCACAGTCGGGTTTTTTACAATCTGGTTTAATTGTCTTTTCATATTAAACCCGATCATCTGAGATTGGGAGAAATCCGGTTGAATTGGTTCTAATTGCAGAACCGCACTTCGCCAACTTCTCAACGATGGGCTTCATCCATTCCAAGCTCAGGAACTCACTGGCGCCCACGATTGTGGAGGAGAAGCTCGTGTTCATCAAGACCAACCTGCCCGCCGCATTCTACGACTACCCCGTGCCCGACGGCCCCCCGAGTACGATAGCAGCACCGACGAGGAAGCAGCCTAAGCCTTGGATCAGAGTTTCGTATTTATTAAACCAAGTTTTGATTCCCCGAAATCGGGTTTAATTGTATTTTTTTAAAAACCGATGCCTGCCGCTGGAAAAATCGGGGTTTTTCCACCCATGAGATCTTGAGTAGTCGGCTCCGATGTCGTCCACATCCAAACGTCGATCAGTCTCCGAGCCAGAGTCACCATGAGCTGCCAAATGAAGACGGTGACGATTGACAACGGAGGGTACCGGCACACACAACCACGCGTGGAGGCATTGCGGTGTGTGCGCAAGTGGGAGCGGTAGTGCAGCGGTTACGAACCCGGGGGACCGAGTTCGATTTCCGCTCACGGCCAATACCAGTGAACCGGTCCTGGGCCTCCCCTAAGTCGACTCAGCCGCAAATGAGTACTCGGCGCGGTGTGTAAACATCACCAGACGGGAGACAAAGGCATCCGGGCGTGGTTTTGGCCACCCAGCCATCCACCACCTCGTGTGCCGTGCCGGCCTTCGTAGGTGCTGCTCGCTAACAGCACTTGACCTATCAGTCTGTGAAGGCTATACGGGGGAACTTTGTGTTTTTGGCACCACGCCACAATGAAAGCCGTCGTTCGTCCGCAGTGCAGCAGTGACACGCTGGTCCCACTCTAGTTTGTACCAACACACGGCACCGTGCGTCAATCCGCGTGTGTGTGTGTGGACGTTTGCGCCTCTCCGTGCCCATGTCGCCGTGCATCGACTCGAGTCATCTCCAAGCGGGAATTGTGACGTTCTGGTATCAGCCAATCGCCGAGGAATCCCCTATCAAGCTGGAGACGGCCGCTTAATGTATTGGCTTGACAGCTTGTTTCGATTGCAGCTGACTCGACCGTAATTGAGGACCCGGCGCAGTTGTTTAAACATCGGCACTTTGGCAAAGGCAGCCGTGCGTATTGCTTACCACGCCACCTCATCAAACACACCTGTTCCGTGCTCATTAATATATGTCCAATAAACAGGACTTTCCCCTACAGTCTATAAAGGCCATCTGGGGACTCTTTGCTTCTCTGTGTGTGTGTACATGTACATCCTTAGCATCATCATCACCATCATCATCGTTGGTGTATCCAATTCCCTGTTTGTTTCAGCACCTGTGCAGGGGTTGGAGCCATCTTCACCGTGTGTGTCTGTCTGTCTGTATGTGGGACAGGCTATAGAGCCTGATTGTTCAACCTTGGTTCGTGAGCCGGAGCCAAGCATCTTGATGCCACTCACGGCTCCCACGGCTCATTCTCCTCGTCCACTTCCAACAGGTGCTGAGTGGCAGCTTTGGGTCCAGTGCAGAATGTCAAAGACGCCCATTCCGAATAGCGAATTTGCATTAAACTAAGACAAATGTAACACGATTAAGAAAGGAATTCTTCCATAGCTTTTGCCTTGCACACATTTTCCAACAATAACAACAACTCTGCATGAATCAGGCCCTGTGACTCAAATCTACTGACAATAACATACATACTTTGAGTAATATATGAGAGCAAATACCAAATCAGCCCTGTGCTAGTGTACGGTAAGCGCATGTTCACGTAAAAAATACAACACAACAAGCAAGCTCAGGCGACAACCGTAATGAATGCATTTGAATAAAAAAATAGCTTTCAAATAGACAACCCACGAGTGTGTTTTTCGTCGTAAAAAAACGAGCTAAAAATATCCCTCGTTCATCCTCGCAGACCATGGGGACTGACTACTCGTGCTGTCGCCAGAACCTAGTAAGGGCAGCAGCAGCAGCAGCCACAGCCACAGCACACCACTGCCCCGCTTGCTGGCTCTGTCAACAAAGGGGCCGAACATAAATGACGTCACGCGATTTTGGACGATTTTGACCCCCCCCCCATCGTCACAAAAAGTCAGACCCCCCCCTCCTCAAATGTGACGTCACAAAGCTCTGCCCCCCCCCCCTCCCAAAAAAAATAAAACATGCTTCAAATCGCTTTAAACTATTGTCATTGTAGTTCGTATTTAATGTGGCGCTGCACTGTGATGTTGTAGGAGAAAACATTTATTAAAAAGTCTATTTAATTAAGTAGAACGTGTTGTCTATATCTTCTTGGTTCTTTCGGTAAAGTCACGTAGAAGGGAAATAAAAAAAAACATTATAAAATAATTCTCACGACGTTTCAGCCACAACGCAAGCAGCCGTCCTCAGGTGAAGAACAGGTTTGTCGGAAAGACAGCGCCTGAATGAAACACCACCAGGCTTGGAGCGTATATTTAAGCTGGGTTGGAGGGGGAAAGAGCGCCTTAACAAAATAATTAGCATATCAAGAGGAATTTAGCATAGTGTTGTCTATATTTATTTAAAGTTGCGCATTTTGATGTGACGTCGAATTTCTCAACCCCCCCCCTCGTCACACATCGTCACAAATGTCCGACCCCCCCCCCCCCTAGGTGCGTGACGTCATTTATGGACGGCCCCATACCACAGTGGGTACTTACGGCCGAGTGGACCTACAGGAGGTTCAAGACACGTCCACAAAACCACTCGACACTGATCGAGCGTGCGCTGGCGAGGAATGGAAACCCACGTTGCCAAGAACATAACAGAGAGCCACTCGGAAGACGAGACACCCCTTGTCGCGATATATGCACAATGTTGACACACGTGTCGTTTACGTGGCACCGCACTGAGTGAGCAGCAGTTGTCGTGAGTATCGTATTGAAACGTTGTCCATCCTGTAGTTCAGCATTTCACCGATACCCATTCCCATCTGAAATAATAAGGAGGAGGGCATTGGATTTTTGATTTATTTTACACGCTTTCATTTAACTCAGTCTGTCTTTCTGTTGTTGTATCCTAAAATCTTGTAACTCAATTTTAACCCACTTCCCAATGTGGTATCGACTGCAAACTTGGTATACTTATGTCATACTAATGACAATACTATATTCTATCATGAATTTTGTTCTAAACATTTTTTTATATGTGATGTTTTGACTTGGCTCTAATTGTCCACGCACAACTGACGTTGGCTGTAATGGGCCATGGTCCCCTACGTTGTGGCAAGCTTCGGGGCCACTTCCTGGAGTCGTGGAGTTCTGCCATTACTAGTACATTTCATAAAAAAGTTGTTTTAAATATTACTTTTTATACAGAACACGCAACACGCCGCACCGTCTCAATAATCTGACCACATTTCCTTGTCACCGAAACTGGGCAATTAGATTCATATGTTGCTATTCATCCAGCCAAATGACAACGTAGAGAGAGAGAGATGTGACCAGCGATCTGCGCTAGAATGTCCACTCGTAAAGCTGTCAGGGTGTTTGGGTTAATGTTATGCTCGAGTAATGTTTGACGAGCGTCTCTTTGCACACACGGCTGCTGAGAAAACACGGGGGTGCTGCTGTTTTAACAAGCTAAACTCATATTCTTAGTTCTTTCGGTAAAGTCACGTAGAAGGGAAATGATAAAATAATAAAAATACAAATAATACAATAATTATTATTTTCTTATTTCCCATCTACGCGACTCTACCGAAAGAACCAAGAATATGAATCCCTGCAGTCACGAAAGCTTTTTAAATCGAAAGGCTCAAATCAGCCGCAACTACACGATTGTACACTTGTGGCAAGCCCATCAAGGCCCTTTGGCGTGGCAACACGGTGGCGTGCAGCCCACTGTACTTGTCACATTGTTTAATAAACATGATGACGCTTCAATTGAAATGACCCACCCCCACCATCTGCAGGGATTCATAAACACGGCTTTTGTTGTACGCATCTACGGGCACTGTCGTAGTAACAGTAAAAAAAAAGAGAAAAAGGTGCAGTCCTGCAAATGCTTGCTCACATCACCGGTGGTGGAAGGGGCTTGCTTCGCTAGAGGCAGCTCTCGGGATCCCATCTAAAGGATGTCTTTGGTCCACAACCTCCGTCCACGTTGGCCAGACGCCCTCGGAGGAGGTGGGCAACACCCACACTTTAACCCACCACACACGACCCGCAGATAAGCTATAGGCGGTGGTTACTGATCAAACCAGTTTAAACAACAGTGTATGTCTCTTGTCAGTGATCTGTCCATGGAAGTCGTGGTTCTGTTCCATTATTTTAACCTACTGAGAGCCGATTGTAGCTTTTGGTATGATTCCTGTAGAGTTTTTTTTGACTCTCTCGTTCCTCTAAGGCCAATTCCTCATTCTGCACTGGCAGAGAGGCACAAAGTGGATGGGATGAAGGCGGAGCCGAGCTCGGGTGGAAGTTTTCTTGGAACCGTCAGTGTTTGTGAACGTTTGAGAAGGGAGTGCTGAGGTGGTGTGGGGTGCCATTCGGCCCCCGATGCATGCGGTGGTCTGTTGCCACCATTCTGACAGTTTAAAGCGGAAATCCTGCTCCAAAATGACAGCACTTTCTAACATTTTCTCAACGGGGTCAAACGCGGCAGGATGTATGCACCCACCGACGGTGATGGTGTAGAGGACAAAGAAATGCATGAGGTTCATGGTGATGCTGTTGCCACTAATGTTGTTTTTGCAGCTGACAATGATGCTCAAGCTGAAGTTCTTGGCCCTCTGCTCGTGATCATTAAGGTCGTTCATGATGGTGGTCAGGCCCGTCTAAAGCGTTGTGGCCAGGAGTCAGAGCCATTGCCTGTTTGAGTTGCGGTACGACAAGGATGTCATCTGGCCACAAAATACTTAACATAGGTTGTTTTTACCACAGTTTGAGAAGCCTTTCATGGCTGTAACAGTGGAATTCCCATCTGGTAGAGGTACAATGGGAGGCTAATCTAGGCCAAAATAACGTCAAGGGATGGTGCTCTACTGATCAACTATGATATTTATGCTGATAACTTGGTGATTTGCTGCTCACGCTGAGGAGTTGGAGACAATCCTGTTGAAGTTGGAGCTTGAGAAAAAAGGTGTGTCCTTACTATTAACCCTGCCAAGAGAAAACACCTGCCTGTGTGCTTTATTTCATATAAACTGAACTACCGATGGTACAGGAGTTCCCTGTACCTGCATACCTGTCAACCACTTATCAGTGCCTACCTTATTACAGACCAATTCAGACCGTATTGGTCATCCCGTGTCCATTTACATCTCCACGTTCATCCTACAAAGTCCCATCACAAGGGAGAAACACAAATAGAAATAGTTTTTGCTGCCGGTATTGAAAAGGCTGTATGCCATGTGGACTTGAAAACGGGTAAACCGTATGGGTTGACAGATATGTACCTGGGCAGCATGATCAACTTCTGTTTGGCAGTGGAGGTATCGCTTTGAATCAGTCGAGTGGCGTTATATTTTCATTGGCCGCGAAAAACTAAGTAAACATTGCCTGGCCTGTCCACATAAAATGCAAAGCCATCATGAAGGCCCTTTGTTTCACGTAGTCTGCAGTGGTTTCGCAGGGAGAGGGAAATGGTGGTGTCTATTTTCCCAATTGAATAACCTTTTCAAGTGTGACAAATATGGCCCATGACGCCCATGTACAATGGCCTACTTTTTTCAAATGACGTCATTAAAATCCACTGTGAATACAGACGGAGCATATGTTATGGTCAGTACACCTGCAGTATTAACCAGGGTGGCCTCTGAAACGAATCTGCGAACCTCTGGGCCATGTCACCACCCCAAATTCCCTTGCCTTTCCTCTAGCTCAGGGATGGGGAACCTTTTTTTGCCAAGGGGCATTTGGATATTTATAACATAATTCGCAGGCCAAACAAAATTATAAACTAAAAAATGTGCCTGTTATATTTGGTCAAACATTTAATTAACTCACCCCTAATGCGATGGGCTGGAACTGCTTCTCTTTGGCGAGGCGTGTGATGTTAGCTGGTATTGATGATGTTGCTGCTACTCGCAACTGCTTTTCCAGGTTTTCTCCTAGATTTATTGAATTTCGAGTCCCGCCTGCGGTTGCCTTGGCAGGGCCAGATCAAATGATTTCGCGGGCCTTATACGGCCCGCGGGCCAGACGTTCCCCACCCCTGCCTGAGCTGCTGATTGCCAGCTCCTGAGTAAAATAATGTCACAACCATTCCACCTGGTGGATAGTTGCTAGAAACTCGAAATTAAGTTGGAAAATCACTTTTCCAGAATTTACACCCTTCAGTGACATTCCAAAAGGTCTTAAATCCCAGTGTACAAGCCTTTGTCAAGGGAGACCTGGGATAAAATATTACCAATTGTAGAACAAAAGTAGTGAATGTAATGTCATAAAATAGATTAATACAATTTTAGAAAATCCGGGGGGGGGGGGGGCCTCAAAGTTTAAAATCCAGTTGGTGATATTTGCCCTATCTAATGCTCCCTCAAAGTTTAAAGCGATTTCCTCATCACATGTGCACTGAGGCGATGCTCATCAATTGTTCTCAGCCCAGAGCCAGTGTTGGAAATTACCGAGTCTATCCGTATGACAAGCACTGTTGACGTATTCACAACGTGCTACTTTGTTTTTATCAACTACGGAGGGATGATGGCCCGAGTTAGCCCCCGATTAGGATTTGAAGTGCCATCCTCCCGATTGCGAGTTGGCTCTCACGACCGCTGAGTCATCCAACCACATTACAAATGCCCACTAATAGATGAATATTTCCATTAGCTCCATTAACAATCAGTTTGCAAGGATGACACGCTTTGCTATGCAGGGCACGTAAACAAGGCATAAAGAAAAAATTGAGCTCAAGGACACCTGCATGACATCGCTGCCAATCCTACCAACATGAATGATGAAAACTCGCATAGAATCTCTGCCAAAAGACCCACTTTACTCTGCTGTACACTACTTGGTGACATAAACATCTCATTTTTATATTGTTTATCAACCATTTGTACACATTTAAACATTTTTCTTTGCGAATAGGAGAGAGATTATCATATTTACAACCCCCATCTATTTTAAGTTTCATTGTGCGATGCTAACACATTAATTTATATTGTGGCATTACGGCAATCGCAATGCTACAACTGATAACAGCATGACAACACAAAATAGCGAATAATTTTGAACGTTATTGTGTACGCCGTATTTTATTACCAGCAATAATATGGAATTTGCAAGAAGCACGGAGCGGTGCACGCTGGGAATTATACTGAGAGACAAGTGATGTTCTCCATGTATCTGTCTCCATATCTCGGTGTGCCTTACATCATCACGCCTCTTATCTGACATGTGTTTTGCGGACAAGAGGCTTTCATCAAAAGACTAGGGGGACTCAGGACCAGTTGAGATATCGCTTGCCACTAATGTTAGCTGTGGCCGAGGATCACTAAGTTTATAGCGAGGTGGGCTAACTCATGCACCACCACTCCACCCCATAATGATGTTCAACAATCGTATGTAAGTTAAACAAACCATACAGATTGACGTACATTATGTATTCGTTGTGTCACCATCGTTGCTGCCATCATTATGGTTAAAATGAGCCCTTGCCTCTCGATTCAGAGATGTTTTTGGAGCAGTTTGATGTTGAGGTCAATCACTCATGCGGCAGACATTGCACGGAAAACAGGCAGACAGTGTTATGTGGGTTCGATCTGTGACCTCATTACGGGGCTCGAAATGGCATTTGGAATTCATCCCACACGGCCCAAACTAGTAAACAAGCAGAATCTTGATGTTGCAATCCGTGTAAAGTCTAGGATTGACTTGTCTGAAAGCTGCTCCTACAAACAAGTAGGCCAGAACATCAAGATTTGATACCAGCTACCCCCCCACAACGTGGCCTATTGTTATAGACTCTGCCACAGTGCAGTGGTGGGATGATTGAGAGCGCTACTGGCGAGTGAGCAGCAACGCAGCCACCATTTACAGGCTGTTAATTTGAGAGGCTGTAAAACGTTAAAGAGATATTTATGTTGAAGTATAAACGTAGACATACATTCACATGCAAGACATTACACTTCTATTTTTTTATGTTGGAAGTTATTTAAATTTGTTTCGTAATATATCACCCTGAATTTTCCAACACCAGAAATGCTCACTGTATCCTGGGCCGAGGTGTCGAAAAAAACCTGTTTCTATTTTAAAGGTCACGTTAATATGCATCCATGGAGAATTAAATGGAAATGAAGAGTGTAACTTGGTTAATACAACTGCCGTGTCCATGCAAGTGAATGTTTCTTGCGACACTGAACTGCATTGAAAGTTAAAGAACAGATTGTTTTTAACTTTATGATTTAAATACGTATGTTCATAAAGAACAAGGCATCTTCTTGGTTCTTTCGGTAAAGTCACGTAGAAGGGAAATAATAAAATAATAATAAAACATAATAAAATAATATAATAAAATATTATTTTATAATGTTTTATTTATTTTATTTTATTATTTCCCTTCTAAAACATAATTAAATAATATAATAAAGTATTATTTTATTGTGTTTTCTTTTTTTTCTTGTATTATTTCCCTTCTACGTGACTTTACCGAAAGAACCAAGAAGATGAATCCCTGCAGTCACGAAAGCTTAAAATCGAAAAAGAACAAGGCAGTTGAAAGATCAGGCAAGAGCCTGGGTACTTGATAGGGGATTGAACAGGGTTCAAACGGCAACATTTATTTCATTAAAATCATTGAATATATTGGAGTGTGGAAAAACTTGCATAAAAAATCTATTACAATATCATCAGCCAAGAAATCAATCCACTGCTGAATGAATGCTTTCCAAGCCACCACCACATCCTACGATCCTGCGATGCAGTAATCTATCCAGCACCCGCACATGACCTGACCTCATCACTCTTCTCCTGGACATCCCCTTGGACGCATTCCATTCCAAGGCTGCCACTCCACAATTATTCATCACCGCTGTTCGTCGTCCCGTCGAGGGAAGTTCCCTGCCTAAGCCCAGTTATTTTTATTCAGTTATTAGGATGTTGTCATTCACCTGCACTGTGTTCCCTAATCCGTGTGTCCGTCTTCTCTCCGTGTCTTAGTGTAATTCTAGACACGAATCTCTCTATGCTTGCAGTGTCTGAGTTTCAGCACACAGATACTGTAAAACACACTGACTATAAACCTTCTTCTTAAGGCGCACTGGTGTGTTAATATTCATAATCAGGTTCAGCTTTTCAAATGCACTCCAACCCCCTTTCGTCCACCTGTTTGTTTAATATATTTGATTTTGGTTCGTCTTTGACTCGCTGTCGTTAGGTACACATGCACTCTGCTGTGTCTTCCAGTTGTCTCCCTCCGACAGATATCTCGAATGATTTAACAAACGTCTTTTCCGATCGGTGGAAAGTAATCGCTCCATAGGAAGGCCTCTGCTAACTTCCCACGAAGAAGTCAAGATTTTATTGATGCAAGGTGTGGGAAGGCCTTCATCCAACAGTGGCTTGACAAAGGCTGTAATTTTTTAAAATGTTTTATACACATTACTTATCATTTGTAGGCATGGAAAGATGAACAAATATGTTCCTGCCAAACAGGTATCTCTCATCCCAGTCGGCAATTAAATTTTCCTGTTGCTCTCATAATGTGGATCACTCAAGATTGATCTCCCCCGTGATAAATGCACTCTGCATGACTGCCGTTATGTGGATTTTGGAAAGAGCCTAAATGCAGCTTACAAATTCGAACACATTAATATTACCTCAGCTGGACATTATCAAGTAAGTCTAAATTGAAACAATACAGTAAATTTATTGCTCAATGACTTGACCAAAATTGGCCATATTATAAATGGGGAAAATAAAAAAAAATATGGGCCTGATTCATGTGTGATCTGGTTTCACACTTGTGCTGCATTCCACCGAAAGACAGAAATTCTATAAAAGCAATTTTACCAAATTTATGTACGTGTTTTTGGCCCAGTGAGCTGGGAAAAATGGATAAAGCTAATTTGTACATACAATCCCACAGTCCATCAGTCGTGCATTGCACTCCAGAAACTTTCCAGTAGTTTCCCAGAAACGTTCAGCACAATGATATTTTTTTTCTTCAGAAAACCACTGCCTGAAGTGGGACATTATCATCATTGTCATTTCCATCAGTCACCATCAACAACAACAGCCACCGTTCTCGACAAAGTGGCGGTGACGTGACCACAGCGCTCGCTTGTGTCAGACCAGGTGCGCTCCTTGACGACATGAAGTGTCAAAGACTCGCTGGCAGGTCACATGACAGACCCAGGCGCCATGGGTTAACTGACTGCGATGGCTGTCAGATGAGCCACCTGTGCCCACTACTGTGCTATCTTGCTGTGTTTTAGCCGCCCGGTGCTCCACTAGTTTTTCTGAGCATCGCTCCTCTGCGTCTCCGCTGTTGTTGGAGGGCGATTGCCTCCAACTGTCCAGTAACGTCCTTCACGATCCTCCTCCATAGAGGCTGATCTTGACATTGCTGGTACCAGTCTTCGCAAGTCAACTCAGCTCCACATCTCTACTGCATCATTCAATATGTTCTCCAGCCGATACGCACCCGTTTAGTCCCCTCTGCCCCGCTAAACAGAAGCTGCTTGGGCATGTGGTGGCTGGGTATGCGGGCTACATTACTCAGCCAATGCAGCCTTGCCTGCTGGAGGAAGAGCTCACTGATGGGAATGTGTCCATATCTTTCAAGGTTTTGTGAGCTCCTCACAAAATCCAGCCTGGTGAAACCCAGGATGAATTGTAGACAGGCCAGGCTGAATTTTTCAAACCGGTGCAAATGTTCCATTAGAGGGGTCCACGTCTTGCAAGCATAGGGTAGGCAGGGCATGACTGTGACGGAGAAGACCAGGAGTTTCGTGTGGAGCAACAAACCAGGCAATTTCCACAGAGTGATGCAAATATGCCACTCAGATGATTCGGAGTGAGACCTCTGCTACCAAACGGGAGTGGTTCATAAGCACACTACCCAGCTATGTAAACTTCTCCACTCTCCTACACAGCTCTCCGATCCTCCGAGAGAAGCCTGTGATAAGCCTACTTATTCTCTGATGTGACATGTTGTAGACCGTGGAATCGGGCCTGCCGTTTCTCTCAGCCAGCTGGAACACCTCCTCTGTCAGCCGAGGTATTTGGGGACGACTTGATTGCGTACCCAAAGCTGCCATTGCAGCTACATGAGCCACAGGCTGAACCTCACCCATTTCAGTCACCATCATCACCATTATCACCAACATCATCTACACACGAGACGATAAGCTAGCTAATGATAAGCCACCATTCCCCTATCCACAAACCACTTGCCTTCATCAACTCCCCCCTCCCTACTCTCCTCCCATAAAATCCACGAACCCCTAGCAATGCCCACAACTTGCCTCCAAAGTGCTTGGTAGTTAACATGCTCAACTGCACACCGTACCAGGCACCCATTTAAGGCGACCTATTGGTATCCATGTGCTGCTGTTGTTTGCTGTAGCTCAAAATTGAACTCAGATTTCTAGGTTCAAAGTGCTGTGCGCTAACCATGACCCCACCGTCAACCCTCCTTCCCACGCCCCCGCCTGATAGCCAAATAGTTTGAGCTGTCATGCCAGCATAACTCTCTCGAAGCATGGTAATAAAAAAGATTATTCATGGTATCTCCTTTAACTGTTACACCACGGTGATAGCTTTAAGCTATCTGGAAAGATGTGTTAAACATGAATTACATGCAATGTAAAGTTATGAAAGGTTGTACGACGATGACTTAATTATACTCTTTGGTTCTTTCGGTAAAGCCACGTAGGTAGAAAAATAATAGATCACGACGTTTCGATCGCAACACAGGCAATCGTCATCAGGTGAGACAACTACAGCAAGAAAAAACTGCTGGATTCCTGCAGTCACGAAAGCTTCAAATCAAGATTAAAATTAAGATGAATTAATTCATGGATTGCCATTTAATGCGGTTTACAACTGCAATTGTATCAAAGAGTCACTTCGTTCATTATCAAATAAAGATAATCAAAAACCTTAACCTGCTCATTGCTCTTTCATGGATGTGAGTTGATGTGAATATTTATTTGTTTTAACTTACGTTCTAATTTGTTGATTTATTCTCACAATATACTCAAAATACAAATTGCACACAAATTACTAAACGTAAAAATGTTGAGCATAATGCCACTCTTCCTAGTGAACATTGCATCAATACAAAATAAACATTTACAACAACAATAATAATCATCAGTGCATCATAGCGTAATTTGTCCAAACTGCATCTCACACGCTACACAATCCACAGCACTCGGAAGCGCTCATAAATTAACCTATTTTTAAATCCTTTATATTAAGTTCGCGTGCTTGCTTGCTTGCTTAGGACCGTGCAAATCTTTCGATCGTTGTTTAACCCACTTCCCGTGATCCAATCGAGCTGACATTTTCCACACAGACTCGTTGTGCCAGACAATTATTGTTCGTGAAAAAAATTCCCAAAATCTTACACTTTTTGGCAAAAAAAATTTCTTTTACATATATTCAAATAGAACGCATTCATGGCTTTGGCTGAACGTCAGAGTGTAAGAGCCCAGAGCGTAACCCCTCCACAGGCCGTGGCGGAGTAGCGCAGTTGGTAGCGCCCTCGCTTCCCATGCCAAAGGTCGCGGGATCGATCCCCGCGTCCTCCACAGGCGAATATATTTTTAAATCCTTTATATTAAGTTCGCCGCCACGCATATAAAGGATTTATAGTGAAAAACTTTGTTTTTACGGGTTTACTTGTTAGCCAAATAACGAGTTGTTTATGCGTGTGGGAGGAGAAACCGAACCACCAGGGGAAAGGGGCCAACACTTGATCACATACAGATGGAACAGATGGAGGTTAGTTCACACATGCTGCTGAAATTACAGCACAGTACTCTACTGATAATAATAATAATAGGGATTTTCCCCTTTTTTCTGGCAACAAAACTGAAACCTTTTTACAAGGAATCATGTGTGCATTAACCACAAAACTTGCGGGCAAAATGCAAAAAAAACACTGATAACACTGGTCAACAAAAAAAATCTTTTTTTTCTGGCCTGGACTTTTGCAGCTGTTCTAGACTAATTTCAGGGTGCTGATTCCAAATCTGATCTCAGATTTGCTCTATCACATCTCATTTTTATGCTATCGGCATACCCCATTTTCATTGATTTTACCCGAAATTAACTCTGTCCCTTATGATTGCGAGTCAGTGACTGCTTTAGTGTTAAAATATGGTGCTGTATTTTTAGGATAGTGTGTTTATAATATCATTTTATGTAGATATCCACATTTATTTAATATTTTTCTTCTGCAGTTTTTATTGAAAATGCAATATTTGATATCTCAAAAACCTAATGTGATAGACAAAAACTGATGCCAGATTTGGAATCAGCACCCCAAAATTACATTAAACCCGTTGAAATACCTTGTGCCAGAAAAAGTGTGTATGATTGGACCAA
Organism: Lethenteron reissneri; assembly: GCF_015708825.2. Classification (NCBI taxonomy): domain Eukaryota; kingdom Metazoa; phylum Chordata; class Hyperoartia; order Petromyzontiformes; family Petromyzontidae; genus Lethenteron; species Lethenteron reissneri. The sequence goes on from NC_083801.1 coordinate 4,961,343, forward strand.
TCAGTTTCAAGGACAATGCATATATTATCAGAGTGTGTTTTGGTTGTTTTGCATTTTGACCACAAGTATTGTGGTTAATGCAGACATGATTCCTTGTAAAAAGGTTTTAGTTTTGTTGCCAGAAAAAAGGGGAAAAACCCTATTATTATATTTTGGTACTGGCAAAGGAGGTCTAATGATGTAGTACTCTGCTTGTCAAATATATTCTACGTATATTTATTCTAAATATATTTCACATATTTTAAATATATTTGACATGTCCAACGATGAATAGACGCAAAGCTGCCTTGGAAACCATCGCAATCGTTGGAGGAGCAATGTGCGACCTGCTATCAGTCGCCGTGACAGGCATTGATATTGAATGTGGAATCGGTACTTTAGCCATGATCAACATTTCAACAAATAAAGCTGCATTTGTGTTTAAATATCGCATTACAGTACAGCAATAATCGTATACATTATAACATTTACATGGTTATCATCTTGTAAGATGTGGCATGTGTATTTTGTTGTTGCTTAATTGGAAACAGTTATGAATTTATGTTGTGGATTTATTTTACTGAAAAGATTACTGATGTATTATTTGGTTAGAAATATGCATTTTTTTGTCACGTGTGCCATACAATTTATTGGAAATGTCAGGATAAATGCATTCTTGTCATCTCAGTACATTGAGTACTAATGCGTTATTTCTGTGAATAACACAAAACAAAGCAGAGCTTGCATAGCGTGAGCACTGACCTTTGCTGCCCCGTGTAGCGACTATTACTGCAGATGTAGAGTAATACTGTCGACTACATGTCCAATTAGGCGGTGTGCGTGCTTATGAATCTGAGCACGAACCAAATACATAATTACATGTTATTCACATTAGAAGCAAATGGCACGCAGAGATTTCTGTTTCGCATACTTTTGCAAAGCAGCACGAGTGGTACACTGACGTTCCATTTGAGCATAAACACGCAGCTTCGAATGGTAAACATTGCATTTCTACACCGCCACCAAAAATACCGCGCAATTGTATCTGAAATATGGCGTATGACTATAGTTATAGCTATGAGCATCAAGCTGAATAAACGACTGCACCGTCGTGAGCATCAACAATTGGCCCCATGTCTTGCGAAAACCACTTTTCACCCATTCGTTTGGCTCGCAAGGTGGTAAGAGAGCTCAAATCACAATTGTAAGGTTGTGAGTTTAAATCCCAGAGGGCAGTCAACCAAGCCCATCCATCCCTTTTTGGGTCAATACAAGTAGCACCACTGGGTGGGTTTCTAACAGTGGTCATCCTGACAATGTTGGCTCCCTGGGGGGGAGAAGTACGTTGATAATTGGTAAATCACAAATAGTAGACCTTTTATGTTCTTGCGTATGGCAGAAATATGTTCAGGAGCTAAATGGCAATGTCGAGGTTAAAGTAGCCACAAGAGGGTTTCAGGAGATGAGAGTTCGTGTAGTTTTGCTATTCCTCCAATCGAAGGACTGCAGGCTCCATGGTAGCTCTTAGTAAGCAATTTGGAACAATAATGTTCGATAAAGACACACATATAAAACGAGTGGACCGTCGGAGTATCTATAATCTTATGCAGACCTCTTCATACAATTCCCGCACCTCCCATTAGCACCGTTGGCTACACACAGTGCAAAATAAGATCAACACGCATACTTATATCTCTAACATCAAAATCACTCAGATTCTGGATAAATAAATAAAAATTCAGATGAAGAGGAGGAAGTTCCAGATGCCATACTTTAAGACATACCCACTATTCTTAGGTTTTTTCGGTAAAGTCATGTAGGTAAAAAACATTAAAAAGTAAAATAAAATAAAAATCACATTATATAAACCATTATATAAACGGAGTGGTAGCTCCTGCAATCTCTCATTTACTTGATACAGCTGTCGTGGCTGTGACGGTACCACCTGAAGACGGAAGCTTGTGTTGCCTCCGAAACGTCGTGATTTTTATTTTTATTTTATTTTACTTTTTAATGTTTTTTACCTACGTGACTTTACCGAAAAAACCTAAGAATATGAATCATTGCAGTCACGAAAGCCTCAAATCTAGAATTACATACCCACTACCTTTAACTGTGTAAAAAAATATAACGCTCCCACACCAGATGGGTTAGTTGTAGAGATCACCAGAGAAGTAGGACCAGCTGTTGTAACAGAATTAGCGGACGTGTTTACGAAATGTTTACACAAAAAGGAAATACAGTACAGTACCTCAATTATGAACTGATGCATCAGTCATTCTTCGATAAAAAAAATGGAGACAACACGGATTTGAAGAATTACAGACCTTTTTGCTTCTTATCACATTATTCGTGAAGATCATTAAGAAATTAATATTGGACAATTTAGAGGCAAGCCAACCATTTGAGCAAGCCTCCTTTAGATTCGTAGCTTCCTTACCCGAGTAATACCATTGCATACGTACATAGCAAAAGTAATATCGCACCAAAGACAACATCACATAAGCTATCAATACGATTCTAGATACAACAACTGAACATCAAATATAATTCTTTCTGGCTTTTGCGAACTTTGAAAATGTATTTAATGCAGTGAAAACTGAAACAGTGGTCCAAGTGTTCACGAGCCAGAGCCATTGTGTACACAATGCCGACTGCAACACAACTGTTGCTGAAGGAAGAACAGCTTTTCACTAACATTGCATGGAGACACAGTACAGTGCAGATCGGAAGAGGAGTGAGGCAAATGAGATATTATCACCGATTGACAGTGACCATAGAATATATTGTCTGAAAATTCGATTGGAAAAATAAAATCATGACCAAAAATTGAGAAAGTATTAACCATCTTATATTTGCTGAAGACGCTACCATGATTATTATTGCGCTAGTTTACCCATTAACGCCTCAATGAGTCTCATGACTCTTTTTCAGGAGGGTCCTGCCAAGTTTTCGAAGTAGGGGGGCGATAATATAATTGACCCTGCAGATTCCAAGTGGGTAATATGTGGGCATTTTCTTGAATATTGACAAATGTGGACCATGATATCGGCAAACGATGGCCTCCTCTTGCAAATTACATCATGGGACCTCATGTCCACGGTGAAGCAGACGGCGTGATCATTCACGGTTAATACTCACGCAGTGTTAACCAGGGCGGCTGCTGGATCCAGGGCCAAGGTACCGCCAATCTCAATATCTATAAAAGGCAAAGTTGTGAGTATGTGTCTGTTCAAAATGTTTAGCGTACTTCCCGACATGCAACAAACTTGAAATTTGCCATGTGGGTACTTTCCAGACTGTACACCATGCACAAATTATAAAAATACACTTTCGTTTTTTTTTTTGGGGGGGGGGGGGAGCTCAATAATGCATTGATTTTTTTTGCACGGCAAGTGAGCTGTGACGTCAAATCTGTCACGTGACCCGCGCACGTGGAAGCGTAACGCATTGTAGTGTAGCGGGTAGCGCGCTGCGCTACGAACCCGGCGACCCGAGTTCGATTCCCGCTCACGGCCACCACCGGTGACGATTATTTGAACCGGCCCTGGGCCTCCCCTAGGTCGACTCAGCCTCAAACGAGTAACTGCTGTGGTGTGTGAACATCGCCACTGGGGAGACAAAGGCGGCCGGGCGTGGTGAATCCAAGTCCCGGGCGATGCCGGGTAGTAAAGCTAGTATATTATAAAACGTATGATGGGAAATTAACTCAGGTACTGGATGAAAACATCTATTGAAGGAGGCACAAAGTCAGGCTCAAGATCAAAGATGATGGAAATAAAATCATAGCTGGTGGGACACAACTGGCATGTATATCTTGGGCAGTTATTGAAGGCACAACAGGATCAAAATATGAAATAAAGAGGCAAAGAGGAGCATGTTCGAAAAGCTAATAAATGTGCTGAAGGTTTTGAATAATTCCTCATCATGTTTGCCTCAGCTGGAAGCCAACAATCGGAGTAAATGGCTGTGCCGCGTGCACTGTTGTGTGTGTGCGTGTGGATATAACAACCTCGACCCCACTGAGAACGCGTGCATTACAATCACTTTCATTTCCTTTTCTGCAGGGTTCGGAACGGCGTGTTCTATAAGCTCATCATTACCTTACGTCTCTTGTGTTGGCATGGCCAGTATATGTTTAGCCTCATAGACATGTCATTTTTCATAAGAACCCGAGCCCGTGCTGGGATTAAATGGTTCATTCGTTTTACTCGGATTTAGAACACGCTTTTGCTCGTGGATGCAAACTTCTCTAAAGCACGCATGCACATCGCATTTTTTAGATACCACTTCATCTGCAGTGAGTATTTTAGCTACGCAATTGCGTGGAGGACCCCGTATGTTTTGGGCTACAAAAAACAATTCTAACACTTTCTGTGAACGGTGACAACCTCATCAGGCAGAACAAGTGTGCACAACAGCGGGGACGAGATATGCCTGCCCACGCTTGCCGTCTGCCAGATACCCTGTCATTTACAAACATGCGCATTAGAGGACGTAATTGTATTGTCGCCCGTCGGAAGTGGCAAACTATCCCGACAGTCTTCTTGGTTCAATCTTAATTTTGGAGCTTTCGTGACTGCAGAAATTATTCTTTGGTTCTTTCGGTAAAGTCACGTATAAAGATAAAATAATAAATTAAATAATAGCATACGACGTTTCGATTGCAACACAAGCAATCATCATTAGGTATAATGAAATAGCGACACAAAATCTAACCAGAAAACCACAGACAGACATATAAGCAGACAGATGTCACCAAGATACACAGAGAGAGCAACACAGGTACAGAGAGGGGTGATCGTCTCTGTGGGGTGGCCTTAAAAAAAGTATTCTTGGTTCTTTCGGTAAAGTCACGTAGATGGGGAAATAATACAATAATAAAAATGAAACAATAAAATTCTCACGACGTTTCGATTGCAACACAAGCAATCATCATCTGATGATGATTGCATCATCTGATGATGATTGCTTTTGTTGCAATCATCTGATGATGATTGATGATAATTGCATCATCTGATTGCATCATCTGATGATGATTGCATCATCATAAGATGATGATTGCTTGTGTTGCAATCGAAACGTCGTGCGAATTGTAGTGTTTATCTTTATTATTTAATTATTTCCCTTCTACGTAACTTTACCGAAAGAACCAATAATATGAATCCCTGCAGTCACGAAAGCTTTAAATCGAACATTTACCCCGACAGTGATCGGAGAGAGAGAGAGCTGGTCCACATGAAGCTGCTGAGACACACAGCAGCAGGCAACAGATGATGATGGCGATAATGTACTGATGAGTCCTGTCGAGGATGGAACCTGTTTGCCACGGTTATTTTTTGTCAGGAACAATATAGCCGCATAGATTACTCTTACGAGTCGGTGGCTCTGTGTATTATATATGCAGCACGGTGATGTCACATGACCAGTCGCATTACAGAGGTCAGGCTGATGGAGAGTGGTTCTTATTTAGAAAGAAGCACAAAAGACGAATGGAAAAATGCGTCGATACTATTTACGGCTGTCATCACCATTGTCATCATCGGTTACCAGTCTATCCATCGCTGTATGAACATCTCCCCATATAGCAAAACGAAATCTACACTCAGTGTTCCTTTTAAACTGGGTTCAGTCTTTGTGTTCACCCAAAGGATTATACAGTACTCACTCGGTTGAATGTTAACAGCATAATGTATACCGTACATATGAGGTTATGTACCAAGGCCAAATTACAGAAGCAATCTTCGTAAATCTCTCTAGGGCTTTTAATATAGTGTGGATCATATGCCGCTCCTCCACAAACTAAAAACGCCTCTGTACCTGGTCCTGATGCACTAAAGTGGTTAGAGTCTTACAATGCTGGCAGAAAACGTGTTGCCTCCATCAATGGTGTACACACAATCTTCTGAAATCACAAATTGGATTCCCCAGAGCTCAGTTATAATCTCAATTATTTGACATACCTATATCATGCATGCAGATTTTTTTTTACACCTAAAAGTATGCAGGTACACACAGAGGACATGTATGGGCATTGACACCAGTATAGACATAATGCGAAGTACTATGCTTATTACCAACGTTTTATATTTTGAACCTGTCAATGTGTTTTAATAAACTCTACTTTTATATTCTTGGTTCTTTCGGTAAAGTCACGTAGATAGAATTTTTTTTACAAATAATTAAATGTAAAAATTAAAATAATAAAACATTAAAATAATACATTGAAATTAATTAAAGCAAAAAACAACCACGAAAAATTTAAATAGTCGAATACATTTTACACTTAAAATCATTTTAATGTCTTTTTTCTAATTTAAATTAAATTTGATTAATTTTATCGTGGGTTTTTTGCTTTTATTATTTTCAATTAATTATTTTGTATTATTTATATTTTTTATTGTATTATTTTAATTTTTTTTGTTTTCTCTCTCTGTGACTTTTCCAAAAAAACCCAGAATAATAATTCTTGCCGTCACGAAAGCTTAAAGTAACATTTTTTAACTAGGATAACCCTCGAGGGGAAGGATAAGCCACTTCGTTGAGTTATCATTTGTGCCAAGGTCATTTCTGAAAAAATAACCTTATAGATATTAAAAAAAAGTTCAGTTTTATTTGTACATTTTTAAAGTGATTTGAACACATTTGCAAAATTTTGCACTCCTGACGTGTTTTTGTATTGTTTGATGTTGTAAGGTTCTGACCTGCCCCTACAGGACATCTGTGAAAAAGAGCTCATCAGATTCCTCCAGTATAATACAGATTCTGATTCTCAAAAGGGAGAAGGGAGGCGAAGGGGAGGGGCGGAGATGCCTAAATGCCCGAATGATTTTTTTTAAAGCAATGCCCACTGGAGATGCCGTTGAAGGGTTTCCTAGTTTGGTGACATGCTTCTTTATTGCACCTTGCATTGATATATATTCATCGGTTTGGCAATTATGTAACCCTCACCTATCTTGTGAAAACAATTACTTATCTGACAAACTGCAAACATAACCTTCAAAAGTGCTTCACAGATAGTCGAATTATATTATTCCTCGCAAGAAAATAGTCTGAATAGTCTTGGACACAAATATATAGGTGTAAGGATTGATCTTTATATGTTAGCTGTAAAGTATAGATTACAGATGTTAAATATATACAGTATATAATGGACTGTAAATGTAATGACGTGTTGGATTTGCGTGTTTTAATTGACAGCAATATTGGACCTTTGTAAAATGTGAGTGGCCTGGGTCACATGTGAGTTGCTTGTCAGCGATAATGATGAATAACATTTGTAACTATAACTGTTTTTTTTTATTTGACCAGGTAGGCCCACTGAGCTATATAACTATTTTTCAAAAGCTACCTGGCCACGAATGATACCTCAACGAAGTGGATTATCACGTGGAAATTTATAGCAGCCAAATATTCTGAACGCATGTTTCTAAATGTGGAGGGAAAAAATCGGAGGACCCAGAGAAAAAGCCACGTGACCACGGGCAGATAGGCACGCAAACTCCAAATATACAGACGTCAGGGTCAGGATCAGGATCGAACCCACGAACTCCTGTGTACCAGGCGAGGTCGTTAACATCTCGCCACCGTGGCGCCCACACATGTGAGCACTCACACTATAAACATTGAAAATATACATCCCATTGCTAATTAACATGATCCATATTCATATCATTAATGACATTGACATATATCACGTTGACCGTCTTGCATGGATGCTTGTTTATATCATCCTGGAACGGCTCAGTGTGGCGGCATTTTCCCCGTGCGAACATCTCCTCTGGTGGTGAAACATTGTTATCAGCACTACAATCGTGGCCTCTAGGACTTTTCACGACAAATCGTCAGTGACCTTTCTGCGCACTCGTTCAAGTTGCATTGATTAGGTATACCCCTGTGAGCCATGCGGCTCTTGAGTCGGGTGCAACCGCAGAAAAAAAAACAAAATATGAACAGAGAACATCTTAAAGCGACGACGCGCAACAGAAACATCCTGGATAAGCCAGCAAACCTTGTGGCGTGACCACGTGCGCGACCAGGGCTCATGCGCGTGACACGTGGCCACATCATGGGTGGCAGCCGCTGCATTTTTCTTTCTCTACAAACAAAGGAGGTCACATTTTTTTAAAATCCTGCATGCTACACGAGTTTATACTTTATAGCAGCTGTAAAGGCAAACTGGAAAACGCCCTCCTAGACATCTGTGGAACCTACTGGGCATTTGTAAAAAAAATTGCTTAATATTTGATCGGATTGCTCCAGTATAAATACATATTCTGATATAAATAGTATGATTATATGAGCGTGTCGACACAATTTGATACGTACTTTCATTTATAACTAACCGTGGGCTCGCCTTCCCTCCCCGTGTTGATGTGTCTGTGTCTGTATGTATATCTGAACCAGTCCTGGGCCTCCCGTAGGTCGACTCAGCCTCAATTGAGTAAAGGCATCACGACTAGGGAGACAAAGGCAGAAAGGAATCGGGTCTCACACGACACATTGAAAATCACGCGGTGATGTAAATCATATATAAATAATAATATGCCAATGGGGCCGTCCATAAATGACGTCACGCGATTTTTTTACGATTTTTGACCCCTCCCCCCCTAGGTGCGTGACGTCATTTATGGGCGGCCCCAATGGCGAAAGCCGGGCTTGGTTTAGAATTTTTTTTTGCTCGATTATAGTTCTAAAAAAAAAAGAGTTTTTCAATCTGTATGATTTCAAAGTCCATAAGGACGAGTGTTTACCGAATTACATCAATTGCCCCTCTGCCCCCCACCCCCTAGACTCTGCGTCTGTGGCCCCCTACTGGGCCTCGGCATCTTCATTGATCCTGGAGAAATCCGGTGAGCTGTGAAGCTCTTTCTCTCTCTCTCTCTCTCAAATGTCAGAAAGTTACAACAACGTGTCAATAACAACAACAATACCAATTTGAAAAGTCGCGGGCAGTCATTCGGATTGCGGTTTGTTTACGTGACAAACCTCACTTAATTGGCTGTGTCGGGTGGTGGCGGTGTTTAACGAGGAAATAAAGTTTTGTTATTTTACGCGATCTAGCCCCCAAATAAAAACAACAATAATCTTAAACATTTTTAATTTAAAGCTTTCGTGACTACAGGGATTCATATTCTTGGTTCTTTCGGTAAAGTCACGTAGAAGGGAAATAATATATTTATATTTTTGTATTATTTCCCTTCTGCGTGGCTTTACCGAGAGAACCAAGAACAACAATAACCTTTGTTATGCAAATGATCTCCCACCGCCACGAGAAACCCAAGAACCCGATAATTTATTCCCTCAATAGCCCCGCCCACAGAGGGGAGGGGCGAGGGGAGGGAGGGGCGAGAGGGGGCGCACGGGGATGATGGGGGGGGGGCGGTCTTGTCCAATGGCGTTGCGACATTTTGCCGACGTCAGCGATCGCCCGCCCACCGCGCGATCCCATTGGCTGACGCACTCGCGCCAAATCTGCGTCACGCGTGTTGGCGGGAAATTGCGATCTGAGCAGAGCGCGGGCAAAACAGCAACAGAAGCAGCAGCAGCAGCCCCGGGTCGTCACCTCCTGCTCATTCATTCACTCGCTCTACACTCTACAGCCTCACAACACCGGTATCCACCACCTTGCCCGGTACGTGCCTCGGCGTGGAGACGGTAGCGGTATGTTCTGTTTGTTGTTCGTGTTATTTGCTGAAGTAAGATAATCGCGGAGGTAACGTCCGAAGCGGGGTTAGTGATTTGGCGCGCACTGTACCGAGCACGCTTCTCGTTAACAACAAGGCGGCGTTGCGGATTAAAAAAACTGACCGCGTTGTTGACTAAAACTCTAACGAGACGTTGTTAGTGTACGCTGTGTGTGCTTAGTTTGTGCGCACAATGCTTACCTCAGGATTAGTTACAGTGACTGAATTAAGGCCAGAGGCGCTGCGCCATCGACCACGCGGCCTAGGTTCGAACCGAATCCCGGTTATGGCTTAAACGTCGGTGTCGGTGCGTGAATAGTCTTTGAATCGACGAAGAGGCCCTTCTTTTATCCATCAGTGCGTGTTTGAGATAGCTGTCTTAGATTTTTTACCATTAAAACACTCCTGTATGAGCACAATGAGAGTCGGTCGTGTACAACGGTATTCCACGTACGCAAATGTTACCCGTAATAACTAACTTTACTGTACGGTGTATGAGAGAGAATGTTAGTGCTAGATTGTGCTGTGTTGGTGTGTTAATAAGAGCTGATTGTGCTGTGTTCGTGTGTTAATATAAGAGCTGAGCTTGTGGCCGGGGGATGTAGAATTGTCGATTGTTGATTTCGCGCCTAAACCCATCGACGGTCCGTGCCGCGCCACCGATTCGCGCTTTCACGAACGGTTGAGGTCTCTAGGCGCCAAAGAACCCTGGCTTTCTAAACCTTCACTTATCTTTACGACATCATCAGTTATTGAGTCGGCTAGTACGGTTTTGAGGTTGAGGGAAAAGTCGCTTACCACCAACATCGAGGGTGCGTACACCAACATCGAGTTAGGATGCAGTACAGTACCGTACTTACATCGCGTGAAGTTGTGCCTGTTAACAGCAAGCGAATCTGCAAAGTAATTTTCACTCTAAATACCAATCGGATGATACTAATATCTTAGTAATTTGTGTTGTGATTTACAGCTTTTGGTAAAGAATTGTTTTCACCTTTGTTTTACAGAATATAATTATGTCAAAACCAGTTGAATGTTCCTCATCAGTCGATGCTGTCTGTCTGTGTGTGTGGTTTTAATTGCTGTGCTAATGTCACCTCGTGCTTTAGTATCCACAGCAGTTTTCATTTCTCACCGTATTTAAACATACACAGCGTATGGGGCCTCACTGCCCCGTGGAAACGAAAACACACTCAAGTGGAAACCTCTCCTTCGCCTGGACTTTTGTAGCCTTTGTGTGAGTTGTGAATGTCCGTTAGTGCCACTTTAGCGACTAGCCTTCATGGCCATGAAAAAATACCGGTGGATGAAGGCCCTGCCCCGTGTAATGTCACTCACGATGGCAGGATCGGTTCTGATATCACTAATGTCAGCCGTGGCCGGTGCTCCAAAGCTGTCGTATGGGGGAAATTAGAATTATCCTCAACTCGCCCACTGCTTAAGAGTAGCACTGTGTGACCTTGTTTTGTACGATTATGCCATTACCTTGCTGATTTTAGTTTCAACCCGGTTAGAATGTTGGCGATGGAAGACCCTGCATTCAAAATATCAAGTAAGAATTTGTAGGTAAATTTAATGAGTTTTGTAGAATATGATTAATGAGTTTTGTAGAATATGATGAGGATTCAGGATGCCACTTTGTGTCCGTATTGCCATGATTTCCCAAGTTGTATAATACACTTGAATATCTTAGTTCCTTAAATATGCAAGTGCTTTGTACACGAGCTATTGCTGACAAGCTTGGGCTTGTAGGTGGGAACCAAGTATGATTAGGTCATTGTTTAGTCCCGGAAGCGTATACCAGTTGAATGTTTCTTACCCTCGTCAACAAAAAAAATCAGTCAAGTTGCTGCGATGCCGTGGATCAATATTATTTTCGTAACGATACAAGCATAGCACCCAATTGTTCGTTGTTTGTCTCGTACTGATGTTTATCCAGGTAAACAAACTAAGTAAAACTATAAACTATTCATATTTATCTTTGTTCTTTCGGTAAAGTCACGTAGAAGGGAAATAATAAAAATAAAACATAATAAAATACAATTCTCACAACGTTTCGGCCACAACGCAAGCAGCCTTCCTCAGGTGAAGAACAGGTCTGTCAGAAAGACAGCGTCTGAATGCTTTCCGACAGACCTGTTCTTCACCTGAGGACGGCTGCTTGCGTTGTGGTGGAAACGTCGTGAGAATTGTATTTTATTATGTTTTATTTTTATTATTTCCCTTCTACGTGATTTTACCGAAAGAACCAAGAAGATGAATCCCTGCAGTCACGAAAGCTTTAAATCGAAATTTATTCATATTTAAAAAACTATGCTTTATTTTACCAAGGAAGCCCCATTGAGATGTATAGCTGTTGTTCAAAAGCGACCTTGCCACAAATGATAGCTGAACAAAGTGGCTTATCACGTGAAAATGGATATCAGCCAAATACTCTAAATGCATGTTTCTAAATGTGGAGGTAAAAACCGAAGGACCCGGACAAAAATCCACATGACCACAAACTCCAAATATACAGCAGCAGGCGTCAGGGTTGGGATCGAACCCACGACCTCCTGCATACCAGGCGAGGTAGTTAACATCTCTCCACCGTGGCACCCCAACGGTACTGTGAAACATTTCTCACCATCCGCTGTCACCGCGTGTCCGTGCAGACACGTCAGCCATGGCCGAGTGCTCCCTGGTGCAGACGGCAATCGCGTTTCCGCGCCGCAAGACGCGCTCATCGGCGCGGAAGGACAAGCTCGAGGTGACCCCACGCAGTGGAAACAGGGGGAGGAACGGCACTACGGGGCTCAGCCAGCCACTCTCACCCCGCAAGCGCCTCGGTAAGGAAAGGTTGGGTTACAGCCACAAGCGATTGTGAATCTTGATTAGTTGGTGTACAGAGGGGGGATGGCCGCTGTAGTGTACAGCATTCCCTTCGTTATTCGCGAGGGATATGTTCCGGTAATGCCCGCGAAGAGGAAATTTCGAGGATAATGATAAATATGTAAATGAGCTGTCAAATATGTGAAAAATGTTAATTAAACATCTCTTTATCTCCTCACTTTATACCTCATCACTTTATCTCTCTCAGGGCAGTCGTGTAAAAGTTACACATGCCATTCGCTAGTATAGCACGTTAATGAATGACGAGGGAATACCGTACACAGGGGGATATTCGCTGCATATATCTCTTTTATTTTCATGCAAATGCTCATTGCATTCTAAAATGTGTGTGTTCTGTCTGCATTGTTTCGTTCACTTGCCTCGCAACACTAATTACAGTACCGCCAATTGTAATTAACCACTTAGTGCGTTCAAGCTTTGGTGGCGGCTTAGCTGAAAGCATTGTAATTCTTTTTGTAATTTTACATCCGGAATGCACGATCGTGTGTGGTCGTTGTATAATCTCAGTGTTGAAATTGACAACCATTGACCCCCTCACAGCAGAGCGATCTCAGAACGTTTCTAATATTAATCAATCCTCAATTGGGAGTTTAATTCGCAGCTCGAACGTAGTGTTAATTTGTTCAAAAAAAACAACTGGCCTGGACGCAGACTGAGATAAGTTATGTGAGAGATGGCAGTGAATGAGGAACTCCAAGTATGGTAATTGGCTATTTATGTACACAAGCAATATTGACTGAGTCCACTGATTTCCCTGATAACAACTGGGTGGGAAATATTGCTGACGCGCCCCTCGCGCCAACAATTACGTAAAAATATGCTGACCAAAGTACCACGATTCTAACCATAGCACTCTGACCGCAGTGCCTCTCAGCTGACTACAAGAAACACAACTGTGTTGTGTAGGCTACATTAATTTAAACAACGAGTACACCGAGAACCCGCATGTACGTGCGATAACACTCCTAATTCAGGGCAAACGGCCTACTTGCTGTGCTGCATTCGGTGCTTCCCTAAATAGATAGAAGGTACCTGATAATTTTGTCATCAAGCTTCAAGTCGCGTAACTCCACATTGACGACTCCACGTTGATGGCCGGTCCCGCCCCGCAGGAGAGGAGAACACCCTCAATGTGCCGCACCTGCTGGAATGCTCGCCCACCAAGAGACAGAAGGAGAATGCCGCCGTGGCGGTGACGGCGGCGGCGGCACTCAAGTCGCCGGTGCTGACCACGCGCAAGAAGCTGCAGTTCGAGGATGCTCCACCCAACCCCCTCCGCGTCATCTCGCCGATCGAGAAGCAGCAGGGCGCACGCCGCCTTGGAGAGGGGGCCACTGCGCCGAAGAGCGACGCCGCCCGGGAGAGAGCCACCGCCTCGTCGGAAAGGACACCCACGACGCCGGCCGTCCTGCGGGTCGTGCGACAAGAAGGTGTGTGTGTGTTTCGATTTAAAGCTTTCGTGACTGCAGGGATTCATCTTCTTGGTTCTTTCGGTAAAGTCACGTAGAATTGAAATAATAAAATAATAAAAATAAAACATAATAAAATAATTCTCACGACGTTTCAGCCACAACGCAAGTAGCCGTCCTCAGGTGGAGAACAGGTCTGTCGAGGAGAATCTGTCTCGTTGACGACTCCTCGACAGACCTGTTCTCCACCTGAGGACAGCTACTTGCATTCTGGCCGAAACGTCGTGAGAATAATTTTATTATGTTTTTTTGTTATTATTTTATTATTTCAATTCTACGTGACTTTACTGAAGGAACCAAGAAGACGAACCACTGATGTCAAGTAAGGACGGGTTCAGAAAGTTACAACAACAAACGGTACAAAAAAACTACACGATTGATGAATTCCACCAAGCCGCAAAAAAATGGGGGAATAATCAGAAGGGCGTTTTGCGGTTTACGACGAGCATGGTTGCCTACATATATACAGGCAGCCGTGGAAAAATAGGGGCACGGATAAAGTATTTCCGCAGACGCGCGGAATAACGCGATGGCTGCTGCGCGGCACTTGTGACGTGCGCAGGGGAGTGCTATGCGCTCGCCAAGAAGGCTCTGCACACGGCCAACCCGGAGCGGCTGCTGTGTCGCGAGCGGGAGACCGCGGCCATCGTCGCGTTTGTGGAGGAGCACGTGGTGGCGCGGGTGCCCGGCAGCCTCTACATCTCGGGCGCGCCGGGCACCGGCAAGACGGCCTGCCTCAAGCACATCCTGCACAGCATGAAGGTCAGCTGCCCGTCGCCCGACTGTCCGTTTCGCGAAGCATACAAGCACGTTCTTTGGCGTCAGTCCGTTGCTGGATTGCCCGTGCGGGTCATTGACCGAAGGTTGTTGGGTTTTTTTTTTTTTAAACCAGGTAAGGCCCACTGAGCTATGCTAATTTATAGCTCTTTTTCAGCGAAGTGGCTTATGTGGAAATTTAAAGCAGCCAAATACTCTCAACGCATGTTTCTAATTGTGGAGGGAAAAACCGGAGCACACGGAGAAAAATCCACGCGACCACGGAGAGTAAGAGACATGCAAACTCCAAAAATATATCGGCGTCAGTTTTGGGATCGAACCCACAACCTCCTCCATACCAGGCAAGGGCGTTTACATATCACCACCACGCAGGTCGGTGTTGTTCAGTTAGAGCGGAGAGCGAAGATGTTGGATCATAGAAGTGCAGTGCAATAATGGATTTTGAAGCACTGCCCACTATGTAACACCACAGCCTGTATCAGCTGTTGTTCACGATGGTTGCTCGTTCAAGCAGTGTCCAGGCCTCGGCCCAGCTTCGTTTCTGATATCTGATGAGATCGGGCAGATTCTTGGTTTTTTTGGCCATAGGTATAAATCTTCACGTGGCACACAGCCAGAGCTGTATAAGTAACAACTCTTTATCAGAAGGGTCCTGCAAAGTTTTTGCAGTCGGAGGGGGCGGGGGTCGACTGATTGCTCTGTATATTCCAATTGAGCAATTTGCATGTAATTAGGCAAATTTGGATGGTTGGCATGCAATGGCCTGCTCGTGCGAATGATGTCTCCGAAGTGGTGACTTGCTTCGTTAAAAGTTTGTTGATGACGGTGGCAGCCTCCCTGAGCTACAGCACCCCCTGGCTGCAGAGTAATGTAGATTATTAGTAAAAAAAAATTCTGGGCTTTGGATTAACAACCGTAGATCACACTTAGTGCCTGAGCCAAACCCAGCATCCATACAATATGTGACGAACTTAATTCGTCTGTCCATCTGTTGCAGCATTTCCTCGAAAGTTTTCCTTGAGTCTGGTCTGGAGAGCTCATACTGGGACGTTGTACGGACCTTCGACTCTGGTCGACGTTTCTTTTGACCAGTTCCTAATTGCTCTGCATGGTACAATGATTTCTGGACATAGCCTGCTTATAACACTTTATGTAGTAACACTGCCTTGTAGACCTACTTCAGAATCAAAATATCTATACTGAAGGAATCCAATGAGATGTGAAGTTTTTTTGTTATAGATGCCCAGTTGGGGGGGGAGGGGGTGTTCGAAACGTTACAGCAAC
The DNA here is from genome assembly GCF_015708825.2 of Lethenteron reissneri. Classification (NCBI taxonomy): domain Eukaryota; kingdom Metazoa; phylum Chordata; class Hyperoartia; order Petromyzontiformes; family Petromyzontidae; genus Lethenteron; species Lethenteron reissneri. The sequence continues at coordinate 4,977,430 of NC_083801.1, forward strand.
AAACAATACAAAAACACGGTAGGAGTGCAAAGCAAAGGCAAATAAATCACGCAAAATTTGTATTTTTTTTACCAGGTAAAGCCCACTTGAGCTATTAGCTTTTTCCAGAAGTGACTTGGCCACAAATGATGGCTCGGCAAAGTGGCTTATCGTGTGGAAATTTATAGCCGCTAAATAATCCAAACGCACGTTTCTTTGAGCATTATAATATAACAACTGTGCTGTCGTCTCCAGCAGGCATTGTCATGGCACCACCGGTTATTGTCTTTGGCGTGTGTGACCTTGTGTGATGCCCAGCCCTGTCTGCAGAATGATTGATTACAGATATCCTAATTGTTACAGATTTCCTAATAGCCCTGATGGGATCTATTGGACAGAGCGTTGTTGTTGACGATCGCCTAATTCAGTAATCCCAGTAGTGCAGTGGTGTCTTCCCCAATGCTGCTGCTGTTATTTTTACATAATGGGTAAGACATTTTTTTTTCAGCAGTGCTGTGTATGGATAGTAAACTTGGCACACGTCTGTATTGTGTTTGGCAAGAACAGTTTAATCACGCTCTTTGAGCACGGATTTGCACAGTGGCAGATTTACTCAACATTAAAAAACGAATTCCCACGGGCACCGATGTAAAACATCGAGTTCTAAGCAATTCAGACCAATGTGAGTCACGGTTGTTTTGACACCCAACATGGAGCTCCATTGAATGTCTGATTAGCTCGTATATTACGTACATTTCGTGTGCATACACGCCAGAGAGTGTATTTCAATCTATATCTTCACAAGCATGCTCGCACTGCAGGCGCGTCACTTTGTTCGCTGAAATTGTTAAATATGTCGTAATGGATTTTAGGAATGGTGAGGCTGGGGATTGACGTGTTGGTTGCTCGGTGGGAGGCAGTTTTGTTTGGGAAAACTCATTCGGTGCCCCGGCTGAGGACAATGTCACGCGAGGGCTGTTGTCTTTACGCCGAAACGTGATGTGGTGTGTTTTTTGTAGAGACGTGTTCTTGTTTGAACCTGGTGACCTGGCAAGCGTGTGACCACAAGGAGGCTAGGTTGACTCTTTGAGCATGAGAATATTTCAGGAGGCTAGGTTGATGCTTTCAGCATTATAATATTTATTTTAGAGGTTAACCAATTCGGCGAGATACACAGGTACTATTATGTGTAATGTACATGCAATGCAAGAGAGAGATGGGAGCGGTGCTGCAGCGGTTAGCACATTGCGCTATGAACTCTGCAAGCCAAGTTTGATTCCTGACCACGGCAAACATCAATGGCAAGTACTGTCTAAATCAGCCCCCGCACCCCTTCACGAACGCGCACTGAAAAGCGTGTAATTATTTCTTAGTAAGGGAGGCCCTCATCCTGCAGTGGATTGACAAATGGCTGAACATTTTTATTCCATGATAAAATAACAAGGCATTTGTTTAGCGTCTGCTGCTCAAATTGCCCAATGAGGTGACCCTGAGCGAGTGCTGGATATTCTGGAAATTCTACATTTCTTGTCACTTGACAAGAAATTTGCGTTTTCCAGAGGTACGATGTGCTCCCCGTGAACACGAGTGCACAGGCCGGCAAACAAAATCACAAGAGGGGCAATTTATTTTTCAAATTCTTTGTTTGTATGTTTATATTTAAAAAGACCTTTCAACAGCCGCAATGCAATAATGTGAATACGAGATGGTGGTCCTTTATAAATAACGTGACGAAGCAAACCTTAAAGAGCCGCAGGTTTTCCGACTGCTGCCCATGGTAAACCGGACTCCCGTGGTAAACCGGACACGCATGGTAAACTGAACGCCCATGATCAGGGGTTGGCAACCAAAATAACATTGGAAGAGACATATTTTTCGAATTCGGTACAAAGCTCAATTTTTCAAGAGCTGCACTGCAGTCATTTTAAGCGCTGCTCCGAAGCCGCAGGCTGCCAACCCCTGCCCTCCACCCCTGCCCTAGTGGGATTGGGGCTTCTCCACCGTCCTACGGTGAGAGTCGGCACTCCGACCACAGCACCGCCTCGCTTGGCGGTGTGGGATTTGTTTGCAGACAAGGTCAAGTAATGTACAATAAATATTCCCTTTTCGGTATCGATTCAAGTAAAGGCTACTGAGATGAGCAATGATTACAACACGTGCCCTTTCAATTGTAAGTCATGTGCTCTGCAGCAGCAGCACTTCCCAGTCAACAAAGTACATTGTCGTAATACGACTGAAATACAGGAATAAATGTGATGGAGCCCCGTACTCCTGATCAGCACGGTGGGTTACTTACGGTGCGAAAGAAATTCAACATACATACTGACCAGATGCAAAGCAAGCAATGACACGGTCCACACGAACATACGAAGTAAAGATTGGTAGAGGGGGAATAAGGATAATGTTTCTGTTTTATTCGATTTGGCATTAAATGGTGTTAATGTGCAAGCACGCCACCTAATCCTCATATCTGTCTCGTGTGTTTCCTGTGCAGACGATGCTGAGCAGTGCAAGGGTCGTCTTCCTAAACTGCATGCCGCTGACCTCGTCGCAAGCCGTGTACCCGGCTGTCCTGTCAAAGCTCGGAGAGGCCGGGGAGAAGACCTCCGGGGTTGGCAGCAGAGACCATGCAAGGCAGCTGGAGAGAATTGTCACCAAATCGGGGCCCATGATGTAAGGAAAACGCCGCACCTCATCAAACGAGGTCTTATAAACCAGTGTTCTTCACTAATTTTCAGAGGGGGAGGGGCTACTTTTGTTAATAAAACGTCATCGGTGTGAGGCGCCACACATTTTAAACAATTGGGTTTGACAGCACGATGGGGTGTTTGTACATTTGTGTATTGTCGGGGGCGGCACGAAAGGCCTCCGGGGGCCGCCAGTGGCCTGTGGGCCTTGCAATGACGAACACTGCTCTAACCAATCGAGACGCCATCACTGTCTAAAGATGTCTATGCAACTTCATGTTGCGGTGTTAGGTTTTTGTTTTTGAGTCAAACATCTGATCTCCCAGGTAACTCTCATCGGTTGTTTTCCTCCCACCCGTGGGAATCGAGAAGCCCAGCAGATTGGTTCCCGCAACAAATGATGAAATCTGCACGATCCACCACAACCCTCCTTACCAAAGTTCCTGGGATAACGGGCGTGCCCAACCATGCCAATGTCTGCCCTTAATCCTAGAGAGGCTTTTCAATACCCTTCTTTTCATGATGCCTGATTTGTTCATCAACATGAGCGCACCGTTTTATCATTAGTGACTTGGGGGGACTGCATGTTGTGACCAATCTGCCAAGGTTGGAACTGAGTGCGGGAATTCGATGGCTTGTCGCACAACGGCGAGAATCTACCAGCGTTCGCCCAGAGCAGCAAACGACAAACTAATGATCCTCTTAATGATTATACAATCATGGGAATCCGCGCTCTCGTTTTCTCACTCTTCGTTTCATTTTTTTAATTGCGCATCCAAATGCCATTAAAGCGCGAGCAGAGAGAGATATGTATATCGAGTTAAATGTAATGTACATTAATCCTGACCTTAAAAAATTGCGCTGTGTACGCATCGGCAGTGGATAGATGGATTACCCGGGGTGGTACTGGGTACATAACGCTCTTACGGTCTGGCATTAAGAGGTGACCAATAAAAACTCTGGCTCCTATACTCAGCCTATGAGCCTAAACGAGGGTTTCCCGGGTGTGTGTGTGTGCAGTGGAGGGAGCAATCGCGTAGTGGTTAGCGCGTTACACTAAACCCGTTGACCTGATTTCGATTCCCGATCACAGCCAACATCGGTGACGAATATCAGAATTGGTCCTGGGCCTCCGCTAGGCCAAGTCGGCTTTAAATGAGTACCTGGTGTGTAGTGTTGTAAACAGCAGCATTGGGGAGACAAAGGTGGCCAGGAGTGGTGCTGGCCCTTGTATGTATCTTGGACTTCTTTCGCACCACACGTAGCCAACTGGCAAATCGGACGTGCGTGGGAAGGACAAACCAAACTCGAAAAGCAATTCTGAACAAATTAGTTTTCAATCTAGCTGATTTAAAAGTGCATATCTCCAGTGGCGTCCTAATATCAGAAGGAAGGGCGTTCCAGACGGCCACAGAAGCTCATTTGAAAGCGCCCGAGCGAAGCAGTGACCCTCTTAGTTCGATAGCCAGCCAGAAGCCGCTGTGAGGATCACCGGAGTTCACGTGATGGTTTTTGCTCCTTGACGAGATGAGCAAGGTGCCGTGCCGGTCCTAATAGGTGCTTGCTATAACAATACTCGCCCTACCGTTATTAGAAAGGATTTATAGAGGGGGATGTTTTTTGTTGTCTTGGTTTACGTGTGTGCAGTGTGTTGGTTTTGGACGAGATGGACCAGTTGGACAGCCGTGCACAGGAGGTGCTCTACACCATGTTCGAGTGGCCAGCTCTTCCCAACTCTCGCCTCGTACTCATCGGTAATTACTGCCGCCCCCCCACCAATACAGCACACACGTTGCTGGACGACGGTGAGAGGCGGAAGGAACAACAAAGCAAATAATGAACGCCATTTGCGGGGAAGAAAAAACAATTTCATATTCCCAGGTTTTTTCGGTAAAGTCACGTAGGTAAAACATTAAAATTAATAAAAGTAAAATAAAAATCACGACGTTTCGGAGGCAACACAAGCCTCCGTCTTCAGGTGGAACCGTCACAGCCACGACAGCTGTATTAATGTTTTACCTACGTGACTTTACCGAAAAAACCTGGGAATATGAATCCTTGCAGTCACGAAAGCTTCAAATCTAGAAAAAAAAAAACTATTTCCCACTTAAAACGCTCCATGAGGTCAGTGGCAAATGATTGAAAAACTCAAAAGTTTTAAATTAACATAATCCCCACCACCGCGTCTTTCAACTCAAAGTAGGAGACCCGTGTTCTCTCACATTGCGTGCATTTACCGTTCACAATTTGCATTTCATTGCGCAACGCTAAATTTACGAGCGTCCATCGCTCCTACTCCACAATTTTTTCATCAAGCAGGATTCCGTCCCAGTTAAGACGCAGGAATTCCCATCGAAAGGAATGAGGGGGCGGAGGCATTCTTTTGACGCTCTGAGAGAATCGCGAACAGAATCTCCATGCAAACGATATTCCGTTGGCAATTCCAACAGTATTTGGGTCATTCGGTAAAGCCATGTAGATCGCGTGAGAGCTACTGAGGCAGGAACAAATATCTTTTTTCCTGCCTTAGTAGCTCTCTCGCAATATTTTTCACCTGATGACGATTGCTTGTGTTGCGATCGAAATGTCGTGATATTTTTTAAATTATTTTTCTATCTACGTGGCTTTACCGAAAGACCCAAATAATATGAATTCTTGCAGTCACGAAAGCTTTAAGTCAAAATTCCAACAGTCGCCACTAGGTGGCACAATGACCCTGATAGGATTTACATTGCAATTAATGGGTATTTACTCCTGATTCCTGTAAGAATTGGACGTCGTGGAATCGTGGGATTCAAATTCAATTCATGCAGGAGTCATCCAGTGTCAGTGTAATGCTTTTTATTTTATATTTTTCGAGGAAGGATTGAAATAATATCACTGGATACTTTCAAGGCTCCGAGGGCTCAAGCACATTTATTATTTTTCTAGATCTGCTGCGTTGCAAACCTGGTGGCCTGGTTTTGACTAAGGGGCAAGCAGTATCCAAACCGATTCTGGGCCTCCTTGATGTTGGCTCGGGCCTAAAATGAGTACCCGATGTTGTGTTCGACTATCAGCACTGGTAAGACAAAAGGTGGTGAGATGTGATGCCTGACCGTCCCCCCCTTTGGTGTTCTTGCTTTAATAGGTGCTCACTAACGGAACGTTTCCCAATAATCTGTGGCTATATTGCCATGTCTACGGGCACACGCACACACGCCAGAGTGGTAGTGTAACACACGGGACTGCAGTCCTTGTCAGGAACGGCACAAGATGTTAGGCAGAATGTGAACTTCGGACCTTGTGACTCACCGAGGTCAACACGGCCTAAAATTAGTGGCTGGTGTAATCTGAGAACATGGGACAACTCTGGGGAAGCCAGTGCTCACCATACCACCCCTCGGGGCTCGTACCAGCCTGAATAGCTGATCACTAGCAGTGCTTGACCCTGCTGTCTTTTGTCCGTCCCTTAGGGGTGGCAAACGCGCTGGACCTGACGGACCGCATCCTGCCGCGGCTGCAAGCTCTCCGAAGCCACCAGCCGCATCTTGTCAACTTCCCTCCATATTCCCGCGATCAGATCCTGGCCATTCTGCAGGACCGGCTATCGGGGGTAAGCACGTGGTATCCGCCATATAAGGCTCGATTTTCTCCGGGAATTGTAGTTTGCTCTCTCTCTTGTGTAAAAATACTCGGGAAGATAATGGCGAAGCAATCTAAATCAGGGCAGTTTAACACGTAGGCTTTCGCGACCAATATTATTCATAATAAACGGTTTTGGGTGAGATCGCGTTATTTATAAATGTGTCGTAACCCTCCACCACCCGACACGGCCAATCAGCAAAGAAAGTGTCATGTTGACAAAAGACAAATAGTTCACTTCTTTAGCCCACCGGTGTGTTGAAGAGTGAATCCACAACATTTACAGTTTTTGAGTAAGACGTTACGCTGGTAAATGCATCCAGCATCATCGGGCAATTCGCCAGAATGGCCAGTGGCCGGCGTGAGTAGGTTTAACGTTGAGTTTTTTAAGGGCAACACGGGGTGACCAGCCCCTCTCCACCCAGCCCCCCCACCCCTCCCAGCCCCATCCTCCCCACCCAGCCCCTTCCCACCCTCCCCTCCCCACCCAGCCCCTCCCCACCCAGCCCCTCCCCACCCAGCCCCACCCCTCCCATTTTTGGATGCACAACGGATGGACGGACAGAATAATCCCAAGTGGGCTGGTGTAACCAGGAGGTTCCTACCAGTACCATGTTAACTTGTAACGCACCGCACAGCACTCGCTCGCTCTCGTAGAGAGAGAACGACTCGGAGCCACAGGCAAGCAGGAAGGCAGCCACGCGGTGAGCCGCTGCCAACAATGTCCCAAGCTCTGCTGCACTCCATATATATATAGAGGTGTTGTCGGCCAATTAATGAACTCGATTAGACTCAACTGCAAGTCGATGCAGCAACGATTACTACTGCCACGCTCGGCCAACACCCGATATATGTATGTATGTATGCATGTTGAACTTATTTTGTACCATACGGGGGTGCGATTATTATATAATAATAATTAACCCACTTTGCCAACACAAGCAGCAGCCCACAATGCATGGATCCCCCAACTGTGTACCTTGCGCCAAGAGTCTCCACCACCTACACATAGCCACCCCACATAAGCGGATAATGCGCAAGCTGTTATCAATCTGCCTAGGTCACTCACAAGGGGATGAATTTTGGCAAAGCCTGCTGGAGGTGTGAAGGATTGGTGCAGCAAGTGACTTGGATGTATTGCCAAGACGTTTTCATTTAATGATGCGTTGTAAGCAATTTCCATCTGAATAAATGGCTGTCGTGCTGAAAGTTCTGAATCGGTTGCTGCGGCCGCTAAATGAATGGCATTTAGTTTCCAAGACACGGCCAGCCTGGGATGACAATTGTTGCTACTCTGTGTGCTAAGGAGCGTGGTTATCTCGTTATAGAATTCCATTTGCCACTGTTGATGTATTTGTATAATGCAAATGTGTGATTTAATTATTGGTATAATGGTTAGAATCTGTGGGAGAGTGGCCTGTTTTTATTCATGATGATTATAAATTTTATCTTGCGTCATTCATGCTAATTGCATCATACAGAACCGTACATTATATATAGGACCAACCCCAAACAAAACCTATACACTGCTCCTCCCAAGCTATTTATGAAGTACCTATTTAAAATAATGTTGAAATGACTATTCCATTACGCGAGAACATTTTCTTGAACATCGTACTCAAGAAAACGACAGTAAGACCACGGCGTCGTCTGCACACCCTGCCGAGAAGGCGAGCGTTGCATCACAACGCATCGCACACTCACGTTTACGTGTGTGTGTGTGTGTTGAACTTCTTTCGCACCGTACGTAGCCAACCGTGCTAATCGGAGGTGCGGAAAATGCATCAACAAAGCAAACCACTGTCAAATAACTTCCTCGGAGTTTACCTTTTTGGATAACAGTTATAAATGTTTGCGATGCGATTCCTGAACGTTAGAGAATGCATATGCAGAATTGTGAATCGTGTTTGCTGTTTAAATTTGGCATTTCGTGTTCCCGGCTGCATTTCGGATTTGTGTGTTCCCTCCGATAGGACTTCTTAAACAGGCACACACACGCGCGTATAAATACGTGTGCACGTATTGATGATGGTCCTTTGATTATCGTGGTTAGCTGCTGCTGCTGTTCACTAACGGCGCTGCCGTTTCCCCTCTGTGCTGCAGCTGAAGGAGGGTGTGGTGGACCCGGCCGCTGTGCAGTTCTGCGCCAGGAAGGTGTCAGCCATGTCTGGGGATGCCCGCAAGGCGCTCGATGTCTGCAGGTAACTGCGCCCAAGTTCATGCACGTGGAGAGCGGTGGCGCAGTGATTATCTCGCCACGCCACGAACCTGCCGAACCGTTTGGTTTTCTTCTGACTGCCCACCTCTTCTGCTTGAACGGTGTGTGGTGGCCAGGAGATGGCAGAATGTTCTCAGAACAGTAGCATGTCTTGCACGTGGAGAGGTTAACGGCTTGGAGGGGGTGGGGGGGGGACTGCCTTTCATCCAGCAGTAACTTGACCACGGTTGGATGGGTTGTGTGAAGCACTCAAGATTTCCGTCCATCCCTTCAATGTTTGAATTGCACTTTTGACTCCCTCTTCCTTGTTTGTTCACTTCGACGATCTCCTCCCCCGTTCACCGAGCGTTGTTATTTCTCGCGGCAGGCGAGCTGTGGAAAAACTTGGAGGCGAAATCAGGAAGCAAACGGTGCTGAGCCCCAATGGAGAAGGTGAGGGAGGGAGGCAAGAACGCCCAGTCTCTGTTCGGAATATTAAGAAGGCCCTACAGTGCAGAGTGCAGTGGCACAATCATAATAATTGACGTTGTTTTATATTCTTCCTCTTCTCACTGAATGCATTTAATGTCTCGTGATGTATTCCTGTGGGGGGGATGGGGGGGGGTTGCCGAGTGATTTCAATATCTACCATTGTCCCCCCCCCCCCCCCATCTGTCAGAGTAAATTTCGTGTCTCGGGTAAATATTATATTTAGGTTGAAGGTAATGACATATTTCGGCTATAACATTCGAACATAGTGGGCATGTGCCCTTAATTATAATATCGCTGGCTAATTAACATGTTAACAACAGGAGGTAGCCAGGTGTTTCTTCGGGGCTAATGCCTTGAGAACGCTGAGCCATCTCTGCCGAGATCATGGGTTCAAATCCGGGCAGTCACCGCAGATTAAACCAGCGTCTTAGGCAAAGCAAGTTGATTCTCTCAGCCTGGACACCAGCAATTGCCCAAAAGTCACGGCGTTTGGTGTTTCACTTAATTTGGCACAGTCGAGCATGGAGAACTACATTTCATAGTTGTATTAGCCTGTGATGATCACTCCTCTGAAGGGCCATGTAAGGTTGTAACAACCGATGAGGATGAGAGGCTTTATTAAGCTATAATATGTGGCTGGGTCGTTTCTGAATAAAAGCTAATGTCTCAGTGGGCCTTAACTGGTATGAAAAAAAAATTGCTTTATTTTATTTGTATGTTTTAAGCGATGTGTTTACCTTTCCTATACTTTGCACTCCTCTCGTGTTTTTGTATTGTTTGTTGTTGAAGTTGTGACCTGCCCCTACTGGACATATATAAAAAGAGCTTTATAGCTCTTCTGATTCCACCAGTATAAATAAATATTCTGATTGTGAAATGCCTTCGTAAAAATGTGTTGGAAATCTTAAAATGATTGCTGCTTGGCGATTGCAATTAAAAACTTGGGGGGGCGGGGCTTAGATTTGTATCAGTACGCCGTCCACCTGTGTGTGTTTGGTAGCTGATTCTCATGACCCTCCACGGTTCCTTTGTGCGAGTACAGGCCCTGCGCTCACGACGACGGTGCCCCGCAGGGTGACCCTCCCGCAGATCTCCGCCGTGCTCTCGGAGGTCTACGGGAGCCCCATGGCGTCACGCGCCGGGGACCATGGCGGCAGCTTTCCCCTGCAGCAGAAGCTGCTCGTCATCACGCTGCTGATGCTGGTGCGCAGTGGCAAGGTCAGGGAGTTCACCTTTGGCAAGGTGAGCCGGTGACCTGGTAGATGTTTGGCCTGTGAGCTGGGGTGCCGTGGGTGGCCTTGTACCTTGGGTGGGTGGGAGGCCCGGACCCTGGGGTGGATGGTCTGGTGGGTGGGTGGCTTGGTACCTGGGAGGGCGACCTGGCTCGTGGTTAAATAAAAATGCCAGGGTCGGCCAAAACAAGGCCATAAAATTTGGGGTAAATAAAATTCTTAATCGTAGATAAATGTGCTTTTATTGACTGCTTACATTCTTGTTAACCTTTGAAACTTCATTATATTGCCACTTACCATAAATAATAATAATAAAATATATGAATACTTAGTGCCCTGGCAAATTGTGGGTGATAAATAATTGAAGGGGTTTGTTTGATTTAAAACATTTAAAACATATATATGTAAAACATTTAATCAATTGACCGATGTGGATTTTGAACCCATGTATTCATTGTGAACAAAGACGACTGGGATACGTATATCTCTGAGGCCCATTAGTTGCAGGAATGAATTATTCATTTCCATGAAAAAAATTACATTTTTTATTTATATAGGTGTGTGTGCATGTATGCAAGACATCGCAGACCATTAGCAAACCTGGAACTGATGGGCTAGCTTTGTTTTTTTGTTGATGTAAAGCTAAATTTCAAGGGTCCGTTAAAATGACAACTTGTTTCTCCCTGCTTCAGACAATAATCGAGGAGCTGCCACTGCAGATGAGAACCGCCCCCAGTTCCGTAAAATAATAGCGTAATGGGATTAGACAAAAGTGACGATGATTCAATGTGGTTGTCGATGATGTTGATTTGCAGCTATTCGGCTACTTTTTATGTTACCAGGTAAGGGTCACTGAGCTATGTAGCATTTTTTCACACGCGACCTGACCACAAATGATAGCTCAACGAAGTGGCTTATCGCGTGGTAATTTTTAGCAGCCAAATACACGAAACGTATGTTTGTAAATGTGGAGGGAAACACCAGAGAACTCTGAGAAAAATCCACGTGACCACAGTCAGAACATACCAATTCGAAATATACAGGCGGCCGGGTTGAGATCGAACCCACGACCTCCTGTAAACGAGGCGAGGTAGTTAACATCTCGCCACCGTGGTGTGATAGGCTTTGTTTGAAGGCCCAATCTTTGGCACTCATTGTAGAATCAGTCATTTGGGTGAAAATATTGAAAGTTTTTAAAATTTAGTTGGAGACTGCGCATATATATATTCTTAATGGTAGAATTGCATCCCTGCTGGGACATCCTGCCAAACGTGAGATGTCATGAGCACATTTCCTGGCAGCTGCAGAGTACCCCATTTACAACGCTAATTGGCAACACCTGCCAACTCTCGATCCGCTTCCACACATTCATCACCAGCCCCGTCACACACGGCAGGCAGCCAGACGTTTCTGTTGTCGAAACTATTTTACCTGGAGAACCCCTCGATTGAACATTCGTATGCGAGCGTACCCAACGTTTCGAGTCGGTGACGCGTATGTAGCAAAGCTGACTGAAAAGCACCAGAGGGACGCAGTGCCATCGGAGCCAAACGCTATGCGTGATTGACAGTGGCAGCCCAACTCGGCTTGTATAAGTCAGGTGGGCAGCTCGGAGATCAGCAGTGTCGGGAGGGCGCACACAAGTGTTGCCAGTGGATGCACGTGACGCACCTTCCTACGCTCTGCCGTCACGCTGGGTTTAACTTCCCACCGGCTCCGAGTCTGCGAGTTCTGGGCATGGGGCGCCGTGGTGGCGAGATGTCAACTATGTCGCCTGGTATGCAGGAGATCGTGGATTCAATCCCGACCCTGGCGCCTGCTGTATATTTGTAGTTTGCGTGTTTTCTCTCCACGTGGTCGTGTGGATTTTTCTCCTGGGTCCTCTGGTTCCCCCCCCCCCCCACATGCTTTGAGAGTGTTAGGTTTCTGTAAATCTCCACGTGATAAAACCATTTCATTGAGCTATCATTTGTGGCCAGGTCACTTCTGAAAAAAGAGCTCTACAGCTCGGTGGGCCTTACCTGGTAAAATAAAATAGTTTATAGTTTTAGAATCCACCAGAGATGCAATTACATTTCCAGCACATGCCCACAGATTCTCCCCTGGCCATGTCCACTTCAGCAGCCATGCTGATGGCTGTCAAATTGTAGCAGCTGTTAATGATTATGGACTGCGTGTGCACCCGGCTACTTGTTTTTGCCGGGAACTGCATCTAGATCCATGCAGAAATGTTCATGACTACCCACAATCAGCAGGATGTGAATCACCCCTTAGTGGCCTGTCCCTAACATCTTTGGACGGGAAATCATGGATGAGGAACTCGCCACAAGTTATGCTGGGAATTGATGCATGTGTACACTCTACCAGTGGCGGGAGTGTAGCGGTTAGCGCACTGCGCTACGAACCTGGCGACACAAGTTCGATTCCCGCTCGGGATCAATAACTGTTTCGAAATATTTGAACTGGTCCTGGGGCTCGCCTAGGTCGATTCAGCCTCAAATAACGACCTGCTGGAATTGGCCACTCCCTTGTGCATCACGCCTGGCTGCGTAGGTGCCCCCTCGCTCGGCACACGCCCCAACAGTCTGTTAATGGTGATACGGGGGGAGCCTTTGTTGTCTATACCATTCATTCAATTTATTATTTCTCGAGTAAAAACTCGCCCCCATTAAAGAGGGTATCGCAGTACTTTACAGTATAAATTAAACGAAGGGAGTCCTATCGATTAAAATCGGTGTCACTTCGGCCATCATTGATGCTCCCTTATTGCTCGCGGGGGTCAAGGTCTGACATGGGTTTTTGGTCGTGTCCCCAGATCCACGAGACGTACACCGGAGTCTGCCAGAGGCACCAGATGGCGCGGTTGCACCAGTCGGAGTGCCTGGCGCTGTGCAGTCTGCTGGAGGCCCGAGGAATCCTGACCATCAAGAACTCCAAGGAGGCTCGCCTCATGAAGGTACCGATCGCTGGCGGTTGTTTTTGATAAACAATTATATTTATATCGCCGTGCAGCAAACGTGCTCGGACATTAGGAATTCGATATCCCCCAGAGCAAGACGAGTAAGTGAACTACATGGCGCGTTATACAGAAGTTATGGGTAGTACGTGGAAGGAGGGCATGTAACGTGATCAGAAACAGGAGGTCGTTGCAGGTTTGGACGTGTGTACAGGATGGTTGTTTTATCTCGCTGGACATTGGAGCGACACACAGAGGTCAACAACCTTGAGCAAGAGCGCAATACTCTGATGACGGGATACTGTAGCAGCAGGTATTAGATGTCGGGTATCTCCTGCACAATAGTAGTTTGATCTGGCAGTAGGGAGGAACTGATGACAAGGTATGATGACGTCCATGGCATTGGATATGGTGGCCTGATGAGATCTTCTTTGTGCGCAAAGCCATAATTTAAGATTAATTTTGGTTTCACGAGTTCTCAGCCGGGTTAAAGACAAGGCGCTTGAAACTCGACGCAGGGCAAGAGAGACACTTTTTGACTCGACCTCAATCTGAGAGCTGCACGCACACACGCACATGCACGTGAAGTAACGTCCGTTGTGTCTGGGCAGGTGTCGTTGAAGATCGACCAGAGCGACGTGGAGCACGCTCTCCAGGACAAGGTTCTCCTCTCGAGCATCCTGCAGGCCGGGATCCCCAAGTAGGGAGCTGCCACCTTCTCCACCTCCTCCACCTCCTCCACCTCCTCCACGCCCTTTGCTGCTGCCGCTGTCTCAAAGCGAGCCTCAACGACGACAGCCGGGGGTCCGTGTCGACGATCGACCCTTCCACCGACGAGGTTGTTTCGTTGGCGAAACTTCAGTCGGCTGACTTTTTTTAAAGCCCCTTTTTGAAAGGCAATTTTATCGCATATAGCGGCCGGGCAAAGGTGAGGACGCCGCGTCGTTTGGGAGCCATCTCCGTGCCAGCTTGTCGAGTTTGATCTTATTGACAAGTTGCTTTGTGAATTGAGTACGATTCACGTTGGGCTCAAAGCTGAGCAGCAATTCTCAAACCTATGAAGTTAACTGACAATCCACGAGGCCCATATTGCTATGACGTTGTTGGCTTGTTCCAAACTCTTTTAAAGGAAACACCGTTGATCATTGTTCTTATTGTGACTTGCAGCTTGCTGGTTGTTTTACCAGTGTGGAATGGTGAATAATGTATCTTTTCCAAACGCAACATGAAATGCACACATCACCGCCGTGCCAAGTGGCACTGGGTTCGAAGCGTTCAACTCAACCTTTGGAAGGTGTCCAGATTAATTAGTAGTTCAGGGTTGGCTTAACCAATCGTCTCCCGAGTCTGTTAAATGAGCACCACTGGGAAGTCAACAGTGGTCATCCACTAAAACAGCGTTCTGCACTAATGTTCAGAGCGGGGGCCACTTTCACCGATAAGACATCAGTGTGTGTGTGTGAAGGCCGCCACACGTTGAAATCCTTTGGGGTTTGACAGCAGCACGATGATGGGGGGGGGGGGGGGTATTTTCACTATTTATTTTCTGGGGGCCGCACTAAAGGCCACCAGGGTGCGCCATTGTCCCTGCGGGCCTTGCAATCAAGAACACTGCTCGACAAAGACTTGCTCTCCCATCAAGAACATCTCATCACTGGCTTAGAAGCCATCGAGATGAGAACTGCTCAATCTTAAGCCGAAATACATTTCCATGTGTGATGAAACTCCTGCCGTGACTTGTGAAAGTATAATGAAACTCGTCGCTGCGGTGTGGCAGCGTCGGATGTGTACACGTGAAGTGTTTTGAGGATACTTTTTTGCTGAAAATAATCAACTTTTTTCAATGCCCAGCACACACTTCCCCATTCATGTTTGTAAAATATGGAGACGTTCAATTTTGATTGAGATTTTATTGAATAACATCATGGCTATTTTACAGCCTCTTTGTATTATCCGAATCATTGTTTGGTATTATTAACCTGTTGGCATGAAACTTAATTGTGTAATTTTAGTGTTATCTGTGGTTTTATTTTGAAAAAAAGTCCCTAAAATCCAATTGCTACGTATTGTGGTGTGGATGACTTAAATTTTACGTGAAAACTTCTGAATGCCAAACTAAAATGGGGTATGCTTATGATCGAAATGCATATTATGTTTTACTAATTCAATAGTGTATCAGTTAAGTGAGCTTTATGGCCATGCGAGGTGGTGTGTGTGTGCATTATGATGTTCAACAGTTTGCAATAACAGTGTTAATATTTTAAATAAATGCTTTTATGAGGATAAATAGTATTGCCTCATCATGGATTTTCAATGCAGTGTTGCATTTGTATGTTTGGCCAATGCCTTTCTTATTGGTGTTGCATTCACAAGGTTACAAGACTGGATACACCATGCTTTCAGCCCAGTGGGTTTTGAAGTTTCACAGCACATGATTAAATGTGATCCACCCAGCCAGCTTCCTCAATTAAACATTGTTTGGTGGCAGCGGTGCACAAGCACAAATAACAAAACAATCTCAACACATTAGTCACTAGCACTGCCTTAAAAACACATTCCTGCGGAGGGAGCTGGTAGGAACGTTGGGTTTCTCGGTCAATGGCCAGGGTCAACGGCGGCGTGTATTCTGCAAATATGCCCGACTGTGAGGGCGGGCACAAGCCGGCTTGAGGTAGATTAAACGTTGAGTTTTATAAGGGCACCACGGGGTGACCAGCTCCTCCCCACCCAGCCCCTCCCCACCCTCCCCACCCAGCTCCTCCCCACCCTCCCCACCCAGCTCCTCCCCACCCTCCAACCAGCCCCACCCCTCCCTTTTTTGTATGCACGACGGACGGACACAATAATTCCCTACGGGCTGGTGGAACCAGTTGGTTCATACCAGTAAAATTAAAAGTGTATACAGTAGCACCCTGTTTACGGCGGGGATGCGTTCCTGAAAGGCGTGACGACGAATATCGAAACGCCGTCAAAGCGGTAAAAACGACATCAAAAATAGAGAAAATGTCTATTATTCCCCACAAACGTTGCTTTTGTGACCAGGACAGTGGTATTTTGAAATGTACCTATTTTAGATGAGAAAACGTGTGCACTTGTGGCATTCCTTCACATAAAGTCCTGGTCACAAAAGCAAAGTTTGTGGAAAATAATAGCCATTTTCTATACAATTTGAGGCGTAAACAATTAGAAAATAACACTTGGTACGCAGGAACATAAATCGTGTTACATGGGGAGTTATTAAATCGCAACGCAATTGTGAAATGCACGGCCACTACCCCAGAGCTTCAGCTCCAGTGATTGGCTGCTGCCGACTGCTCCCTCCTGACTCGTGGCCTCGTTGGGAAGTATCCCACCATTGATATTTCCCCATGAGCCACAATGTTGCCACGACTTTCACGGTTGGGCCCCAGTGACTGTTAAATGGGTCTTCAAAAAGAAAAAAATAACCCGTAAAAACAAAGTTTTTCACTATAAATCCTTTATATGCGTGGCGGCTCGAGTCCTCTCGTCCTCTGGCTTGAGATGGCTGCCACCTATGGATCAGATGATTGCCTGCCACCATTAAGCAATTGGTAATTAAATATAAAAAAAATCCTAAAAAGTGTAAAAATGTGGAAAAAAAATTCACGAAAATTAATTGTCACGCACAACGAGTCTGTGTGCAAAATGTCAGCTCGATTAGATCACGGGAAGTGGGTTAAAAAACGACCGAAAGATTTGCACGGTCGTAAGCGCGCAAGCAAGCAAGTGAACTTAATATAAAGGATTTAAAAAGAAACGGATTTGCCCGAAATGTAGTCGCAGTCGTTGTCCTGTACTTCATCTTAATCGTCATCTAAAGCCAGACTTAAGATCATCTTAAACCTGGTGGAAAATACAACATTCAACTGGGCGGATCTGAGAAAAATCTTGAATTAAATCTTTCGTGACTGCAGGAATTCATATTCTTTGGGTTTTTCGGTAAGGTCACGTGGATAGGTTCAAAGAAAATAACAAAATACTACGATGTTTCGATCGCTTGTTTTGCGATCGAAGCGTAGTTCTTTTTATTTTCTTTCAACCTACGTGACTTTACCGAAAAACCCAAAGAATACAGATCTGAGAACTTGCAGTATTAAAACATAAGCGACAGTGTTCCTTCTGCAATTTCTAATAAAATACTTCCACCACATCCGGCACCTTCCAAGGGAGGCGTGATCGCCTCGTAGCGTCAGAACGTAATCGCAACAACACCCTTTGCTGTCTGATTATCCTGCTCGTGTGTGTGACAGCCGAGCCAAGGCGACTCCATACCCCCATAGGTGCACGCACACTCCCCACACTTGTGTAATAAAGGACTCGGACACTTCCTTCTGTCTTCGTGTCTTTTATTGGGTTCTCGTCTTCACCCACACGGCACTCTGTTATAACTCTGTATTTGTAGCCCCCGGCTATTCACTGCTATTATAGCTTCTTCTTCCCTCTGACTCTCTGCTTCATCTACTGTAACCTCCTCCCTGCAGACTTGCTGCTACCTCTATGCAGACTCCCGCTGCTACCCCTATGTGCAGACCCTCTGGCTGCTACCGTATGCAGACCCGCTGCTGACTCTGTATGCAGCCCCGCTGCTGACTCTCTGTGCAGCCCCGCTGCTGACTGCAGCCTCCTCGCTGCTTCGGGTCGGTCACCGCTGGCCAACGGTGCCGATCCTCGCTCCCCCGTGTCGTGGCGATCTCGCCACCCTCCGCTTCGCCCTTCGTGGCCTCTCTCTGTTCCTGGTTCCCCGTCACTCCCGTCCTCTTCCGGTTCCCCTCCTTCTATAGCCTAACCCCTCACCCCCCCACGTGACCTAACTCCTCCCCTCCTGACGTCACCTCCGGAGGGCCGTTTACGCCCGCATTACATCACCCTCCCCCATAAAGAAAATCCAGCCGACCTCGGCTGAATTGCAACCTGACAAGAAATGCGGGTGTAAAGGGCCAACACGTAAAAAGACACGAAGCATGCAACAACAATATAACCAGAACACAACACAATACAATTTTAACGAAACGTGAGGGATTTCGAGCGAGTACGGGCAGCCGGGCCGTCCCGGACGGTCGGCAGACCACCCGCCGAGCGGGAACGTGGAAGGGTTTTAGGGGCGACGGGCGCAAGTTCTTCCGTCGCCATTGGAGGCCCGCCACTGTCCCGCTCGCGTCCAGAGACATCCCGTACTCGCGTCCGCGGAGGGATAGGAAGAGCTGCAGGTCCCGTGGGTTCTGCGGCTCCAGTCGACGTCCCACGAGCGGAACGTCCTCCTCCCTGCGCTGTCACGGCCGGCTTGTCTGTGAAGGGTACGACAGGCGCTCTCGCAAGGTCAGCAGACACAGGCAAGGTGCGAGTCGGCAGCAACAGACCCCGGCAAGGCAACTTCGGGAGATGACGCATCCGGCCGCGGGGCAATGTATGGCTTCAACCGGGATGTATGCACGAACCAGCGCCGTGAACCAACCTGAACACGCGCCGACTGTGGGTTGGGAACCTCAATGAGGCGGACCGGACTCTGCCAAGGTCTATGTAATTTAGGAGAGGTACCTGGCCGCACCTGTGGGCAATGAAGCCAGGCCAGGTCCCCCTTTTTCCAGGGGCACTCCCCCTTTGATCGTCGGGCACACCGCTCATTCCTGGCCTGAGCCTTGGCAGTAGCCATGCGGGCACTTTCCCTCGCCTCAGCGACACGCCGAACGTTGTCCTTAATATACTCAGGAAGAGGCTTAACAGGCCCCCTCGCGCCGGTTCCCAACTGTTCATTAATCGGCGGCACATTCTCACGGCCGTACATAAGGAAGAACGGCGAGTATCCAGTAGCCGCGTGCGGCGTCATGCGATACGCCGAAAGCACCCCAGGGATATGCAAATCCCAATCAGATTGATTTTCCCCGACTGTATGGCACAGCATGGCGGACAGAGTCCGATTCAACCGTTCCACCATACCATCCGTTTGCGGGTGGTAGGGGGACGTCCGTATCTTTTTAGTTCCAAGAGCCGCACACACCTCCCCCAACAATTTGGACGAAAAGTTACGTCCTTGATCCGTAAGGAGCCTCTCCGGCGCCCCTTTGTCCATTACATACCCAAATAGAAAGGCGTCAGTGATAGACGCCGCTGACTGGTCAGGCAAAGGCCAGGCCATCGGCCAGCGAGAGAGGTACTCAACCCCCACCAGTAAATACTTATTTCCCTTAGCGGATGGCGGAAAGGGTCCCAAAATATCTAACGCCACCAGCTCATTAACCCGAGATACTTTAATCGATTGTATCGGCGGAACATATGGATGTTTAGGTGGTTTACGGCGGGCGCAATCGGGACACGCGCGAACGTGACCGACGACATCCGTCGTCATGCCGTGCCAATAATAGTCTCGTTGCAGCGTCAATAGGGTTTTCTGCACCCCCAGGTGTAAAAGTGTGTCACAGTGCAAAGATCTAATCAACTCATACCGCAATGACGCAGGCACAACGAGACGCCAGTGTTCCTGTATCCCTTCCCTCCACATCAGTAACCCATCTCGGAGAGCAGTTTCCGAAATACCACCCGCACCGACTTCCTTACCCGCCTTCTCCGTTCGTTTTCGTAACGACACCAAAGATTCGTCCAACATTTGCTCCCGAATCCACACAGACCTTGGAAGACGCAAAATCCCGTCAGCCGGTCCCCCATCAACCGGTCCCGGTGTAAGCGGAGTTTCGAGAACATCCACTGCCAGCGCGACAGGCTGAGGGGGGGGCTGAGTCGGTCCACACCTATGCGTCCCCGACGCACACGCACAAGGGGATCGTTGCGGCAACCTGGACAGTGCGTCCGCGTTAGCGTGACGCACACCCTTCCGATGGTGAATTTGGAAGGAGAATTCTTGCAACGTGTCCAGCCATCTCGCCAATTGTCCGGATGGCTGGTCCATCTTAAGAGCGTACTGCAAGGCCGCATGGTCCGTGCGGACAATAAACGACCGACCGTACAGATACGGTCGAAATTGTCGGAGAAAAAACACAATAGCCAAAAGTTCCCTGCGAGTGACGCAGTAAACGGGTTTCCGCGGGAGATAAAACCCGACTCCCATACGCCACCACACGCTCAACACCACCTTTTGACTGGGACAACACCGCCCCAATACCAGTGTCACTCGCATCAGTATCCAGAATGAAGGGATGTTCAAAATCCGGATAATCCAACGTCGGCGCAGTAGCCAGTAAATCGCGCAGGCTCCGAAACGCCGCCTCCTCCGGCGGTCCCCACACAAATTTATGCCCCTTCCCAGTAAGGAGATGCAAAGGCCTGGCTGATAGTAGCGAAATTCGGAACAAACCTCCGATAATATGAGGCGAACCCCAAAAACCGACGCACATCACCCACCGTGGCCGGGGTTGCCCAATCCCGGACACAAGCAGTTTTCTCTGGATCCGTGGCCACCCCGCCCGCACTAACAATATGTCCCAAGTATCGAACGGAGCGTTGCAGTAAATGACATTTCTTAGGCTTGAATTTCAAATTAGCAGAACGCATTCTGGCGAATACAGCCTCCAACCGCAGTAAATGCTCATCAAATGTGCGGCTGAAGACTATAATATCATCTAAATAAATGAGACATGTCTCCCACTGCAACCCCGTCAATACCAACTCCATCAACCTCTGAAAAGTGGCAGGGGCAGCATTCAACCCCATCGGAAGACAGTTAAATTGGAATAACCCCTGCGGCGTACGGAAAGCTGTCTTTTCTCGCGAGGGCTCGTCAAGGGGGAGCTGCCAGAAGCCCGAAGAGAGATCTAGCGTTGAAAAAAACTTAGCCCCTGACAAGGCGTCGAGAGAATCGTCCATACGCGGCAGGGGATACGCATCTGCCACTGACACTTTATTCAACTTCCGAAAATCCACACAAAATCGCAATTTACCATCCTTCTTTTTAACCAACACAACAGGCGCGCCCCATGGGCTATTAGACGGAGATATAATATCCGCTTTCAACATGTCTTCCACTGCCCCTCGAACATGCTCACGCTCAGCCGGACTCATCCGACGCGAGTTCAAACGGATAGGGGCAGCGTCCCCCGTGTCGATATGATGAGAGAGCAGCGAGGTGCGTCCCAAGTCCAAATCGTCCGAGCTAAACACATCGGAATAGCTCGATAATAATTTATGAATCGCACAACGCTGCTCGGTGGAAAGGGCCGAATTTTCCCCACATAATTCGGCGATCCAATGATCATCAACCCCTCCATCGTGTGAAACACCACCCACAAGCCCCCCGTCCGGCAGGTCACTCTGAGCCGTAAACGCCGTAGTGGCATGTGCCACAACGGTACCAGCCGGCACACACACGCTTTCAGCACTCGCATTTAACACCTGCAAAAACGGGCGCTGATCTGGACGGACAATAGTTTGCGCCCCTACCAGCGCTAAGCCGCCCGTAACCGCGGCGGACGGCGACAGCAAAATCCCAAAAGCACCCTGCCGACCCGGAACCGGCTTCCGGTATCGTAAGGGAATGAGCATCTGAGAGCCAGGTGGAATATCAACCGAAACTTCCGATAGCGCCTGCACCTGGGCGACAGGAGCCGGTCGCCCCCAGGCGGACTGTAAAAATTCCAATTTCCGGCCCCCCGGTAGTTCTATGCAATTTTCATTGATTCTAATTAGAATGGGCATCTTAGCCAAAAAATCCGTACCCAACAGGCAAGGAACCGCCAGGGACCTCGAAATCAACACAACGCCCGAGGCCGAGACACCCCCGATAGAAATGTTAGCGTCCACCTGTCCCACGATGCCCATTACTACCCCCGTTCGCAGCGATGCAGGAAGCGTAAGCCGGCCTCACGGCCCCCGATGGGATGTTCAAAAGATGGAATATCACATCCGAAATAATGGTCGCGGACGCACCGGAATCCACCAAAATACGTACGTCCACCCCTTGGATGGACCCAGGTACAGTGGACGAACCGGTAGCGGCCGCGACAACCCGCCGAGCCAGCTTACGCCACTGCGTTATCGAGCGACAAGGCTCAGATACTGGCCTCCCGTATTTTACAACATCCGCGTCGCATAACAACGGCGATGAGTGAGGTGTCAGGCCTTGCCGGGTGTCTGGTGCGCACCGACTTGCCTGTGCCGGAGGGTCTTTCTTTGGGGCGTCCGCTGTCGAGGCCTCCTGCTGGGGCGGCCCCGGAACCCGGGCCCAGCAGTCCCTGGCATAGTGGCCCCCGACGGCCGCAGCGGAAGCAGTCGACGTCGGGGCGGCGCGCAGCGGGCACCCCGTCCCGACGCGGCCGCGCCGGCGGCGGAGCCCGCGGCCCTGGCCCGCTTCGAGCCGGCCACGGAGTGGAGGCGGCCGACAACTCCTTTGGGCCGGTCGCATCCGGCACGTACACGGCCTTCGTAGGGTCCCACCCTACGGCCCCCCCATCGACGACAGGACCGCCCGTCCACGCCGTCACCTGTTTCCAGCGGCGGAGATTGAACTGGGCGTCCAAACACTTGGCCGCGGTCCGGGACGTGAGTTTTTCGTGACCGCACGCCGGCATAGGAATGCCGAGATCTCGGGACAACTCCAACATCTTCCCCAAGATGAGTGGTTCCAGCAGGTCAGGCTCCGTCTCCGGGTAAGCGGCCATAGCGAGTTCCAACACGGCGCCCCTGTACGCTACAGGTGACTCCTCAGGTGCGCGTTGCCGCTGCACGAATCGGCGATGGGCGTCATCCGGTGGCTCGTACGCGTCCGCCATTTCATCGAACACCCCTCGCAGAGTTTTTCTTCTTCGCAGCTTTTATAGAGCGAAAAAAACGAACGGACTCATCATCAAGAAGAGTCGGGAGCACCTCCAGTGCCTCAGCGTCCGTCCACCTTGCCGTACGTACCGCCGCCAAAAATCTGCAGGCGAACGCACTCCAATCGCCCACGATGGAGAACTCTTTGACGGTTGTAAGGTGACGACTGCGACTCCTTGGCTTGCTTCGTCCGTCGCTGACTCTTCCGGCGGTAAGTTCAGCAAGGCGTCGCAACGCTGTGTCGCCAAAATGGCGGACCGATCCTCGCGGCGGCCCCAAAATGGCGGCTTCCCGCCTTCCGTGGTGCGCCACGCCCAAGATGGCGTCTTCACGCCGCGTGGCCGATGGCGGCGCCATCGAAGACGACCGGGCTCCTGCCGATCACCACCATCACCTTCCAACGCCGCCCTTGGCGTGACAGGTCACACAACTCTGTGATGACGGTTTTTAGGGTTGCCAGTTGCTCCGCCATCCGGGTCCATCTTAAAACTTCGTCCTTCAACGCAGATGGGTCGGACGAAGGGGCCACCTCCTCGACGCCCGGGCCCTCACGGATCTCTCCCTCCGCCGAAGTGAAGCCGACCGCAGGAGGAGATCGTCGTCGTCCGAAGATGAAGCCGACGCCGGGCGATGGAATATTCTTTTTCTCAGATGCTTTCGCCATGCCGTTTCACTTCTGACTCCAGTGTAATAAAAGGACTCGGACACTTCCTTCTGTCTTCGTGTCTTTTATTGGGTTCTCGTCTTCACCCACACGGCACTCTGTTATAACTCTGTATTTGTAGCCCCCGGCTATTCACTGCTATTATAGCTTCTCTTCCCTCTGACTCTCTGCTTCATCTACTTAACCTCCTCCCTGCAGACTCGCTGCTACCTCTATGCAGACTCCCGCTGCTACCCCCTATGTGCAGACCCTCTGGCTGCTACCGTATGCAGACCCGCTGCTGACTCTGTATGCAGCCCCGCTGCTGACTCTCTGTGCAGCCCCGCTGCTGACTGCAGCCTCCTCGCTGCTTCGGGTCGGTCACCGCTGGCCAACGGTGCCGATCCTCGCTTCCCCGTGTTCGTGGCGATCTCGCCACCCTCCGCTTCGCCCTTCGTGGCCTCTCTCTGTTCCTGGTTCCCCGTCACTCCGTCCTCTTCCGGTTCCCCTCCTTCTATAGCCTAACCCCTCACCCCCCCACGTGACCTAACTCCTCCCCTCCTGACGTCACCTCCGGAGGGCCGTTTACGCCCGCATTACACTGTTAAAGACGGTGCTACGTCGACTAGGAGGTCGCAAGTGGTGACAACAGGATGGGGAGAGCGGAAGGGAACGATTGCAAGCCCCAGGAAGGTTCGAGAACAAGGGCGGAGTGATGGACACGCTGACTTTCTGTCATCGCTGTCTTCTCGTTGTCACTCTTCACGGTCTCCGCGTCGGCGCTTTCTCGCGGTCCCAAAGTCGCGTTGAGTTCAACAGAAGAGCCCTCCACAGTTCGTGCCCGAAGTCATTGCACAAGGGATGAAGCGGAAAGGTCACGTGTGGGGGTTGGGAAAGACTTTGGATATAGATTTTGCTTTTGGATCCCTGTGGCCACGTGGCCATGAAAGTCAACGATTCGATCACCTCCCAGTGGCCTTTGTGGTTTTGTTTTGCAGAACGGTTCACCAGCATCGGGCTCAACATTCAGTGGTGCACGAGTCAAACCATTCGAGTGAACGGTCTCTTGTGTTTTCGAGTTTGTCAATAAACAAGCGGCTGATAGCCAAGTTTGGCAACTGACCCAGCAGGAATTTGAGGAGAATGAGTTAATTAAATCATCTTTCCAATCGTACAGTAATTGCCATTCAGCATTCATGTTGAGTATTTGGAAACGAAGAAACGCATACATGTTTCAAGCTGCGTTCCATTTTCTCCTCATGCTACGGCGATCATATCGGGTTTTCTTTTGTCTTATCATAATTCACTGCTTTGATGAGTGCGGGTTGGTGAAGGGGAGAGGTCAATATACGTTGAATTTCTTTAGCACCGTACGTAGCCAACCATGCTAACCTTCGGTGTGGGGCAAGAACACGAAACTAAACACAAAAAAGCAGTTCTAAAGAAATGAGTTTTCAATCTATATTTAAAAGTGCCTAGCTCCAGTGGCTTCCGAATATCGGAAGGAAGAGCGTTCCAGACGGCCGCAGACCGGCTCTGATATCAATCATTGCTGATAGCCGTGGCCCAGAATCGAATTCGTGCAAGCCTCGACCGCGACTCCACCGTTCATTATGCTTCTCGGGTGTAAATCTTCATGTGGAGAGACGCGGAGCTGTGTTGTGAAACAAAGGAGGGCTGCTGTAAAAACGTGAATTATACATATTTAAAAATGTGTGCCTTATGGATTGCTGGCGTATTGAATATCACTCGGCATGTGTGGCAAATTATGCTATCATAGTCCCCTACTGGCATCTTTGGTGGTGGAATATTTACGGCTCGAGTTGAATTGTTCTTGGGACGTGTCTTACTCACGCTATAAAACTCTATTCGTGCCACAAAGCTGACACTGATGTGAAACAGACCGCACGCTATCGCCAGTGCTTTCTCAGAATTGGATTCTTATACTTTCTCAAGTTTACGTTTTAAATTGTATTACTTACATTTCCCACTCGCTATCATGGGTTTGTCTTAATAATGCAAGATCGATTAATTAATTAAAATCGATTCCAAGGCTGACAATAAAGCTCCGGGAAATACAGAAGCGACTGGAATTAGAGTCGAACACCAGATTGCTAATTGCTTCCGAAATACTTCATGGTTCCTAAGTTGACGGGCTCATTTGTGTTACTCGATTTCTACGGACAAAATTTGTGAATGTTAACAAAAATCCGATCAATGTAGACATTCTGACGTGATTTACAAGGCGGTCAAGACTGTGTGCGGTAGTTGTAATCTAGTTGGGGCTGTGGTGGCTAGGAGATGTTAACTACCTCGCCTGGTATACAGGAGGTCGTGGGTTTAATCCGACCCTGACGCCTGCTGTTGTGTATTTGCAGTTTGCGTGTCTCTCTCTCCTGTGGTCACGTGGATTTTTTTTCCAGGTCTTCCGGGTTGTCCCTACCACATTTAGTATTTGGCTTCGATACATTTCCACACGATAAGCCACTTCGTTGAGCTATCATTTCTGTCCAGGTCGTTTCTGAAAAAAATATCTATATAGCTCAGTGGGCCTTACCTGGTAAAATAAAACAATAGTTAATAGCCATACACTTGAAGGACCTCTACCTGGCATCCCTCACTACAGCCCAGTAAACATGCAACGTTGACTTCACGTTGTAATGTCAGCTAACGTTGACCTGGCATTGCATGTTTATTGTGAGTTTCCACAGAGGTCAGCACTCCAGTTCTGCTTCCTTGCCGTTGGCCTCTCGTGCTCCGTTTTCACTGCACAGTCGAACCGTGCTGGGGCAGTGCCAAGCCAGCACAGCACGGCTCAGGAGGTGTTGTTGTTTTTTTTCCCACTGCACAACCCGAGCCGATCAATAAACGTGCAGATGACGCGGTGACGCTTCGTTCGAGTTGTGATGTGTGAACGTCGTGCACAACCAAACGCATCGTTAGTCCCACCGCTGTGTGGACCTTGCTGGTGGTGAGATTTCGCTGGGATGTCTCCGTTTCCGCGCACATGCATCGAGACTCATGACGAATGCAGTGGCCAACACAGCAATGCCGGACCGTGCTGATAACAACATCGCCATTAAGTGACCTCTGTTCTGGATAATTCTATTTTTTTAAAGATAAAACATTTATTTAGATAACAATATTTGTTAACGACTTTATTATGTATATAATTAAAATAACAGTTGAACATTATTGAAGTAATCTACCTAAAACTAATTTTGAGAATAAAATACTTACAAGATTATACTCCAAATTGTTCATCCTTAAGTGGC
>NC_083801.1:8004794-8182305 GCF_015708825.2 Lethenteron reissneri
CGAGCCAGGCACCCTGGGGGGGGCTGGTTCGAACGTTATGATCCCCCGGAGCCCCACCCCTCAGGGAAGGGTTGGGTATAAAAGGGGATGTATCAAAGGGCTCGGGAGTCAGTTAAAAGCTAACCAGAGAAGACTGAAGACGTCTTAGATAGAGCCCTGGACTCCCCTAGTTCGATGTCCTTATCAGGGCCGAACAGGACTGAGCCAGCGGCGTGGTCCCGAAAGCCAGAGCCGGTGCTCTTGTAAGAGCTGGTCTGGGACTCCGGGTACCGGGCCCGACTTACCAGTGTCGGGCCAGATAGCCTCCCCTAGCCCCATAGTGGAGGACTCGGGGGTAGGACGGGGATAGCTAGGGGTGTATTCCTAGTAATACGGGTGAGGGGGCCGAATACCCCTCGAGTGTTATATGCCCACTGTTTTACTGTAAAATAAATACACGTGTGCCTCCATCTCGGTGTCAAGCGTCCTCACCGGTACTTCAATATTGTCAGCATGGATAGGCGTTCACGCCTATGGAGATGGAGCACCTTTGAAGATGGAGCGAGTCAACAAACACCGATGAAAACCAATATTTTCCTGAGTTCCTGACAAAAAAACACTTCGTATCGCAACTGCTACTGCAGCGAAAACAAGGTTTTGTTCTGCCTGAACACACAACACACTTATTTTCTACCCTTCTCAACCATATTTCCACGGAGAATTGTCTAAGAAATGTTATGATGTGTGATGTAGTACTGTAATATGGTATGTTTGCTGAAATATTTAATCTGCAACATACAATCATTTTCAACGTTCCATATCAAGTGCTTTCTATGACACTGCAGTTGTGCTGTAGTAGAACGTAAGTCAGGTATTCATTAAAGTCCACTGTGGGTTTAATGCATTGTGCTCTATACCATAAGAGGATAGACAATATATTTGCTAATATTACACGCCATTAATTATCTATATACAGTAAATATTCGATATATTCTATCCAGGATTAAACCCGTGTCCAGAACACGTTCCTTCGGAGTGGGCAGGTAGGAACTTGGTTCAACCAATCCGGGAGCGTACATATTTGGGAGGGGCGCACCTCTGGTTGGCTGATGGCTCGCGGTCACGTGACGCACTTCAACCAATCCGAGAGCGTACATGTTTGGGAGGGGCTATGCACGACAGACAGACAAATACTCCCTGGTGGGCAGTGTGGAACTGTTGTTCCTACCTGTATAACTTACCTGTAGATGGTGAACAGACGCATTGGAAAGGCAACCAACTGACTGACCAAACCCGTCCCGGATAACATAGAACTCACGTGCATGTGTTTTGAGCACATTATGGTAGAGTGGTGAAACGTGGACCACATATGGGAGACACACAAGGCTAAACAGCTTCCATATCTTCTGTCTTAACTGTATCCTAGTTTTCCAGTGGGAAGACAAAGTTCATGACACTGAAGTGTTTTAAATAGAGCTGGGTTGCTAACTCTAATCACAATGATTAAACATGTGTCTTTGTTGGCTTGGCCATCTTCACCAAAAGGGATGCATTCCAAAGATTCTATTGTATGGAGAACTTGCAAATACTCTGAGGCCACTTGGTCAGGCCAAGCTCCGTTTTAAGGATATCTGCAAGGAGGACTTGAAATGTTTAACAAGTGGGATTGATACAGCCAACGACAGGCCACAGTAGAGGGCTGCACTAAGCCAGGGAGCCTAAGAGGCTGAACAAACTTGGTTTGAGAGAGAGTGAACCACAATATCTTGCTGATATGAAAGAGCATACACCATTATGCAAACTCCGGTCATCCCTCGCAACATTTTTTGACTCGTCATCGAAAACAACCAACCTAAGAAGCACGCGATGCAGTGGCCGTCTGTAACGCTCTTCTGATATTAGAAAGCCACTGGAGCTATGCACTTTTAAATCTAGATTGAAAATGAGTTTCTTTAGAACTGCTTCATGTGTTAGTATGTTGTCCCTCCCCCGCACCTCCGATTAGCACGGTTGGCTACGTACAGTGCGAAATACGTTCTACATATATACATACAAATGTGCAACCGGACTCAGCTCCTGCCTTCATGTCGGCCTGGTCCTCCGGACATGTGCATTACACCAGCACTGATTGTGATAAGGACTCTCATTTCAGAATCGGAATTTTTAGCCACTCGCGACTGGAATACGACATGGCAACCAAACTTCTCTGGCGCTTACAGCATCATCTTTGTGATGGATGGACATCAACACTCCACACCCAAAGCGAATATCTGCGTTTAGCCTTTATAAGTGCCTTTAAGTACCCATTCGAGGCTACATGGCATGGGAGGTGGTATTTGGGCTATTATCATGCCCAACCAAATATGTATCCCTTTGCATGAAGTATTCATTTAAGGCCGAGTTGACCAATGAGAGGTCATAGCTAAAACTCAAGAGCCTATGTACTAATGTAATTAGCTAGGAATTGAACCCAGGTTGCTGTGATCATTTTGCAATTTTCAAACCATTAACATTCAGTGCACAGAAACATGCATATTCATGTGTCCGTTAATCTCCTACAATCTTTATCAGACAAGCATTGGTTTTCAGAAACCTCTCATCGAGTGCATCGACCAAAATGGTAGTTATTCTTGGCATATAATGAAGGAACATTGTCTGATGAGCCTGAACACATAAGTATTCCATTTACTATTGAAATACGCCAACAATTAAGGCCCGTTTAACTGCCAAACCAATACAATGTGAATAAAGGATTACTGATTTAAAAACATTTTTTAAACAAAATATGCAATTAAGTATTTTTCTGAAAAATTATGTGTCCCATAAATTGGAACCATGACATTAAGACTGGATATGGCCTCATTATTTGACTTCTTGGTGCAATGCTACTTGCATAAATGCATATTTCTTTTGATTATGAAAAAAAAGCAAGCCTCTTTGCATAATCAGAGACGCTTTTACATATTAACGATATGAAATTACGTAAAATTGACAAAACCCATTCACTCATCAAGCTGTAATTACAGCATCGACATACAGGACATTGTGTTTTTTTTACAAGCTGTAATTTGGCAGGTAGCAGGTTCGTTCATACGAATAACATTTTCTATGATTACTTTCAAGGAGCCTTAACATCGCGGCATAATACATTCCATTTGAAGGGGCCTTGTTCAAATAACATATTGCAAATTATTTATTGTTTAATTATTTGAACTGTACACTAAGTTGTCCCGTGTTTGTACGAGCTGTGTGCAACACTGGGAGTGTGTCGTTAAACGGATCTTGACCGAGACTGCATTTACTTGAAGTCTTATTTAGGCACTGGACTGTATTACCTCACTCGAAAGGTGCACATGGATTGATTAGACAATAAAATCCCTTTGCAGGTAATCGCCTGAGCACATAATGTGTATGATCGTTTGCCATCGCGTATGCTGGATTGACAGATCTATTGTGATTGAAAACAAAGTATTGTAATTGGCAAAGCTAGTTTTTGTTCAGCTGTTTGACCGAATACCTAGGAGGTAAAATCATAAGCAATTTCTGTTGTGTAATTTTATCGTCACCAGTTGTGATAAACGTGCTATACTTACACGTGGACGTAAAGCCGCGAGCTAACTTTCACCCGAAGCAATCATGCAAATCGCTTCCTCTGACATTGGACAACAATCATGTTTCCAAACATTTCACAATGTTTAAGCTTCATATTATTGCTTACGCAAGCTCTATCTGCTACATCGGTTTATGTACACATTCAAGTAAGTTAAATGTTTTCTTAACATTTGTACAAACATTATCTGTATACAACTTTTATTATATGGAAGTCGAAGGTGAAATTATAGAGTTGTTTGCTGCTGCACTAGGACATTCCAGTACATGTTTTTGTTTCTACATTTATTAATTTCTTGCTGTTCATGTTATCATTATTAATCATGGATAGCCAAGGTCAACAGAACCACCTTCAGTTGTAGAAAAATAGCATTTTAATTAAACCGATTTAAATATAAAGTTTGCTAAATGTGTTTTTGTTACAATGTCCAAATGTTCACCTCTTTTGTTGTCGACCATTTGGGGAGCTACTTCACGAGGCATAGTGGAGTATAACTTGAGAGCAACATGCATTTTAAAAACTAGAATCAAAGGGCCTAAACCCCAATTAAGTTGCACATATAAGTTGCCTAAGAAAACAATGAAGACAAATAATATATAGAATAATTTTGGCGACGTAATAACCAAGCCACTACTGTGTATCAATATTTGTGTGATAAAATGTGTCCTTTCAAGATGAATAAACAAGTGACATTTATTGCTCTGCAATAGAACCCCATTAGTGGCCGCTTCAGACATAATACGCAAGTGAATTATATGAAGAAACCCATCTTTGATTAAATATTTGATGTATGATCTGATCTTACAAAAGAAGAAGAAAAAACTGTTTAAACTAGCCGACCAAATATAGAAACTTTTTTTTCCAAAGAAAAGTCTATAATTAGAGTTATTCAACAGACTATGATTTTTTTTTTACCTGCAGTGTGCTTGTAAAATACGGCAACGCAAAAATTCTGTTGCCAACAAAGAATAAGATTTTTATTTTATTCCCCCCCCCCATGCTTTCACTTCATATAGCATGTTTCAAATGTTTGGTTTTTAAAAAATAAATTCAATATTTATGGGAAATTGCTTTCTGCCTGCTTCATCCTCTGGGAGCCATGCCAAGAAGGTACGCTGCATCGCCACTGTTCCCGCAAAACCGGTGACAAGCATAGACCTGGGCCTCCTCACAATTCTCATGCGAATGGTGAGCGAGCACAGAAGAAGATGCACAAATTCCACATGTCTGTGAACATATTAGCAAGCATTATCAAACATTTAAAATCATGGACCCCATTTGGCACAGATATAGATGTTCCGAGATAACATTTAATGCATTTTATTTCAGCTATAGTAGTCCATAACTCAAAGTATACACAATGTCTATCTCTATATAGCACATACTATGTGCACATTTTTTTCAAACAAAAAAATATAAATTTGTTTGAGGACATAATACAAAATTAAGTACACGATTCAAATTTTAGAATTTATTGAAGCCCCACCTTTGAAACCCCTATATTGCCAATTCTGTTTAAAAATAATTAACATTTAAATTAATAAAGTAAATAAAGGCATGATTAGAGGAAAAAAACCTATTATGATAATTATAAAATAGAACTACTTTAATTGCAAGTGTTTCTACAAAAGATGTCATTATCTGTAATGAGTTCCTGTTGAGTGACATGTCTTGCTCAAAGATATCCCCCGGCCTGTCAAACCGAGCAGTATAAATGGTTATTTTTATTTTCTACCCACGTGACTTTACCGAAAGAACCAAGAATATGGTTGCCACCACACTTAGTCAGCCGGCAGGTCACGTGTGGTGGGATAAAGCCTGGCGACACCCACCCCTTCCCCTTTATTAATGTTCTTCCCCTCCCCCTTAAATACACTGCTCTCGACGTAATACAAAAAATGGCATCTGGGTTTCCCATCCTACCGCGTCGAGCTTGTTACAAGTGTAGTGACATGGAATGGATCACGACGTAGCATAGCGCGGGTTGCTGGCAGAGAAGGGGATCTGCAGTTGCAGCAGCCTTGTCTGTCAGCAGGTCACGTGATAAGCCAGAGAGAGGGATGTAGGGCAAAGGTGAGAGAGGGGTCACGTGAGGGAAGCCCGGGAACCCACGAGTAGGTTCTAGAAGGGGGGCGTGGCCGGGGCCACGCTGGGAGGATAAAAGAGGACCCCGAGCGAAGGCTCGGGGCTGTTACTTGGAGTGGAATCCGTCGGGCTGCTGGAGTCTTCATCACCGTCTTCAGCTTCTCGGCGTTGTCAGCCTGATAGTCTGTTAGCTGTCCTGACTGAAAGTGTTGTTACCCTTGTACCCTGTGAAGGCGATAATAAATAGAGTGCCTCCTACTCCTAGTGTCTCTGACTGCGTCACTACACAAGTTATCTGTGGGTCTTTTCCCTCTTCTTGAAATCCACATTATATTCTTGGTTCTTTAACATTCAACAATGCGAATTCAACCCCGATGAAGCTTGGGGAGCTGAATGGAGTTCAAAAGACCTCGGAATCAAACACCTCGTGAAAAAGACCCAACGCAGAATATCCCTGGGTTTGATATTCCACAAAGCTCTCGGTCCACCCTAAACTGCATCCACACAAACCATGGCAGGAGATGCGGATACCTGATCCACACATGGAAAACTAAAAACTCTTCAGTGTATGACTGTGGTCATCCAGAACAGACTATGTATACAACATATAACTATGTAATGCCCGATCCACAAACATGAAGGAGACATCACAGTGATGCACTCCTCTGCTCCTGACGCAGTTATCTGGCTTGACCATCTGAATGTACGGTGCTCTGAATCTACAATCAGCAATACAAAAGAAGAAGAATGACAATAAATACATATGTAAAAAAAAACCGTGGATAAACCGAGCTTTTCTGGACACATCTGGGTCAGCGTGGGAGAGTCAGACAAAATACCCTCTAGAGTGGATGTCTCCCAGTGGAGGCCCTTCCACCAGTAAGTGGCTTGAGCAATAAATCACACATTTGCCTTTTAACGCCTTTGCTTGTGAACACATTACATGTAGATTATTCACGAGTTTGTACATTTACACTGCCTCATGTACACGCATACCATGATATAAGTAATTTAATGAATGCCTCTTCACAAAACAGCAATGATAACCATGCTTGACTAGACTCAGGCTTTACTTGTCCTTAATCTTTTTCATCCTTCTGGAAAAATAGTAGTGAAAGTTATGTTTTGGATGTAAAGATCTGTGCTCATTCGTACGTATTTTGGGCTGAGTAAATAGAAACAGCATTTTGCCCAGAACCTTATTTCCCTGGCGTAAAAGGAAAGACATAGTAGACGCATGGGGTTTAATGAGACTGCATGGCTGAGCCCTACACTTTTTTTGGCTCAAAGCAGCATTATGACCACGATTCCCATGCCGCTACCAATGACCGGCAATCATTTACATCAATATTTGAACACGAAAGCCATGACATAGAACACTCCAACTAATGTGCGTTATACATCCCCCATTTCAGGCTGCAATGTGACTCACTCCTAACCCGATTTTCTCTTTGTTACTCTTGTTGCAATAGACCAATTAGAGAAAACACTGGCTACGCATTGGCGACTGGAGCGTGCATATGAACACTGTTTTCAATATCCTGACATATCGCATCTTGATAAGCAATTAAGAGTCATTATGTCTTATACCGTTTAATTTAGGAAGGCAATTTGATTAAGAATACAGAAGCATGAGCACTGCCACGTCAACAAATCAAATGCACAATTTCAGATGTTGCGTTTATTGTTTGACAGCTATACAGTGTGCATGTAGTTTAACATGGCCACAGAAGGCAACAAATAAATACCTATTATAAATGTTTCCACGGATCTATGTGTGGTTACAATATTTTTACGTGTTTGTACAATTTTCAAACTTACACACTGGTTGATAACAACAAAGTGTTACTGATGGCCGAGCCGACTTTTTTCTTTAAAGCGTGCCAATTAAATGAGTTATGAATTGCGCAGATCACGCATTCGTCTTGTGCACACATTAAAAGCTACACAGTCGTTTCAATCACATCAACAACCTCTGATATGCCTCTCAGCCTATTGGCTCGCAATTGTGGCATTTCACCACCAAGTCCCACACCACTTGCTCGAGTCTGCAGACTGCAGGTATCATCATCATCATCATTTGCATCGCCGCCGCCACCACCATCATCTTCATCTCCTTCTCCCTCGGTCTCCTCCTCGGCGTCGCTGCGTTTTTCCTCGGCAGAGTCCGGAGACGCTGGCATTCCAGAGTCAGCCGACTCGCCCGCACTACCGCTACCAGAGCACGGAGACGAACAAGGGCTGACGATCAGCGACGCAAGGGGCTGCTGCTGCTGCTGACGCCAGCCTCTACCACAGATAGGAGTACTGTCCGCAAAGCCACCATCCAACACCATATAGGCACTGGTGCAACGTGGGGAGAGCAGCAAGTGCTGCACATAGCACAGCGTACCGTTCACGCGCCTGATCTTGAAGCCCTCACTTAAAATCGCCTGCTTGGTGCCAGCAGCAGCAGCAGCACCACCGGCCGCTGCTCTAGAAGCGTCGACACCACCACCACCCTCCACCGTGGCCCGAGCACCGCAAGGAGATCTCGAAGGGGAGATGAGCAGCGAGCAGGCGGGGGTTCGTCCAGGCGTGATGCCACCCGGCACCACGGTGCTGGGTAGCTGCTCCACGGGAGTCATGCGCTGGTACACGTACTTGCCTGCAGGTCACGCGCAAGAGGGGACCGTGACACGTGTGTGTGGGGGGGGATAATGGGGTTGGTGCCACAGAATCGATACGAGGATTAATGACCTGCAAATGTAAAGTGCTCCAGGGCCATTTGGTCACGGAAAGCCGTGGTGTTTTGTCCGCTATCAGATGCCACTCCTGTTTGCTCCGGAATATAGTTCGTTGTCGGCGAAGTCGGTGTGTTTCTGCAAGATGATGTGTCACTGCTTTATTGTGTTTAATACCAGTGGCAGGAAACATACCTACACATTTAAAGAGAACAAACTGCTCGTTGATTGCCTCACATCGTTGGCACGACGAAGGCGATGATAGTGAATGCAATGTTTGACGTAGAATTGTTTTTTCTCTTTCGCAGGATTTAAGCGGAATTCCGCTTGGCAAAATGTTATTCAGTGGAGCACGTGAACGCATCCAGAGAATGCGATATGCAACTGTGCACACTCTGTATGCAAGTTGCATGGGGAATACTTTGCTTTTCGTCAGAAAATAATAGCCACGGACAACAGTGAAATAAGATTGCACGAGTTGTTCCATAATATTAGGGTGCAAAGTGGATTGACTGACGCGTTCATACATGAGAATATTTATTTTATGCTGAAGGAATCCGATGAGCTCTAAAGCTCTTTTCCATACATGTCAAGTAGTGGCGGGTCAGATTGTCGCAACAAACAATACAGTTACAATCACTTCGGGTAACTGCAGAGGCCTACATGATAAAGGCCGTGTTCGGTCTTTTGTTGTTCATTAAATGACTCAAGCATTCAACAATTTACGTCCCATTAAATATTAACCTCATTCGCCTTTTTATTAATTGATACCGCATCGTCCAAGTGTGCTGCTCAATTAATTAGCATGTACGTCATTGCAAGCATTATCTTTCAGTTTCAGTTTAATTTATTTGGTATAGCCCTGTGAGCAATTCGGCTCTTGAATCGGGTGCAACCGCAACAAACAAAAAACAAAAACATGAACAAGAAAACATCTTAAAGTGACTAAGCGCAAACAGAAAAATCTAGGAAAAATAGCAAACAATGTAATTATTGTAAATCAGTGGGTGAACGGCTGATAATAATGAGAGTTTTGATTATATTTTAAATGCAGCCTGAGAGAGGGATGTAGGGCAAAGGTGAGAGAGGGGTCACGTGAGGGAAACCCGGGAACCCACGAGTAGGTTCTAGAAGGGGGGCGTGGCCGGGGCCACAGTTGCGATTTGCTGCCATACAGAGATTACACCGGAAAAAAAAATCCTTGATTAGTTTCAATTCAGCTGTGTGGTTCAAGCATTCCAACAAAACATGGAATGGTATTGCGACATTGCTGGTCATCCAGTATTTCACAAATCAAATCAATTTAATTGATTGGTTCTGTGGGGCGGTAGAGAGTTATCGCTAAAGATTGGAATCTTCACGATCTAACCCAAAACAAACGAATTACGAATCATAATACTGGTCAAGAAAGCCTACTTATAAATATTAACCAATGCTTCACAATCATAACAAATTAACATGTAAACTAGTTTTTAAAGGATATGCAAATTGAAAGATAAGCAGGCATACGAAACGCATCCGACTATTGATTTTTAGAAATATTATTTGCGAAAACCAATGGACAATAACTAAAAACCAATATCCTGAACCTTCAAGCATTCAAGTTTTTAAATTAAGCATCACCTTTATATTTTATTTATAATATAAGGCCACTTGCAAATGGTTTGGCTCGACAATTTTAAAATAATTAGCGCAGGCCACATTAAGCAAATGTATTATATGACCGATATAATAATTTAATGTGCTATCCACAAATGTGAAAACATTAAATATATTTTAAAAGCCATACATCGTGCTGTAACTTCGTAAATACAATGCGTACAGTGTGTTATTGTAGCCATCCAAATCTGAAGAGGAAAAATCCACCGACACTGCATTTCTCGTAGTGTGCGTGACTTTCTGGTACACGCTTTGCAAGCTGCGACTTGAAACGCACCACTTTCATGCCGTTTATATTCTATGTCAGTTATCAAAAGCTGTGCACTGTTCAGAGGAAACATGAAGCCCGCCATCTCTTCTGCTTCTTTGCGATTGTTAAAAAACAACCTCACCAGACAAATTGTGCAATAGGAAGCCATCCTCTGCCAGTGACATGGACATTCTATGGGAACCTCATTTGCCAGTAAAAATATGATAATTGGTTTTTTACCCTTCTATCTGGCAACAAAACTGACACAGTGCACATTATCAGAGTTATGTCTTTTGTTTGTATTTATGACTGCAGGTATTGCGGTCTATGCAAACATGACTCCTTGTAAAAAGGTGTCAGTTTTGTTGCCAGATAGAAGGGTAAAAAAACAATTGACATGGACATTGTTTTATCCCACCAAGAATGTATCTTGAATGTCCAAATATTCCATCAACGAGTGGACCAGGATAGGATTGCACTTTGGGTTAGTAGAGTACTTGATGAACAATTCGACAGGTGCCTTCTTTTTACTCAGCCATTCATCCATTCAGGGTTGATAAAAAAAGCACGTTCAAATTTGTGGAAAGTCAACGAGGGTTGATTTATGGATAAGACGAGAGTAGTTTTTTCTGTGAGAATGTGGGATTTTCAACAACCAGCTCCAAGCCACCAATAGATATGTGTAGCACACCTAATCACATTTCAGTTTTAACTTATTACGTTAGCAACAGACTCACAATTTACATTTGTTCATATGAAATCGTGGTCCACGTCAAATCAGCCAATAATCTATCTGGCCGGTAAAAAAAAAAACATTGCCGTCGTTAGAAACAAATTTTGCTGAGAAGTCAACCCAAGGTCTCTCTGTTCGACATGAACGAGGAGGTATGCAGTTTTCATTCTAAGCTAGGGACTAAAAAAACCGATACGAACACCATTCAATAAAAAGAATGCAAATTGTAACTCAGGAAAATCTCAACACTTACGAAGGCAGGATAGCACTGATAAACCAGATGCTTTAAGAAGTGTGGGGTCATTGTGACATTGATGATACCAGCAATGACAGACCCATAATAAACATGATACAATTGAAATAAATCAACAGTATGGTGTGACTTAGTAAGTGTGCATTAAGGTGTTTTGCAAGCCAATTTACATCAATAAACGACGTCAGCATTAAAGTACAGATGTACTCTTAGAAACGAACATTCCCTTAGAATAAAAATTGGAACATTTTACAACTGTACATACATTCTTCTTTATAAATGGGTGTTTGGCAATGACTGACAAATAAATGAATTTAATAATTTCATGAACATGGAGTGATAAAGGTAATTGGTGAATTCTCGAACAACCTGCAACCCATTTATTGCTCACCACTTTCCTTGTGATTATTTCACCTATAAAATATGGGAAAACACCACGAGCCTATTGGCAATTAGCCGACTATACTCTCTGTTCAATGGATGTAGAAAAGTCGCTGATTTAGCAGTAATAGAAATACTCAAGAGTGAATTTACAGCCCTTTGTAAACCCACTTCTGGATGGAAGCCTCCCCAAGCTGCCCCGTTGCGGTTCTGGGAAGTAACGATCCATCTCCCACTCGAACGTCAGCGGATTTCATCACTCCACCTACGCATCTGTTATCCTCCGCGGAAGCGTGGTTCACCCTCCTGTAGCTTCCACTCCATCGCTCGGTCTCGACAACCCCCGATTGCTGTTTTAGTCTTTCATTTGAGGGATTGTGTTGGTATGGTGCTGCATACTATCAGCGGTGCTCCGCAACTAAATAACCCGAAGCAAAACTGCTGTCGCGATGCCGATAGTCAAGATTTCCACAGCGTTCGGAATAGAATATTCTCCCCTCCCCGGGAATCTCAATGAATCTCGACTCTTTCCAACGGGGTCATGCTTTGGATTCTTCACACATTCCTTAACTCGACAACTGTTTTTCACGTGGAGTGCAAAAAACAAAAAAGTCATTCGCGCATCCGTTGCTTGCCACACATTTCTAAAATTAGATGTACGTGAAGAGTTGTATAGTGTGTATGCACGGGTTGTAGTGTAGGGAGTGTAAACTGTATGCCGGGTGGGAAATTACGCGCGTGTGTGGTGTGTGTAGTGCTGGGTTTAACAAACTCCAACCCACCACGCTGTCTTTCCGAGTTCACCAATTTACTTCCCTCCATTCAAAAAACACGCTGCACGCGCCCTATGGTTGTCAAACAGGTCTCACGTGACACACTTAGCTATTAATCTTATCGGTGTGACGTGTTCCACGTGCATACACACGTGGATACACACGTGGAACAAGTGTACACTCACACACTGTCTCTCAAGATCCATTGAAATCGGCTCTATTAACGCGGCGTTAATTGCTTTGCTCGTGACGTAAGGCACGTGTTTAACAATCATCGGGTGCGTGCAGCGTGGAACGAGTAAATTTGCATTTGAATGGAGAGTAATTTGGCGAACGCGAGACGCTGTAGCGTGGTGGCTCGCGAGGACTGAAGTTTGGGAAGCCCTTTATGTGTATGTTGAACTTCTTTCGCACCGTACATAGGCAACCGTGCTAATATGGTGTGCGTTTGAGTGTGACATGCAGTGCGCGTGTGGGTAGTGTCGGCACGGTGTAGGGTGCCGGGCGTGTATCGTGCAGTGTGTGTAGCGCACGCGTGGAGACTGGACGTGGTGCGGTTGGCTACGTACGGTGCGAAAAAAATGCATCACATAAATACAAGTAGCGCGCGTGCATTGTGTACGCACGGTGGTGCGGTGTGTATGTAGCGTGTGTGTAGTGTGTGTGTGTAGTGTGTGTGTAGTGTGTGTGTGTGCAGTGAAGTGCACGTTGATCGTGTAGTGCAGTGCGCGCGTGTGTGTGTGCGTGGCACCCCGGGTGCGCGCGTGGGACTCACAGTGGCACCACCCCATGTGGCAGCTCCAGTGCAGCTTGCAGCACTTGCCGTGCGTGTGGATGGCGCACGTGGCGTAGCCCCGGTCGCACTGCTGGAAGCCGGGACCCCCCGCGCAGCTGCGGGCGAGCGCTTGCGCCTGGTCCACCTTGTCCGGCCGAGGGACCCCGCCGTGTCCAAAGGCCGTCATCCCCAACCCTCGTGAACGACTCTCTCACAAGCCCCGGGACTGGAGGGGGAAGCGGGTGGTGTGGTGGAAGAGGAGGAGGATGGGGGTGGGTGTGTGTGCATAGGTGTGTGTGTCCTCCTCTTTGAGCAATAAGAATATGTATGTATACTGGAGGAATCCGCCGAATGGGCTGTAAAAGCTCGATGTCCAGGGATGTCCAAGTCGCTCCTCCACCACCACCACCACGCGCCGGCGAGTGCGAGCACTCAGCGGTGTTGCGACAGGAGCAGTCTGTGTGACTTGTTCCCTCGCCCCACCACCACCGCCGGCGCCGGCGGCATCTCCGTCTGTTTATTTATTCATTTTCACTCCCTCGCCCGTGCGCTCGCCGATTTGCAGCGGCTCGCGTGAAAGTTAATTGATGTGAACGCCGATTGGGGCTGATGCGAGAGAGAGAGAGCGAGAGAGAGAGACAGGGAAGGTGGTGGGGTGGGGGGGCGAGAGAGAAACACCGCCAGCTATTGCTTGACGCGACACGCGAGTGCGGCGAGACACGTGGACGAGGAGGAGGAGCGGCACCGGCAGGAGGGATGAGGATGACGAAGATGACCTCCTGCGCGTCGCGATTGATGCAGTTTAAAAGGACGTGGCGCCTCCTCGGCGCGCGCCCCAATTAACACGAAGAAAGCCACGTTGCTGCAGTTGTGTCTTGCGCTATTTCGTCCTCGTTAGCAATATCGCTACGCTCCTGGGGACCACAGTTCAAAAACACGGTCGCCTCGTGCCGGTATCTCCCCGCCCCCACCCCCCCCCCAACAAGTCGCGATGCGTGTCACCTTCCACGTCCAACATCAAAAACGTCCGTAACGCGTTAACAACGATTGCACGTTCATGCGTAAAGCACGGCACGGAGACCACCGGCCCCTCCTGTGCGCGCGACCGGCAGGCGAAGCGGCAAGCAGCTGCGGTCCGTGGCGATTGCGACCGCTGCCCACCACCCACCCCGTCTCCCCTCCCTGCGCCACCCCGCCAACCCAGACCCCGCCACTGCCTGCCTCGATGGTCCCGTGAGACGCACGCACGGGGACACTGGGGGTGGCGCGGGGAGGAGGGTCCGGTAATAGCCGCCGCCGACGCAGACGCCGACTCTGATATTCGTGTTTTTGTATTGCGCGTTGTTGCTGTTGTAACGTTCTGACCCGACCCGCTTGGACATCTGTGATGAAGCGCTTTATAGCTCCTCGGATTCATCGAGTATGAATAAATGAGATTCTGATTCTGCGTGATGCTTCTCGCCGTCTAAGCTCCTCCCGAGTCACGACTAACACCGAGCGAGAGGCTCTTCGTGGCCACGGGCTGCTCTCGTCCGGCACATCATAGCCTGCCCCCCCCCCCCAATCGGTGTTAAGCTACAAGCACCGTTGGGTTTAGGTTAAGGCGCAGGCCCTGCAATGTCTTGCTCACGCCGCTGCCTTCTGTGGGTGTTGTAAGGATGCGTCACTTGGTCGATTCATATTGGGGGGGGGGGGGGGGGGGAAGATCACGTAAATATAAATGTGTCGTTCAACCCGCCACCACCCGACACAGCCAATTAGTAAGGTTTGTCACGTAAACAAAACATGCCCATTAGTGATTGCTTCGGCACACCGGTGTGTTTCACAACTTGAGTACGACGTTTGGTTGGTGATTACAACCAGCTTCATCAGGCTATTTGCCATAATTTATGTCCGATTGTTAAGTTCAGGCATATGCGCATCGAAGCGTACGTGTTAAGAGTTCAGATTTTGACTCGCATATGTGGTGCGTGTAATTGGTTCAAGTGACCTCCAGCCACGAGAGGCCGCTACGTTCACCACAAGGTTAGAAAAAGAAAAAAAAGAAAATCCCATGCGGTTATTGAGCCGAATCGTGACCGTGAATTGCGAGGTTGTGCGAAATTTTTGCTGCACGCATGCTACATGTACTTACTGCTGCTCAATTCACAGGGAAGGACTCGCGATTTGAGGCAATTAAAACAATCGTCAACGGTGTTTCATAATTTCTTTCCATAAAATATACCTACACATCTTTAAAAAACACGATGTCTTGTCCCAGTGGAACTATATATAACATCGTCATTAAGTTTATCGTTGCAGGTATACATGTAGAGTTGAATAAACTACTGTAAATAATAAATGCCATTTGTTCAGGTACAGTACTTAAATTAGTCCGAGTCGACATTCGTAACATGGTAAAATAAAATGCACTTTGCAAATGAAAACTGGATTAAAATGGGTTAAATAAAACTGAAAAACATATCATTAATATTACATACACAGGATATACAGTGCAGTGCTGCATACCTGGTGCAGTGGTTCGTGTGCTGTGCTATGAAACTGGCAAGGGTAGCTCCTGCACGTCCCCCCCACCCCCTTCATCAACCTGCACTGACCAGCATAGTGAAGTATGGTCCAATAAACCCACGACGTGTGGAGGACTTCATCCTACCATCCTGAAAGTGGCATGACTAAGGGCTGTAATATATTAAATGAATGTTAAGAGTTCTTAAACAGTGGGAATTAAGCAAGATAAATAGAAATACATTACATGGGTGCTTGCATTTTTTTAAATCTAAAAACATCATTGGTAGTGACTCCAATAGCATATTGAAACCTCAATGCGGTGTAGGTGCAAGGTACGAGTGGCACCACAATAGAAATAAAATTTGCCATATTTTGTATGAACATTTGGAACATGACACATACATCCATAACAGCATTGAAATTACAATGGTTCATCTATGGGCTTAGCAAATTAATTAACTGTTGTAGCAAGTCTGTAGATCAGGCTTTGTAAACACATTTAGGACAGTTGCTGCAATTGTGGTGGGGCGATGTGAGATGAGAACAAGAACTGGATGGCTGAAATGGCAAGAGATGACTGGTGTGGTGGGTGATAAGAGGGTCCCAGTTTGGTTGAAGGGAAAAGACGGTGGTGAGACCGGTGCTGTTGTATGGTGCCGAGTGCTGGGGCATAAGAAAGAAGGAGGACCAAGCTATGGCAGTCACAGAGACAATGAATGTTGCGGTGGATGTTGAGTTTAACAAGGAAGGACAGGGTGAAAAATGAAAAATGAGAGGAAGACTC
Source organism: Lethenteron reissneri (assembly GCF_015708825.2). Classification (NCBI taxonomy): domain Eukaryota; kingdom Metazoa; phylum Chordata; class Hyperoartia; order Petromyzontiformes; family Petromyzontidae; genus Lethenteron; species Lethenteron reissneri. The sequence continues at coordinate 8,021,308 of NC_083801.1, forward strand.
AAGGTGGTTGAAATCACAAATAAGAGAGAGAAAATGCTCTGGTGTGGTTCGGTCATGTGGAGAGACAACAGGGAAATGATGTGGGTCAGAAGGTGCAAGTGATGCAAGTAGAAGTAAAGAGATGAAGAGGAAGGCAGAAGTAGAGGTGGAGGGCGATGTGGTGCGATCGGACTTGGTGGCCCGAGGAGCGGAAAGAGAGTTGGCGCAGGACAGGGCAGTGTGGAGAAGGTTGGCAAGGACAGTGAAACCCCACGTGAGTGGGACAAACGTGTGGAAGAAGAGCTTATTGTGAGTGGCCATGAACATATTAAATTCGTAATGTATTAGGAAGGCAATTTCATCATTAGGTTTTGACTGAAATGTTGTACTATATGCATGTTAAAATGTAAATTTGGATGAGAAAACTGCTGTCGCCAAATTCCCGTCATTTATATAAAACGAATGCTTTCAGTGACAGAGCCAGATTAAGTGTACAATGTCATTACACAGGCGATACATTTTGAAGAAAGGATAGCAAGTGTAAAGTGAACATTAAGTTGAACTTTATTTTAATAGCTTTATTTTCTGAATATTATTAAAGTGTAATTGCAACAACATTTGTAGGACTTTAGCAACCATTTTCAATATAGTTCAAAATACAAGTATCAATGAAATATAATTAAACCGATATTCAACTTAATGAAAACAATTAACCAAAACTTTGAACATTGGAAAACACCCTTTACATTAAATAATAACATAATCTCACATTGTGCATTGCTTCTTGCATTTTAGGTAATTTTGCAAACCAACAATCGAATAATCTGCTATTTCAAATCCCATGACCAACTTATCGAATAAACACGTAATTCCGGTAAGCAAAATAATCAATTTGGCCTCGTAAGTATATTTTGCCATAGCCTGTAATTTAACATTCATGGAATATAACGTCAAATGTTTTACAACTTTAAAAGGCTTGTGTGTTCATAATATTTTTTAACTATATATTATTGGGTCTTTCGATGAAGTCACGTAGATAGGTTCAAAGAAAATTATTAAAAATAACAGAAAATTGCGACGTTTCGATTGGAATGCAAGCAGTCGTCTTCAGGAAAATGGGGGTTATCTTGTGTCGTCTGAATGGATATTCAGACGACACAGTAGTCTGAATATCCATTCAGACTACTGTGTCGTCTGAATGGATATTCAGACGACACAATCCGTAAAGCTACCACCCCAACCGTTGGGAAAGATCCATCTGAGGACCCAATGAAAACCATCACCTTGCCATAAATAGCAGGGGTCACCAAAAATATTTCCAAAATCATGAGCAAACACAAGATTCAGGTCCGATTTAACACAGTACATACAATTCGTGATCTGATCCCATCTGTGAAGGATGTGATCCCTGACATGCAATACCCCAGCGTCTACAAACTAAGCTGTGTCTGCGGCAGTAGTTACATTGGGGAAACTAAGTGACATGTCTCGAACCGTGTTCGTGAACAAAAGGCATTTCTGAAACACGGTAGGACCAATACCTCGGCCGTGGCTGATCATTGTTTTAAAGCGGTGGGCTCACACGAAATTAATTTCTCCAAGACGAAGCTACTTTGCAAGCCCACTGGCTATCAACAAAGATTCGTTCATGAGGCCATCCATATTTATAGACACAGACACAATTTCAACCGAGAAGATGGGTACAAATTGAGCAATCATTGGAAGGACGTGATTAACCAGTTGAAGTCATAATTGGCTATGCTGTTCCCATCCTACCACCTTCCGATGTTAGTTGTGCTCTACGCCCATTTCAAACTTGCGCTTTCACAGGATTCACACTGACACAGCCACTTCGCGCGCCGACCCCTGGGTTGCGTCTCTGCGATCTCCCATGAACATGCTAATCTCTCTTTAACATGCTCATTTTCAACTGGCAACCCTTTGATTGGTGGAAAACGAACCACCGTCGGGTTGGTTGCCCACCACTTACATTATCATTGGCTGCTTACATTTGGGCTAGGCCCATTTCAAACCCTTATAAACAGTTTCCCTTGGAAGCTAACTCCCCTTTTACTGAATACGACCTTGCTTGCGTTGCGATCGAAACGTCGTAGTTTTCTGTTATTTTTTTTTTTATTTTCTTTGAACATATCTACGTGACTTTACCGAAAGACCAAAGAATATGAAATTTTGCAGTCACGAAAGCTTTAAGTCAAGTTATATAAACGAGTTATATTCTGGAGTTTAATATATTAATTATTGCTAACATTGGGGAGGTCAGAGTGTACAGTGATTAGCATAATGCACTGTGAACCTGGCTAACGGAGTTCGATTCTCATTCAACGCTAATATCAGTGACCAGGTTATATCTGGATTGGCTTTGCCTCTCACGACTCCAACGTTTCAAACTTGACAGTGATGAACTATGGCCAAACAAACCCACTTAACCAAAACGGCTTGCAGTGGCTCTACAAAGGACTGTAAATGAACGTTCAGTATCTGTTATTATTCCGAAAGCAGTCACTTTCCTACATGCTAAATTTATAGTACACATTAACTAGCAGAATATCACCCCTAAATGGGGAACAATCAGATACAATGGAAACCAGATAATCAACCTTTTTACAATGAAATAACATTTCTCAAAGTTCAGTCATATTTCTGGAAGTAGGATTTAACACACCCATTACATACATCTTACCCCGTTATATATTTCCAGGTAACTCGTTACATCATAGGCATTAAAAGCCTTCGTGTACGTGGCTGTAGTGCTTTTCAAGTTAGCGATGCCAGATTATCTTATCCATTATTTCTCACCGCACGTTACGGAGAATAATTACGGTATTAGGCACGGGGTCACTCCAATGTACTGATAAGTGATACAGATGATAACGCATGTCACTAATGAATCGAAATCCCGAAAGAAGGCTTCAAAGCAGGAATTGGAAACACAGTATTGTACAAAAAAATAGCCAAGAGTCAGTGGTGGCCACTGCACAATCCTATGACAGTGGCCAGTCTTTCAACTAGTACAACCACTGGATATACCCAAAACATCTTTCCATGCTCATTAACAATGGCCATATATTCCCATGGTGGGGGCCAGCGTTGCTTCTGTTGACAAGATCGTTGTCGTCATCGCCTCCCGTTGTCTATTCACGACCGGCATGCCTTAATTAAGCCGTTGTAAACACGGCTTAATTAAGTTCACTAAACAATTCAATATATTCGTTGGAGGGGGCGCAATTGGAAAATACATTACAGTCCTGGATGCAGGGTCGTAATTATAATATATATTGGGAGGGACATACCCCCCCCCCCCCCCCCATTATATTGCTATAAAATAGATTCTGTTTATATGATTGTGGTTATGGTTGTACAATGAAACAAGAAAAGGTAAAAAAGAAAAAAAACAGAGCAATGTAATACAATACACTGTTAGACATGTTTGTAAAAAACTAAATACAAAGTCCATCCTATGTGTTAGTGAATTTGTAAATATTTTAGGCAGGAAATGGCAGGAAATTAGTTTTCAAATTTAGGTTTTTTTTCTGGTGGGGGGGGGGGGACCCCCAGACCCCCTGGAAGATTTGGTCCCCCCCAATGTTGACTCCAGCTCTTAAAGGGAAATTAACTGATTGATTAAAAGCAACATAGCAATGTGCTTACGTTTTCAATCGATTTGAACTTCCTGCTTTGACATACAGATTATAAACATGGGCATTTGCAAAAAAAAAAATATATAGAACAGTTTCCTTCGTGTATTTAACGAGGAGATAAAACAAACCCATTGACACGTGAAACATTGCCTCTTGTCAGGGAAACCTGGGTCACAGCTGATAAGTGGGTAAAAAAACACGCAGATAAGTGCACGCTTGTAATTACAGAGAGAGAGAGATTGAGAGAGATATAGAAAGGAACATATGGATCGGAGAACAAATACAATTTAGAGATGTAAATATTGACCGTTAAGAACAGTATGTGGTCTTGGACAGGACACATCACGAGAAAGAAAGATGGTCGAGACCAATGATGGAATGGTAGCCAATAGGACGTATGGAACGTGTCTGATAGGACTTCCATTGGAGCAATGGAAACAGCTGGTGTGTAGGCGCTAGATGTATTGTTGATTTTCGAAACCGATGGATCGTGATCGCTTTGGGAGGGGCTTCATTTAACAGTGGATAGATCATGGCTAATTCTCATGATACTGAACTTTTGACAAGGATGACAAAATTCTAATTCTAGATCTATAACGTATTTAGAATGTTACACTTCAAGGCAACGTATATCTAAAATAAACTGTTGAATATATACTGCATTTAAATATGTATACTCGTTGAAGTAGAGCACAATGCTTTTCTTCCCTGTTTGACTGTAGCCAAATGCAGGCGACTTGTCACCCGTGGCTTATCGAATCCTTTCCCAGCCTTTGTCATGCAAATCCAATTCGATAAGGGACAGTCACACTGTTAGAATGTGCCAAAAAGAAGACAAATAAAATGCATATTCTTGAGATAAGCAATGAAGTTAATAGCGGGCATTGGCCTGTGTTGAATATTGTAGTAAAATCGAACTACGAAAGATGGCCGCTTGACATGGATGCATAAAATTTGTGTACGAGTTTTTATAAATATATAAACCGTCTGTATTTTTTTTCTTCATGGTCCTTTCGGTAAAGTCACGTAGAAGGGAAGAAATAAAACAATAAAAAATAAAACATAATAAAATATGATAAAATCATTCTCACGACGTTTCGGCCACAACGCAAGCAGCCGTCCTCAGGTGAAGAACAGGTCTGTCGAGCCGACAGCGCTGTCGCCTCGACAGACCTGGTTTTCACCTGACCTGGTTTTCACCTGAGGACGGCTGCTTGCGTTGTGGCCGAAACGTCGTGAGAATGATTTTATCATATTTTATTATTTATTATTTTATTACTTCCCTTCTACGTGACTTTACCGAAAGAACCAAGAAGATGAATCCCTGCAAGTCACGAAAGCTTTAAATCGAAATTTTACGTCTGTCTGTTCCCAAGCAGTAATCTAGTGTTCAACTAAACTACCTTATATTTAAACTAACGCTTTTTTTTCATGGTTATAGCTTTGAACATGTGAATAATCTCAACGCTGAAAGACGTTTCTCATCATTTATTAAAAGCCATTGCAACAGATACGACCACAGCACTGTAAATGCCCAGCGTCTTTGTAGACACGGCAATTAAGAATGTGTATATGTAGTTGATAGTCATTGCACGCCATCAAAAATCACAGCTTACAGTTTACTTGCAGTTTATGGCGTAGCCTTATAGATTGGTACCTCGGGTGACTGGCCACATTTAAGTGAACATGAAAGCACACCCAGTGGACGCATCTGCTGCACATCCAATAAACACAGCTTTGTCATTATTCATTAATAATACGATTGATTAGCAAGAACAAGTCACGCCTTAAGTATACACATACGGGAGTGATGGAAGTGCAGGAGCCATCCTTGTAAATGTGACTTAAGAAAACGACCACTGAAGCAAATCCCCCCACCCACTCCCCCACCGGGTACCACTTTTGTGCAATTTCTTGTCGTAATCGTTCCCATAGAGACATCGGGTCACTGCCTGGACGAGCCATTTATTTCTGTGCCGTGACTTGACACAGCAAATGTTGGAAAATTGACATTTCTCCCTTGCCAAAGAAAACATGAAACTCAATGAACGATGAACTTCAAGGCGAGAATGTGTGTCCGTTGTAACACCTTTTACTGTGGATTTTTTTTTAATTCTCCCTGAAAACAAAGGATGTGCCAAATATTAGTCTTGGTGTCATATTAGTCTTGGTGTCATGAGGTTGGGTATGGTATTGCTTTTTGGGCTGAATGGGTACCCATAGTTTTACATTCAGCGCTCTTGCAAATAACACCTGGTCATAGAGCAGCATGTTTCCTCTGCTGATGAGACACAGAACGTCAAAATAAGCCCAGAGTTTCCTTCATCAAAAAAAAAAATATATGCCACTTGACAATATTGGTCTGGAAAGTCTTATGAACTATTATTCTGAAGATTCACAACAGAGTTCTGCTTTTACTGTATACGATTGTAAACAAATCTGTGTATAGCTGGCAATGATACTGTACACTGCCTGAGAGCCCATGACGGTCCTCTGAAGGTCATTTGATAGTGAAAATGTCCGCAGAGGGCTTGTCTCTTGGGTTGAGGAAGAGATCAAAGTTTGATAGCGTGAGGTTGTGCAATAGGGAGACCACCTCCCAGGGTGCTGTTGTGCATTGGATCAACAGCAGCATCTGCCGTGCATATCCTCACGTTGACCTGTAGAGCAACAGCACGCGTGCACACATTGTCCTGAGACACTTGGATGTGTAAAAAAATACCAATGGCAGATTTCAGGGTGAATATAACAGTCGATGCATTATCAAGAGAGGGATAGGCACTCGAGTAATGGTATTACCAGCTCGGCAGCAGCGTGATTACGTTCGGAAATTGGAGCACCGCACTTTGGCGTCGTACGATGCCTTTGCTTTTTTTTAGTAGCGCAGACATCGATCACTCCTCTACACTCAGAATTGTTCATATTTTCAAACATTCCCCTGCAATATGAGCACAAAATGCGTCGTTGATAAATATTTCTGCCTTTCTCGAGAATCGCCACTCGGTGCATTGCTTACGCAATTAATCTATGACTGTATCGACATTTCGCGTGCCGCAGCGATGCAATCATTATTGGTCATCTCCAGTTCCCATTGATCATCAGACCTGAAGACCCCCAAAAGACGAAATGAAGGTGGGTTCACACACGAGGGCAATTTGACTCGTCAAGGATCCTATTTAGAAGAGCTTGGTTATTGTACGGAGCTCCCAGATGTGGTGTGTACAATTCGTCAAACCTGCGATAATGTTTATTTTAAGGGATTATATTTCCCATTCTTAGGGGTGGGAGGGGGGTTGTATGTGCTTGCCGTAACAAATTCTGAGTGATATACTTGACTGTCCTCTGTGGTTACAAATAAATGTCATGTAGCCTGGCCGGAGAGGAATTGTCATTCGACCACTTGAATTGCAATCAAAAGTCGGACTATCATTTCGCCGGGGCTCATAAAATAGCGACCACTGTGCACATCGACAGTGGTGACCCTATGGGAATGTGCAATTTCCAACACCGACCTCAGGACCACTAACATTGGTGACGAGTGCCTCTACATTAACTGGGTTGACGCTTTGAATGTTGTATTGCAATTGGGTTCATGCTACAACACGCAATAATAAAAAGAACACTCACAATTAGTCTTGCTTATTTTCCAGGTCAGCCACACTGGAGTCGTAAGGTCTCTTTGTTAGGAGGGTTCCTAGGAGCATCGGGTGGTGTTGATTTTTGTTAACATCGTGTGCGAGGAACCCGGAGCAGCCGGAGAAAACCCCACCGCGTACGCCACGAGGAGGAAACACGCTCATCCCCGTACAGATGGAGACAGATGGCGATGCCCAGGGCATGGCACCGACGGCCATGGAGAAGTGGAGTTTGTTTCGCAACAGTTGTGCGATCCATCTTCTTGGTTCTTTCGGTAAAGTCACGTAGAAGGGAAGTAATACAATAATAAAAATAAAACAATAAAATAATTCTCACGACGTTTCGGCCACAACGCAAGCAGCCGTCCTCAGCTGTCGCCTCGACAGACCTGGTTTTCACCTCCCGCCCTCCCCTCTGCATAATTACTCTGATTGTCCATCATGCTCATGTAATACACCCCAGCATAAAAATGGAGCTGAAAATGTCGAATTTGTATCTCACTAAATGAAACTTGTGCATAGGCCTTGTCTATACCGAACGTGATATTTTAAATAGCAATTGCGGGTCAAAGGTGTACAAGAAATGTGTTGTTTTATACCATATATGGCTTGTATATCTTATCTCCCGAGCAACTGTTTTAAAGTTCCTATTACTGTGTAGACAAGATTGTTCATCATCGGTTCCCTCTTCCAGCGAAAGTGGCTCGTACAGTCAATACAGTAAACAAAACACAATCCTGAACAATTTGGGTCAATTAATAACTATTTACTCACCCCCCCCCCCATCAACTCCATATATTTGTCATCATTTGGGGGTAATGATTCGATTCAGGAATCACATTCGCATGTTTGTCTTGCTTCTCGTGTATCATCCATATCGATCTATGCCTCATGCGTGCTCTCTGCCTTTCCCGTCTAATTCTGTCCCTTCCAAATCGTGTATACTGTATTGTCGATACTACTCCGATTTGTGTGCTCCACCAATTCATTGGGGGCAATACGTGCGCGCTTGCAAGCATTACTAAAGATTAGCATACATTGAAAAGAATCGAGCCTTACACGCATGATCCAATGCGTGTATCGTGAGCATTAAAATATAGTACTCTAAAACGATTAATTTCAACTTGTGATTTCTTACACACAGATGCTGGCTCCCCAACAATGCTCTCTCACGTTATATCTACGGTGGGGTAATTACAAATTACACATAATCAGCTTGTATTTTCAGAAACCAGGCAAATAATGGAGGAAGATGACATGCGATGATTACACGGGATGGAAGACTGGCGGCATAAACATGGGCAAGAATGTTCATGTAGCGAATGCGTACAGCTTAAATGATATGCTGGGCGTATGCGTTAACATATGTTGGCTCACATTATGTGCACCCTATTTAATTTAAGTGCTTGAAACATCAACGGTTTAGTTCGACGGCTAAACACACTTTCACGAGGGGTGCGGGAATGGCGATTGCATTCAGGGTCGTGTGGGGGAGCTCCAGCGCCACGTAAAATCCTTCCTGCCTGTTTGCTGACAGATAACGACCATACATTCATACCTGCTTGTAATGCGAAAATGCGTGGCAAGTGAAGCAAAATTTCATAAATTTGCATGAATTGAGCCATGCTGGGAACTATAGTATTATTGTGCTTGTTTAGCTACGAAATTCAGGACGTAAATGCAATACATATCACAATAACTATGAGCCATGATCCGGATGAAGGCCTCTCCAAGCTTTGCCATTCCTCAGTCTGACGATGCAATTACTTATCTAGCTCCTGCACGCGGGATGATCTCATCGCTCCATGGCTGCTGATAATGTTAAGGAGTGCACAATCAGTTGTTACTTTAACATTGTCGTATTTGTTATACATTTACTGTAAATGTTAGTACATTTTTACGAAATTAATTTATTTTGTACAGTATAACATAGGCACAGGCTGTATCTTCGGGGGGCATTCGCTTGGGAAATTATGTTTTGGTTAACAACTTTTATTTTCTAATTCCCACATTAATGGACGTAAATTGCAAAATCAATACAAGCCTCCCACCACCGGGGCCTGCATGCAGCATAATTTCAAGTGCATATAAAACACGTGTACCTACCGTCAGCCTTGAGTTCATATGCTACAAGATTACTTCCTGCTACTTTATCCCATCTTTGTTTTACCTAAACGTTACGTTTTATGTTTCCCTCAAAATGATTAAAGTTGTACTAATATTTGTTAAATGCCTGTCATACATCTCATTTTAGATGTTTCTGAATTAAAAACTGTACATTTTAACTATTATTTGGTGCGTGTCTATTGGTCTGGAATGCAAATATTTTTTTACCCATAATGCTCCATCGACGTTCTTTTCACTCGGTGAGATTTGCTAGCGACAATGAACTTGGTTGCTGGAGACAGTCCATTACTCACTCGTTCCTGCAAATAATATAATTTTTCTATGGGGGACGACTTTCAGATACTGCAAAAGGTACAAATCCAATACTTTCTGTGAATGAAAAACGCATCAAAACAGCTGACTCAATCCATAGGCATAAGCTAAACAGGAAAGTGTGTGGAGATTGGAAACAAACAAATTCAACAACACGGAGATATGCTCATAAACAGCAGGACGGCACAACTCCAGTTATGCATTGCATGCATGTCACATGATCACCACGTCATGTACAATGATGTGTCAGCCATGTGCAGACCACCAGCTCAAAACAAGCCCGAGAGAATTGCACATTGCATGCAATCGGTTGACGCCATTCCTGTCGCCACTAAAGCCATTGCCATTGAGCAGTGTTCAATAATGAATTGTTGCATCAAATCAAGACCCTGAAATTGTTACAAAAATAATGCTGGTTTCTATGATTATTGTGGATAAACAAAAAAGATAACAGAAATGTTACTGTTCATCTTCCTTGACATAGACCCAACAGAGTAGTTAGCTACACTTTAGTTGCACAAGTTTGGGACGTAGAATAACTAGGGAAAGAATGTTATTGTGCATTTTGTCCTCAGCATGCTTTCAAATAACTACTTTAATACGCATACCTGCCAACCCATACGATTAACCCGAATTCTTTTACAGGAAAATTTAAGTTTGACGTCCATACGGCATACATCCATTGCAATACGAGCAAAAACATGTTTTTGTCGATTTGTTTGTGTTTCTCCCTTGTGGTGGGATTTTGTAGGATGAACGTTGACATTTATAAGGGCACGAGATGACCAATAAGGTCTGAATTGGTCTGTAATAAGGTTACACTTATAAAGGGGTGATAGGTATGAATACGGATCGTGTACAATGGTGTTATTTTTGTCAGCACGTTTTCGATGTTAAAAGTTTGAATGTTCTCGTCATGCCCATCAGACACTCCCCCCTGGCATGTCGTTTCCCCGCACTCCACGTGAGCAAAATAAAGTCCTAAACTGTTCGTTTAAAATGGGAACACGACATCATCCCGCCCGCCTCGCACCCTCCTCCCCAACCAAAGGCAGGACTCAACGGACACTAAATCTCAGGACTCGTAGTGAAACATAAGTTATCAGAAAATGCATTTATACTCGAGGAATCCGAGGAGCGATGAAGTTCTTTATCACATATCAAGTAGAGGCAAGTGATAACGTTACAGCAAACAATACAAACACACGATACGAGTGTAAAGTTTCGGAAAGGTAAGCAAATCAGTTAAACATATTATACAAATAAAACTACACTTTTGTTTTACCCGGTAAAGTCCACCGAACGATTAGCCAATTCTTCAGAAGCGACCTGGCCACAAAATATAGCTCAGCGAAGTGGCTTATCATCGTCTGGAAATTTATAGCAGCCAACTGGATGGACATCGTAAATAATTATCAAAAAGCCACTCGGTTTTTCTTTTTTACACCCCAGGCTCACTGAGCTGAAGTTTACCATACTCGGTGTGGAAGTATAAATGCTTAATGAAATAGCGCCACTCCGTGGATTGAACAATACACGCGGTCTGGCATTTGTCCGAGGCGGGCGTTTCATGTTGCTGCTCCCACGTGGTTTTCCCGGCGCTCCTTTTGACAACTCCGATGGTTTCGGGACGCTCCTCGTGGCGCCCAAGTTTAGGGAGCTTTGGGGTTCGGTCCTTTGCGTCGGCCACGCCTGGAACTTTACCCCCCACTCCCCCACGGTCTCCCCTTTCCCAACGTTCTCACTTCATTAAAAGTCAAGATGTCTGGAAAGAGGCCATCAAGTAAAAGCGATAACAGCAGTGCAAAAGAGAGACACTAGAGCAAGTTGTACTTCATCACACGACGATCAGCACAGTCTTGTAAGTACTGTGCGAAATCTGTTTTATTTTGCGATGATTCATATTTAATCATAGAGGGTGTTTTGCCGATTCTTACACGCTGGCCTATTCGTCTTGGAACACTTTATCCCTACACACGTGGACCTGCCAACCCACCTAACACTATTGTTTTCGTGTAAGGTTGGTCGTGGGTTCGATCCCAACCCCGACGCCTGTATATTTGAAGTTTGCATGTCTCCCTCCCCGTGGTCGGGTGGATTTTGCTTCGGGTCCTCCGGTTTTTACCTCCACATTTACAAAAATGGATTTGATAAGCCACTTCGTTTTGAGCTATAATTTGTGGGCAGGTCGCTTCTAAAAAAGAGCTATATAGCTTTGGGCCTTACCTGGTTAATAATCTGAAAAATAGTTTAGTTTTATAATGTATTCATCATGATTAGCATTTCCTCCACTAATCTGTGTGCACATGTAGGTTTCAACGCTAATCCCAACACGACAGCATTTCAATTCCTGGCCACGCACGTAAGAGAGGGGGGGGGGGGGTTTAGTTTTGTTATTTTATGCATTAGGTGTGAAACACTAGGAGGTCACCCTGGCGGAGTGACCCGGGTAATTAAAGACAAATATAAGTGGTGGCGGTATTGTCTCCCCATTGCCATCGTAGGTCAAACCAGCAATGCCAGACGTTCCCTTCTAAGCATTTTCTCACCCGGTATAGAGACCCCCGCAACTTTCATCATCGATATACAATTGAATAATTAGAACTCCCGTTTCAGTTACCCTCTTACCTTTTAATAATTCCGTGGAAATCGTATCATTTCCTATAATACATTTATCACTCAATGTATTTTCATAAAAAAAAAACTGAAATTGTAAAATGATCATTGGCTTGGTAAAATAGTGGTTATCCAAAATATTTGGTTATAAAAAAATACAATAATTATGCACGTTCATAAACGCAGTCCAAGCAAGAGGTGTAATATTAACGACTATAGCATCTTCCAAATTAGCATTATATAACCATCTAGTCGCGCATCATTCAGCTACTGTCGACTGCTGTGCTTTGTGTGACTGCTGTGAAGTTTTTGGCATTCAGCACAATTATAAGGAGTCCTATAATAAATCACATTAAATGCACAGCATTTTTAGCTTTCAAAAATGAATGCATGGGAGGATTAAACATTGCGTTCGCACGAATGCGCACCTTTAATCTTCACCTTTTCCTACCCAGGGTCTTCCCCTTGGAGAGAGAAAAATGCTCGTTGTGTCAATGTTCTGCCCTGGCTTAACGAAGACTGATCACCCCACCGATTGATTGGGTGCAATACGCGTGCGCTTGCAAACACTCTGAACCTTAATTGCCCTGCACATTCATTGCCTTTTCTGGGCTCTTCCTTGCATGCAGACACACACAAAGGCAGTCCAACCCAACTTAACATAGTTTATATAGTCATTACCGACATGCTTATTTATTTAATGACTGCAGGGACAAATGCATGAATGGACGCATGAACGTGTCCTCGTTTAGATTGTACATTGGCGTGCTAGCTGGTGGGTGTGCTGACAGTAACAATAAACAAGTATAACCCGTAAAAACAAAGTTTTTCACTATAAATCCTTTATATGCGTGGCGGCTAAAGTCCTCTCGTCCTCTGGCTTGAGATGGCTGCCACCTATGGGTCAGATGATTGCATTGCACCATTAAGCAATTGGTAATTAAATATAATATTTCTGTCCTAAAAAGTGTAAAAGTTTGCAATTTTTTTTTTCACGAACATTAATTGTCACGTACAACGAGTCTGTGTGGAAAATGTCAGCTCGATTGGATCACGGGAAGTGGGTTAAAAAACGACCGAAAGATTTGCACGGTCGTAAGCAAGCAAGCGAACTTAATATCAAGGATTTTAAAAAATACGCGCCGGCTGCTTGACGCAGTAGCACATTAAAGAGCCCTTGACATCCATCATTCGCAAGTCTAAGCCGGCAATGATCCAAACTTGCCATAATGTATAATGATAAAATACGTACCCGCTCATTACTCCCTTGGACAATATAACGCAATCATTCCACCTTGCTGCGAAAACTTGGCTGGGCCATCCTGAAAAGAGTAACGAGACCCCGTGAGGATATCCTGAGTAAACCGGCGTCATGGTCCAAATTTATCTTTAAAAACAACTACCACCCGTAAATTGCTCGGTTGGAATATATATATATAGCAATCATTGCACCCCATCCCCCCCACAGCAAAAAAACTTGGCAGGGGCCCTCCTGAAAAGTAGTCAAGAGACTCGGTGAGGCTATCCTGGTTAAAAAGAAGCGTAAGAGGAAATAAAAGTGCGTAATTGCGTGCGCGGTGCGGTGCCAGGCCACCCGCGCGGCGCACCACGAATTCCCCCGCGGGCCGCTCGGGAGCCGCGGACCGGACGCGCCGGAGCTGCCGAGCCGCTGGCAGCGGCAGCGCCCGCGCCTCTCCCGTGTCCGGCCCCGCCAGCCAGAGACGCCGCAGGCGGCGGCGGCGGCGGCGGACGGGAATCCGACACCTCCATCTGCGCGCGCCACGACGCGGCCATGCTACGCACGCAGTGGCTTCTGAACTCCCCCCACCACCCCTATCCACAACCATCCCATCCACACTCCCCCTCCATCCACCCACCCCCAGCCTCCATCCACTCCCCATCCACACCCCGCCTCCATCACCCCCCAAACCCCCCCCCCCATCCACAACCCCCCCATCCAGACCCCCCGCCATCCACACCCCCATCCACAACCCCCTCCCCAATCCACAACCCCCTCCCTCCATCCACACCCACCCCCCCCAGTGCACACCCCCCCCCCCATCCACCACCCCCCCCTCCACCCACCCACCCACCCACCCCATCCACACCCCCCCCCCATCCACACCCCCTCCCCAATCCACCCCCCCCCCAATCCACAACCCCCCCTCCATCCACCTCCCCCCTCCATCAACAACCCTCCACAACCCCACTCAATTTGCCTTCCCTTAAATCGGGAACCGCGAATCAATACGTTGTACTGTAAAGTGAACGCGAGTGCTTACACCTTGATACTTCGTCGTGTTAACAGAAGTATTTGCAGGTGTGCGTTGTCTCTGTGCCCCTTGCTTACACTTCTAATTGAGCATTTTACCGAAGGAGAGAAGTATTAATACATTCCATCGAAAGTGTGACTCACCATCCACGGTCTAAATTAAACAGAATATTGTTTCCAAAGTCATTTGATTCGTTCTCGCGTTTTGTATCACCCCCGCACAGCTTCCGCTCTTACATGATCATATTTGCAAGTTAACTTAATACACTCCACTATCTCACTCTAGCTCTCTCTCTCTGCGGTCGCAGTAATCGAGGGTCTCGTGCGCAAGAGCTACACTCGTCAACTCCGGTGTATCCTCAGGGGCGAATGGAAGTCTCATCTTTAGGTGGAATCCTGCCGGCTTGAGCTTGCATTTGATTGGCCTGGCATTCCCAAACTCGGCACGACCAGCCACGCTCCGTCTTTTCGCGTTTTACCAATGCACTCCCTATTTAAATATTAAGCCCTTCCACGCTACACGCGCCCGATCATTGTTAAACGCGTTCCAAGTGACGTGCTAAACAATGAACGCTGTCTGCATCACGTGTTCCACGTGCAACACGTGTGCGCTCGCCGAGATCTCAAGAGTTACTGTAATCGGCTCTCTATTAACGCGATGATAATTTCGATTTAAAGCTTTCGTAACTGCAGGGATTCATCTTCTTGGTTCTTTCGGTAAAGTCACGTAGAAGGGAAAATAATTCGGCATCTCTTCAGAAAGGTGAGAGACTCGATTAGCTGAGCCTTCTTATAAAACATAATCTCAAAGTTATGTGGAATCCCTCCCCGTAGAGGCGGTTAGGGATTCCACGTAACTTTGAGATGCCGAATTATTTTCTCTTCTACGTGACTTTACCGAAAGAACCAAGAAGGCGATGATAATTATTTATGAGTACGGCACGTGTAACGTGTTCTACAATCGTCGGGCGAATGCATCGTGAAATTAATTAATTTTAATGGTCGTGCCGACGAGAGTTTGGGAAAGCATGTGATTGGGGAAAGCTTGTGATTGGCGAAGCCATCAACGTGAATAATCATTTCACTGCTTCGTTGTACGATTTCCGAAATAAAATGTTATTGCACTATATATCCTAATTAAAATACAAATTAAAATCCTTTACCAAGAAATGTGTCGACTCTCTCAGTACTATTTAATGAGGGGCTTTTGATCTGGTACCAATGTCTCGTGTTATATTCGTATGGGAGGCAATTGCAATGACAGGAGAAAAACAAATATGATTACACTGCAATACTACACAGTGAGGTCAGACACTTCTTGCTGAAATTATAATTTATTTATCTCTTGATTGCTTGGCTGTTCCCTAACCCTTGCATTTTTAAAGATAATCAATAGGCTACACGCAAACTTGAAAGTAAAAATTCCCCGCACATTTTTTAATATCAGAAGCTGCCCGCCAACATGTAGCGGACAACACCAATTTCACTGGCGTGCAACGCGCATGGGTGGTGGAGGAGATGATGTGGGTGATGGCGAGTGATGGGATGTGGAAAAGGCTGGAAGGAAACGTGGGGGTGGGGTGATGGAGGAGTGTAGAAGCTGAGAGGATTTTGAGATGGTTGTGAGAGATTCGATTCAACCATGTATACTGTACACTAAAAGGTAATTCTGCCTGTTGCTGAAGACACAAAAAGCCTCTATTTTTATAGCACCACAAAATCATCTTTTATAATTGGCTTAATTGTATCCATGCACAGTTAATTGCATGCATTGTTTGAATACGGCATTCATTAAACCATTAAACCATTCCACCTCCAACACTTTTATTATAGATGCAGATTCTCTGAAGTGATTTATTGTCATTGGGCAACCCTTCCCAGAATCACGTTTTACAGTTGCATGGGACGATGTGATGCAAATAGCCTGACGGACTGCAACTACTAAACACTTCTCACAGGGCCACTAAACAGCGTGATGAGAAGCACTGTGTGGATTGAGTGCATCAACAGCAACATACTCCATGCGAAAACTACTATAGACTATTCTATACTTTGTGTGCAAACACTTGAGATTATTGAACGGAGAGGAATACGTTGTGTATGGCGTGGCATTCCAGGAAATGACATCTCTCCACAGATTAAACAGCAGTGCAGGCAGGTAGGTGGTCATGTAGATACAGCAGGTTTTCGAAAACGCCAATCCACATTTGCCAATTTACTCCCCAAATGCAAAGAAAGTCCTTCCACGTTGCACGCGCCTGATGATTGTTAAACACGTCCCACGTGACGCGCTCAGCAATTGACAGCGTTAATAGAGCAGATTCAAACGAAGCTTTGCGATCCTATATCTGTGTGTGTACATATATGTGTATATCTTGTGTATATATATCCTGGGTTTAACCAGGCTGGATTGTGTTAGGAGCTCACAAATCCTTAAAAGATATGTAAACAGGTCATGCGGTAGGCAAGGCTGCGTTGGCTGGGTCATGTAGCCCGCATGCCCAGCCACTGCATGCCCAAACAGCTTCTGTTTGGCCGCATAGAGGGGGCTAAACGGGCACGACACGGGCTGGAGAAGAGATGGACTGATGCGGTTACGGGAGGATGCGGAGCTGAGTGGACTTGCCGACGACTGGTACCAGCGGTGTCAAGATCAGCCTCTATGGAGGAGGCTCGTGAAGGACGCTGCTACTGGGCAGTCGCCCTCCAGCAACAACGGAGGGCAGAGGAGCGACGCTCACAACAACGATCGAAGCGTCGGGTAGATAAAATGCAGCAAGTTGGCACAGGTGTATCTACCGATTATCTCAGTCAGTCAAGCCATGGCACCTGAAAAGTCTGTCCCGTGACCTCCTGTCAGTAGCGTGCCTTCGACATTGTATGTGGCCTTAAAGTGCACCTAGCCTGGCACAGACGCCGTTGTGACGTTACCGTCACTTAGTGGCGAATGGCGGGTGTTGGTATATTTACACACACACACGTGTGGGGAGTGGTAGTATAACGGTTAGCGCGCTGCACTACGAACCTTGGTTCATCCGAGTTCGATTCCCCCTCACGGCCCACACCGTTGACGGTGCCTCTGTTGACTCGGCCTGGTGCGGTGTGTGAACATCGCCACTGGGAAGATAACGGTGGTGATGGCCTCGTGTGCAGTGCCGGCCTTCATATAGGTGCTCACTAAGAGCACTTGTCCCAACAATCGGTTGAGGCTATAGGGGGGATCTTTGTCTTTGTTATAGACATGTGTTCCACGTTTGTAAAAACATCACGCTGAAATACAAAACAATCTAAACTATTGTTTTGTTTAAATATTTCGACGCAAGTATTTTTATGGCATGCACTCTCATATTATGCAAGATATAACTGATGCAATTTGTTTTCGTGGAAATGTAAAATTTTAAAATCACATTCTGGAAATTAACCGTTTGTTATACTGCATTCACATTAATGAGAATGCACTCATCCATTGGCATAAGATGTGTTGTAATGTTGAAAATCTTATACAACTCACAACACAACAATGTTTACAAGATTGATTACATTTATTTAGATTTTGAACTGATATCCTGTAATCCGATAATTAATTTGGATGTTCCATTTTCCATCATTTTTTGTATATGTTTGTTCTGGCAGCCTTTCGATTTTATAATTTGTTCTCGTGTTTGTGGATACGGAGGTCTCAACGATCTGTTACTGTGTTAACTGTCTTTCCGACCAAACATTGACTCGAATATGATGGCTCTCAGTGGAACTCTCACCACGCAAATAATTGCACGTTCAGACGCAGCTGCAAAATTGTGGAGGTCAAATTTTACAACTACTTCCTATTTGCCATAGTCTCAAAGAGCTCTTTTTATTAGACGTCTGCTCCTATGCTTTAATGATTTGCCCTGCGGAACTCTTATGTCATAGCATATGAAAATATACTTGTTATAGTATATCATCATCTGTATGCGTTTGCAATTTGTAGAAGGAAAAAAAAAACATCTCCACTTGAGTTATGCCTAGTATACATTATATGTTTGGGTTTTTTTTCAGGTAACGACCTATATATAGTGTGAATTGAAGCAAACATCTTTGTAATTTACATCAGTAACGATGTGTAGTGGTTGTAAGGGTGAATGCCCTCCTAAACGTACAAACAACCCGTCACAATTGAAGCCAAAATATATCATTGACGCATGCATTCGTTTAAATAAAACGACAGCAAGCTTGCATTATTCATTGACCTAAAATAGGCCACGTGCCCAAAAACCCACGATCGGGCCACTTGAGGCTCCAACCCCACAGCGCTGCTGACGGCCACGCTCATGAATGGTTTCCACATGGACCGACCCACGTTTTACTTTCTTACACTCGCTCAAAGGAGCCAGTCTTTTACCAAAATAAAACACACACACACACGCACCTTCAAACTCCCGGTTGCTTTTATGAATATAACACTTTTCTTCAAGGAACACATTCAATAACCACAACAAAGTGGCCTTGTTTGAATGTATTGGGGGTGCTGAAAAGTAGTTTGATTACTGTGATGTATGTAACTGCTATTTCGAAACAGGAGCCATCAGACAGAACCATTAAACAAGCTGTACACTGTTGTTTGAAATATACACGCTCTCTCATTGCCCTGCCTGGCGAACATCACTTTGCACTGACATGGCCCTCCCTTTAAAAAAATACTTCCAGCATGAGTTGATGTTGTTTTGATGGAGGCTGTATGAAAATACGAACTGGAGTGGTGGCGCAGTGGTTAGCGCAACGTGTTATGATCTCTGCGACGGCTACCATCAGTGGCGAGTGATATTGGAACTCTTTCTCGGAACCCCTTTCACCAACCCGCACTGACCAGCATGATGAAGTATGGGCAAACAACCTCCATTACCAACACGGCGTGGAAAGAACTTCATCAAGGAGTGGATTGGCAAATGGCTGTACATTGTATTGAAATAGGTCATGAACAACGTTTTGTTAAATACCGTCGTCTGTATTGTACTATACATATATTAAATAATTGTAATTAGACGGCAGTTTGATTCAATATTGGGGTTAAGATAAATACGTTTTTGCAAAAAACAACTAAACTCCTGGGTGATTTTTTACGGGACATAACAAGCATTTGAACCATAACGGGACATAAGCATTTGAAACATAACGGGACATACCAAGCATTTGAAACGATCACAGATGAGATGTTGGCTAAGACCTGGGCCTCTCTCAAATCTCAATACGATGTGTCGCAAATTCTATGACGGTCACGTGGAAGTTTAAAGGGATGAGACCCGTGATTACAATTTTTTTTAACATCACTCAGATCAAAATGCTGTCTAAAATCATGTAGTTTCATAATGGATGATACCTTTATCGACACTTATAACATGTGCGTTCGTTCACATGATCCGAATTTGTTTTTGAGTTTGGACACATTGGTAGTTCGATGCCAAAATTCTCGTCAGTAACCCTCCACCACCCGACAAGAAATATGGCATAAAACTACCACTGACCAAAAAACAAATATGGAGCATTCCATTAGCAGTACAAACCTACTCTTTAAGCTGCATGCACATGTGTCAACCCACTGCTGTTTAGGGACCTCCCCACGCTGTTGCAGGTCGCGGGGGGATATTTGAGCACGGTCTCTCCACGCTGGTTCAGTGCGGGTTGGTGAAGTCGGGCAGCATCACACATTGGAGGTATAGTCCTGTCGAGCGCAATGGAGTTTGCTGCAATGCCCCCTACTGGGTTATCACGGAGCCTCGTGGTCCGTGATGAGTGCTGGTTGTCCATTCAAGCACGACAGTATCGAGGTTCAAATCGGCTTTCCTTCCATAAAGCATGAGGCCCGGCACATTGTGAGTGATTTGTCCACAGACTACCCTGTGTAAAATAACCACTGACAATAAGGTGGAAAATGAGGTGCCTATTGTTTGTTTTCGTGTGACCATGCCAGGTATTGAAACTATGAAGGCACCATGGATACAGAACTAAACTAGACATATAAGCCAGATGTTAAAGCAGATCTAAAATGCAACAGTTGGCACCTGCGAAAGCGTATCATAAAGCAGCTTTCTTGGCTTGGAGCTCTCTATTAATCGCAGCGCTCAGCCAGATAGGTTGAAAGCACCTGTCTCCTCCAGAAATAAATATAATGATTTATGTGGAATGGTACAAGCAGAGTACAGCTGACTCTCTGTGTTGTATTGCATTACATTTCTAAGTTTACTAGGTTTGTTTTCTAATTCATTCTTACCTGATGACGGTTTGCTTGTGTTGCAATCGAAACGTCGTATTCTATTATTTTACTTATTTTCTTTTTACGTGACTTTACCGAAAGAACCAAAGAGTAACCATGAGACAATTTCGATAAAGTTATTAGGCTAACTATATAGAAGAAGCGTTATAGAAGAACAGATTGTATTAAAAAAAGCTTGTATACAGAGGCAACCTGTAATGGTAAGCAAATGTAGGAATTGTACAACTAATGTCGTACTCACAATTATAGCTTCTACTTGCTTATCCAAGGAAACAAGATGAATATACAATTGTATCATTCAATGTACCTAAAAGTCAACTGCTCTATTATAGCTGTGTCGACAGTATATGCGTGCGCTGATATGTCATAGCGTTCAAACAAAAATGTATAGCGGAGGACATGCAAGAGTTGTCACGTATTACTGGGATCGATGACGAGGGAGAGAACGTGCAATGCATTCATCATTGAGATGATTAAGGCAAACACAATTAAGGACGTGGTCAGATGGCCCAGAACTCGGAGCACTGATCTGGCAGCGCTGACATCTTCAGTCCAAACCCAGACAGCCACCTGTGATTAAACGGGGTTCTCAAGTGTAGTGAGATCATGGTCTCAGTGCAGTCACGAATGACTAAACAGAAATTTTAATCAAATCAAATTTGATTCTGCGTGTAGTTTGACTGAATTTCAGCTCCGAGACAGATACAAATATGTAAATGTCGGTTTCACCTTGTAAAAAAGGTGTCAGTTTTGTTGGCAGATAAAAGGGTAAAAAAACAATTATCATATTTTGCTACTGGCAAAGGAGGTTCCAATGGTGTAAATGCTTACCCCGAGCTCTCATACTCTGATGATGCCTTTTGGCGTCATCTGGTCCAACACCATGTGAGACAATGCTCTAAGAAAAGCTGTCTCGGGTGTGGACCAATCAATTTCAAGGACAGTGCATACATTATCAGAGTTGTGTTTTATTTGTTTGCATTACGACCGCAGGTATTGTGGTCAATGCAAACATGACTCCTTGTAAAAAAAGGTGTCAGTTTTGTTGTCAGATAAAAGGGTAAAAAAACAATTATCATGTACATAACTGTCTGTGGCTGGATGAGTGGCTGCCTACTGCGTGGACCAGAGTTCACTTTAAAAGATCTCAGTGGTAGTTCTGCGATGCATGTTTCTTTGGTTGTTCTCTCACTCACACGGAGGGCTGCATTGCTCTGTGACAGTTACATGAATACGACGGTGTTTATGATTTATGTTAGTCACATTCATTAAAAGTTAAATATGGCTACAGCTAAATTATATTCAGTATTATTATTCAGCCTTACGAGGTGTAACGTGTGCTGGTCATAGTGAAGCAAGTCTGTTTTTCCTCCCAAATTATATTGCATTGTTTCCCAATCAGTGTGATAAGACAAACCAAATCCGTTCAGAGCTCTCAGAAAGCAACGCGTCACCTTGTGTCAGAGAGCAGCCGACAGACGATGACATCACGGATCTACATAACTTGATAAGTCCCTTCAACATATGGATACTACGAGCTGGCTGTCGAAATTACTACAATAAACCTCTTATCAACACTAGGTGGGGCACCTTGCCCGACTAGGCGTGTTTGTCGCATGGCAATCAAACTAAAACGTGCAGCCCATGCAGGTGGATTATGCTGAATTAATTAAATACGTAAGATTCATGCATTCTCTTTCATGAAAGCCTCTTCAAACTAAAGTCTGATTTATCCTGGACACAAATTTTCGTGTGTAGCGAAATAATTAGATGTATTTGTTTTATGTATTATACGTGTTTTTTTATAAGTGAAAAAAATATAATGACGTGGTATGCGTTTTTTTGTCTGCAGTCATGTGCAACTTGCTACGCTTGAGAAGCCGATTTAACGCTGGCTTGCAGCTTGGATTCAAACCCAGCGTGTCAGTAGCGCCGACTCAGTACTTTGAATTAATGTAGCTCCGTGCACCACCTGGCCACCTCTTGAATGCAACAGTTTCTCATTTCACCAATACATAATAGATTGTGTAAAAAAATGAAGAGAAAAGGGGAGTTAAACATTTATTAAATGTGTAGTTAAATGTACCCTGGATAGGAAATAGATTAACTAATTTACAAAAGAGCAATTGCCATTACTCTTATAGATTTTTTTTTCATAAGCTGATCCTGCTAAGTGAATTAACCACTGTATTCCAGTGGAGTATTTCAGGAAGCAATTTTCATCACACATCTAGCTAAATTAACACCATCAATAAAAAAAATTCGAAAGTTTATTTGAATGTAAAAATAATAAATTCAATGAAAGTGATTTTTTTTGACGTTATAGTCAGTTTTGTATCCAGAGAAATCTGAATGAGGGCGATGATGTGAAGTAGCTGCCATATTAGGAGTTGCAACATCTCTGTTCAACAGTGACCTCTGCCCCCATAATTTCCAGTTTGAGGACGAGGGCACGCAGAGCAAAACTCTGTCCCATGGAGGTCAAAGAGATCAACTGCCCCTCCTGCTCTCGTACATGGAATGTCCCTAATGCCATCAATTGGACACTTCTAAAAAGATATGCTACTATCGTGCAAACGTTTGTTGAAAATACATATGCAAGCACAGCACATTGACTGATTGAGATGAGTATTCATCCTGGGATTTTGTAGAATAAGGAAGTGAACATCACATTGCAGACTGAAGGGCTCAATAGCAGTAACTATAAACCGCAAACACCCCGTATGGCACTTTGCAAATTAACTGCAATACGTTGGAGCCAAGCTTGGCTTACAATGCAACGATTTTCACTTTAAATTCCTAGACATGTGCACTTTCTAAAAGTTTAATTCATAACTCACTTTTAATCAAGCGTGCCTGATGGCATTTATTTGTTTGGAAAAAAACTTATTTTCGAGCATTTCATCACCAAATACAGCCATCCATTTGACTCAGGAAGTCATCAATCATGATGTCAGCTGCCATTATTCATCATCACGACTATAAGTGCTCATTGGCTGAGCGTAAAACTTCAGAGCACATTATCAAGGGATTTCCATGTTCACGTCAAGGTCATTCAAGAACAATGTCATAACAAAATCACGGCAAGTCAACTGCGGGCTATGTTGCCTTGCGCAGAGCGGATTGGCGAAGGCATGTAATGCACCCTGGGTCCTGCGTGCTGTGTCATCATGACCAACCCATACATTTGCCTTAGAAAACACTGAGGAGGAGGATGGATGATGGCGATGGCATGACGGTATTTCTAATCCATGTATTTTTTACAACTGCTGCCTACAGCAGCGTCTGCACAGTGCTGCTCTGTCATTTTCACTTGGCACACGTACATGTTAATCGTATAGTGCTACTCGTCCATACATTCATTAAGGTTCCACCTGCAGCAAGTCTACATATGAATCAAATTGTAGGCGGGGGTTGAATAGACAGGTAATATAATTGCTACTTTCTACCGCTTAACATGTGTTTGAATATGGTTTGCACAAAATATTCCCATTGTCAGTTAAACTTCACGGACTATTATGATGTCTGTGAACTCAATATATTTTTCACACGATGTGTACTAATTCGTTAATGGCAGATGATGATCGTGTAACACTCAGAGGATGAACACACAAAACAATCGTAGTTAACATTTTCCAAATTTCACATTTCCCCATGTGTAATCCTGCCCGTGAAGGCACCTAAGCGACACGGTGACGCGTTATCTAGCAGTTCAGTGCGGTGTTCAGAACACCAAAACTTGCCCTTGTGCAAGTGTGGTTCAGTGAACACTAAGAATGGCTCCTTCTTCATCGGGGGGCACTGCTAAAGTTACGCAGCATCATTTTCGTCAATGAACGGCAGTTTCTGCTCACCCATACTTTTACATCCATAGCCTGTTTAAAAGGACCCCTTGCGTTGTCACACTTGAGTCCCCAAATCGGTTGAGCTCAACCAAGATGCTTATGACTGCATTGTCATCTGCCTCTGCCTCCAAATGAATCCTCCTTGGGTACATTCACGGTTTATTCAACAATCCGAAACAAATGACCTTTATATTTCCACATATAATATGCTTTAGTCCATCAGCCTATTCGGATTTTTAGACCGGTATGATCAAACCCAAGGTATTACGCAGTCAAACAAATAGTGTGGAATAATATCAGTTTGTAAATCCCTGCAGCGAAGAACAGGGGAATCTTTAAATATTTACTCATAATGCTCCTTAACGACCCGTGAGCAGGGCGCTGTCATTGAGATGGTGTGTACTTTGTAATAACATCTGGCAACACAGCTGTATCTGTTTAACACGTCTGATGATGCTGCTGATGATGATGAGACCCGAAAGGTCAAAACCAGTCCAAAGTTTGATTGCTTAAATAAACTCTGCCGGATAATGTTGGTGTAAAAAACCCATATGGTCAAGACTTAAACAACATATCATGTGGAGAGATGAATGGAAGCCGCATTTGTATCGTGCCCACAATGTTTTGCAGCAACACATGTTTTTTTTCTTCTTCTTCTAAATCAAGGAATAAGGACAATGTCCTTAAACCCTTAAAATGCATTACATTTGGGCAATGAGTAAATTTTAATTGTAAAGTACATTCCAACCACGTGAACCATCTCCAGCTGTGTTCAATGCTCATGTGTCCATCAAGTATTTGTTTTTTTACAATAATTGCACTTACTACTGGTAATGTCAAGCTTTATCCAAAATTTCAGAAATGTTGGTACAACCAAGGACCAGTCTCTTCTGAATACAGATGATAAAAGAGATGGTGTCACTGTTGGTCACTCTAATTTATTTCCAAATAAAAAAGCTGTGAGGAACAATCGCAAACGCGTGATTAGAAAGGGAAACTCTCACTTTGTAAATCCCAAAAGCAAGAAACTGGCACCATCCTGTCCAATTGGTTTGTGTCCATTCTGGTCGCCCCCCAAAGTCGTTTTAAACATTTCATTTCCACCAATATGGATGAACATGCCTCTATAATTTTTGACACAAAAAAACGAGGCCAATCGCTTTGGTTCGCATATTGCAGCGAATTCGACTCTTGATTCCAAAAAGAAAATGCCACCCACAGTTGATTCCTTCTCACAGACAGATGCAACGACTAATCTTCAGGGTACACTCCATGATGACAATATACATACAATCTGAATATAAATAGAATGTCATGTACCAAACACAATACTCTAAAGAGCATCAATCACGCATTGCCACTGTTATGGAATTCAGATTCGCACTGGCAGTGATGGCCGGACGTTCCCCATTGAAATGAAGCACTGGAAATAGCTATCCACCTGGCAATTCAGAGTTGTAAACAAGCTTTCGTGTTCTTTCCTGGCAACTAATCCGCGAATGGCAATTACAAGTGGCAGGTGCTGTCACAAAGCTATAATTCACAACATTAGCATGGCAACATCATCCTAAATAAGTGCCTTATTAAATTAGGCAAACTTTGAGAGAATAATGATTAAGATCATTCAGAAAATAATGAAAGAACCTGTGGAGATATTGAGTCACTGCGTGTGTTTCTGCAAATTGGATAGATTTTATTTGGCTGCTTTAGCACGCGTCCTTGAATTTATCACGCGCTCGCAACTCCATAAACACAAACATGTCCATCAAAGTGTACCAGCAATAAATAGTGATAGAAATGCACAACAGTATACGATGACCCAAGATTGATAATTAAACATGTTATTTGGTGATGCTGCTGGCAGTGGTGCACATGCACAAATAACAAAACATCCATAGATATTCATAAATAACACTGATTTAAAAGGAAAAATACATAACATGCTATGTTTTGGGCGATGGATAAGTTGGAGGCTGCACTCTAAACCATGGAGCCTAAAAATAATACAATTAAAATGCGTTTTCTGATTAACATTTTTTTATTGCCATGTCAATTAATGAATAGCTTTTGAGTAACACACAGACCCTTCATTCAATAGCTACTAATAGTAGTTATTCATATGCCAATTTAAAATTGCTCATCATGAAACATTTTTGTTGAAATGTAATTCTAATCAGGCCCCATGGTATAAAGTGTCGTCTCCAAGTGTCATCCACTCTCTTTCTGGCCTCTCGATTTATACGTGCGATGAAGAAGGGCCAATGTGCAATACATCGCCTCATATATGTTAAGGCCACAGTGTCATTGACAGACGCGTTGAGTTTCTAACAATTTGTATTTAGGTTAAGAGAATGAAAATGTTTGCATTGTGGCTATCGCAAGCCATGTCCACTTTTTCAACAACAACAACAACAAATAGCTTTTGAAATCCAATGAGGTGGTAGCTATATTTTACAACTCCATATGTAGTGCTGTAGCTACACTTTTAGAGTAGTGCAAATGCTGACTTACAAAAAAATCAGCAGATATCAACGCAGAGTGGCGAAAGTGGCATTAAAGTGGACAGGTCGCTTTATGAGTCATCAATTACTCCCGGACGAATTACTGTGTTCCAATGCAAAAGTAATATTTGTTTTATATTAAATCTATACGTACTGATAATGATTAGAATCAGAGTAAACACATTTTAGACTGAAATAATCTAATGAGTTAAGAATCTTTTTTCACATGTCCAGTAGACATTTGATATGGAGTCATTCCACACTCGGTGCTCTATCCCCATGCTGGTCAATTTAATCGCGTGTTTTATGCCAATGATTTTGTCCAGCTTTGTAAAAATATTTCTATAATATTTTAAAATACCCTTTATGACTGATTCACATTGAAACAAAGAGAAACAAACATTTGTTAATTTCGTATTGTATGATTACCCAACAAGTAAGTGTTTTCAAAGGACATTCAAAGCGACAATAAGTAGGTCGTGTCGTTCTTTAGAGTGTGAAGTTGACGTTGTAAATAAGTTCTGATTTTTGTGTCTAGTTTGTTTCCCTTATCCTGCACCACCGATTAGCACGGTTGGCTACGTGTAGTGCGAAAAAGCTCAACATACATACACACATACAGTTCACCAAGTTCACAGACTTCAGAATTGTAGACTTGGAGAATAGGGAACTTCTACATGGCCTATTCATATTCTTAGGTTCTTTCAGTAAAGTCGCGTTGATAGAAAAATACAAATAAAGGGAATAAAAAAAATAAACACTAATGTAGACTGTAGCCTGGTTCTTAATCTGAGTGTGTACTGGCAGTCTATAATGTAGACAGTAGCAATGGTTATTAAGTTTGGTGAGTGTACTGGCAGTCTATAATGTCGACTTTAGCAATGGTTATTAAGTTTGGTGAGTGTACTGGCAGTCTATAATGTCGACTTTAGCAATGGTTATTAAGTTTGGTGAGTGTACTGGCAGTCTATAATGTCGACTGTAGCAATGGTTATTAAACTGAGTGAGCGTATTGGCAATCTATAATGCAGACTGTAGCAATGGTTATTAAACTGAGTGAGCGTACTGGCAGTCTAGAATGTAGACTTATTCTTTGGTTCTTTCAGTAATAAAAAATAAAATAAACCACGACGTTTCGATCGCAACACAAGCAGTCGTCATCAGGAAAAGCGGACCTGCGCACTCAGAAAATCACGACGAATCACTCGAGCGTGTATTCACGATATGCATCCAGACGACACGTGACCAATGCCCTTAACAGGCAATAAACACAACGCAGTGTGTCTAAAACAATACGGAATGTTGTCACATGCCACTTCCCCAGAGATTGCTAAAAGGTTCTTTGATAATTAATATTTTATGGCTTTTTTATGTAACACTCAACCAGTGCCTCAGTTTATTTTTGCGGATGCTTTGCCCGTGTCAAGCCCATTCAGCATCACAGACAACCCTTGTTAAAACGACAACCGTAAA
The DNA here is from genome assembly GCF_015708825.2 of Lethenteron reissneri. Lineage (NCBI taxonomy): Eukaryota > Metazoa > Chordata > Hyperoartia > Petromyzontiformes > Petromyzontidae > Lethenteron > Lethenteron reissneri. The sequence goes on from NC_083801.1 coordinate 8,049,977, forward strand.
TTGCATTGTGTTGACCATTGACAGTACTGCTTAGTGCTCGGTCAGGTGAGCTGGCCTATTTATTTGTGCAAATCTGCACATTTATAAACATGAATTCATAAAAAAAACACAAGCTTATCTATCTTCTGTGCTTACAAAAAAAACACATATCACATAATGATCACAAAGATGGTAATTTACAACCGGACATGCATAATTCTTACACGCACACACGTACACGTACACACCCCTAAAATAAAGCATCACCTTTTATTCAGTGCCAAATATTCCTGATGTTTTGGAAGGTGCCTCCCCTCTGCTGCCATCGATGGATTGATGAGGTGGCACGGGGCTTGTGGTCGGAGGGCTGGGGCTGGATGCCTACGATGCCTTCATTTGCGCAGCCAAAGCCTGATCCATGGGTGGCTCACCACCTGTTCCCTTCTGCTTCCTGCCATCCGAGGTCAGCAAGGACCGCTCGCTGGGCAACGCGAACAAGCCAAGCCCCCTGCTAGAAATACGCTCACCGCCAATACCGAACCGTGCTCACGATTAACCTCGATTGAAACATTAATCAAGACGCACTCTCTGCTCCAACAAGCAATGGAGTGGTCCGTGGCCCATTGTTGAAAATTCCCATGGTTGAGGGGCTTAGTCTCACCATAGGACAAATGTTGATTTTCTCCAAAACACGGTGGAACTTAATTGATTTACTAAGGAGAGATGATGGTGTGTTATTTTAAGTAGACTCTCAGCTCCCAAGTTTGCAATTGCGAACTGATCTCTCTAACTAGTGCCACTAGGCCAGATATGTTAAAAGTAAAAGGGTGTGTGCACAATATTTTCCAACCGACTCTATTGAAGACACTCTTGGCCGTGTCCAAAAGTTACATGTCAGATACGAAATAATTTTAAGAAAATGACACGAATTTGATTCTGCTTCCCCCAACACTCGACATTGAGGTACAGTAAAACCTTGGATTGCGAGCATAATTCGTTCCGGAAACGTGTTTGTAATCCAAAGCACTCGTATATCAAAGCACTCGTAAAACAGTTGTGATCACGTGACGCTAGGCCGACAAAGCATATGCACGTGCTGCTCGTATTGCAAGACCTCGTTTATCGTTTATCAAATTAATATTTATTTTAAAAAATTGCTCGTCTTGCAAAACACTCACAGACCAAGTTACTTGCAATCCAAGGTTTTACTGTATTTGGATAAATTACCTTGACTTAAATCGGTTGCATTTTTGCAAAGATATACAATCAGAAAAACATTTGGTATATAAGACAATGTTGAAGGCTATATTAATGATATAATTTCAAACAATCAATGAGACGCCCTTATTTGAAACTAATTGCTCCATTCCTAATGTACGAACGATGAATAATCTTAATAGCAGTGAAGAAAATTAAAAATACATCCGTGGGGTATTAAAAATGTAATCAAGGAAACACACTACACATCAGCAGCTGCGAGCATGCTGCCACTAAACGACTGCACCGGTGTAGTATTGGTGATGTGCGGTGGGTGTGATGTCAGATTAATCCGGGCGGATGAAAGGGAGCGTGCAGCCATTTGAGAAGCCCCTGGGAGACGCAGCAGCGGAAGCGGCCACCGTCCCCGCTCCCCGACAGCTGAGTGGCATCGGCAGGCCACTTGCGCAACAGCCGGTCAAGGTGAGTCCTTAAATAAAGATCGCATATTGCCATAAAACACACACTTTTGGATGACAGTCAAAATGCGGATTGCTTTGCAGTATTTATTACCCGGCTTATATCATCCCTGTGGGGTTGATGACATTGGTAGCACTTTGTGAAAGGTCAAGTATCTTGCCTTTGCATGAATTGGAACTTTCCACAGGAATGTTACATTTTTACACGACCATCACTGGCTTAGGGACCACAATTGGAGAGGACTGCCCAGTGCACTGCCACTTCACGGATGCTGCTGTGGTATTCTCAATAGTTCGTTTGCAAGAGACACCCGAGTAACATAGCAACGTTTCTCCATTCGAGAATTGGCATGCTACACAGGCACACAGAGCTCTACTCTTGGAATTACGTCAACGGGTCTGTAGTATCCTCTTCACGGCTGGCATACTTTGGTGGTTGCTCCGCACGGATGAGTGGAGAGCAGGAGCAGCAGGAATTCAGCCAACCGACTCAACTCTGAGAGAGCCATGTCGTCACTTGGACTATCAGCAATGTAAAAACAAAGTTGTACAAAGGAAACGTGGAAGAAAAAAAATCTTCTGAAATATAACATTTTTCATTTATTTTATTAATTACATTTCTTTTTTTAAAGATGAATGCTCGATACATGATTAATTTACGGCAGGTCATGGAACCAACGAGAAAACTGCATAGAGTAATTCTAGTCATGTAGTTTGTGATGTTTCAAACCAGTGCTCAAAGGGTGATGATACGGATATAATTATTACAGAATATGAAGAAACGAAACTAAATATGCAGATTTTAGTTTTTTTTTTTGCAAAGCAGGCACTGCCAAGGTCATTTACAAGTTATGCCACAATACCGTTGATTGTTCAGCAATATCTAAAGCAGAAATTACAAAAACATCATTTCAAAATACACGAAAATGGCCATTATACTACAATAAAGTGATAAACCTAGTGCTATGTTAACATTCATCAGTTAAAACATCATCTATACAGCAAGTAAAGCACAAAAATAAGGCAATATATACAATTTACAAACATTATAAAAAGTTACTGGGATAAAAACAATACATCCGAATTAGATACACGTACATACACGCACTCGCTATCTTTAAGCATAATAGTCCAAATATATTCTTAAGGATTGTCAGTTGTCCTGTGAAACAGGCAACACATTTTCGAACGCTAATATAAACTGCACATTTTATTTTAAAAAAGGGCATTCATGACGTATGAAATAGCGTACGCGTGTCTTCTCTCGAAAATGATGACCCTGCAGATTTCTGTCACATTGCAAAATGCAATTATTAAGTCAAGCGAAAGCAACGTTTTGCATGCTTCACATATGGCCATAGTAGTACACTTAGCTTTAAGTATGTAACAAGACAAAACCTCTCTGATGGCTTCTATGAAGCAAATACAGATCAAAGGTGTACGGAAGGGCCAACATGGTACATCATTTAACACGTTGGAGGCTTTCACAACCAATATTATCCACAATAGAGTTTTTTTGTGTTAGATCGCGTAAATATAAATGTGTCGTTAAACCCGCTACCACCCGACACAGCAAATTAGTGAGGTTTGTCACGTAAACAAAACATGCCAATTCATTACTAGTACAGCACACCGGTGTGTTGGAGAGTAAACCCACAACATTTACAATTCGAGTCCGACGTTTCGCCAATAATTACCACGAGCGTCACCAGGCAACAGCTAAAGTTGTGGAGAAATCCTCCTGTTTTGAAAGCTACAGGCTTAGTGCTGCTTGGAAGCAAATGATCAAGTAATACACACATAGTAAAGGTTTTTGGGTTAGATCGCATAAGTATAAATGTGTCGTAACCCTCCACCACCCGACACAGCCAGTAAGGTTTGTCACTTAAACAAAACGCGTAAATTAGTTGCTACTTCAACCCAACGGTGTGTTGTAAATCCACAACATTTACTATTGTAAATGTTGTAAATGTTGTGGATTTACTCCTTACTGGCTGTGTCTGTTGGTGGAGGGTTACGACACATTTATACTTACGCGATCTAACCCAAAAACCTTTATTATCAATAATATTCGTCGCAAAAGCCTACGTGTTCAAGTAAAACACTTTAACTGCATGCCTATACAGGTCGATGGTGATTAAATATGAGATAACAGGTATTGCAATTTCTTGCACCCATAATGGCATGGTGTGCATGCATAATGTTTGTTGATTACCCTATGAACAACCCAACCGGTAATGGATATCCATTGTAATTTATCTGCGTACATTAACCCCCCACTCTGGCCTTCGCACCTGATTGGTTCACAAGTGACGACATCACATTTATCCCTCGATTTAAGACCAAAAAATTAACCCGTAAAAACAAAGTTTTTCACTATAAATCCTTTATATGCGTGGCGGCTAGAGTCCTCTCGTCGTCTGGCTTGAGATGGCTGCCACCTATGGGTCAGATGATTGCATGGCAGCATTAAGCAATTGGTAATTAAATATAATATTTTTGTCCTAAAAAGTGTAAAATTTTGGAGAAAAAAATTTCACGAACATTAATTGTCACGCACAACGAGTCTGTGCGGAAAATGTCAGCTCGGTTGGATCACGGGAAGTGGGTTAAAAAAAGACCGAAAGATTTGCACGGTCCTAAGCAAGCAAGCAAGCGAACTTAATATAAAGGATTTAAAAAAGGAGGATTTCTCCACAACTCTGGCTGTCACCTGATGATGCTCGTTGTAATTACTGGTGAAACGTCGTACTCAAATTGTAAATGTTGTGGGTTTACTTTCCAACACACTGTACTAGTAACAAATTGCCATGTTTTATTTACGTGGCAAACCTTGCTAATGGGCTGTGTCGGGTGGTGGCGGGTTTAACGACGCATTTATATTTACGCAATCTAACCCAAAAACATCTATCACGGATTTTAAATTGTGTAAAAACACGTTTCTCCTCGTGTTTAAGAAATTTGAATCAAACACATGTGAAATATACCGGCAAGTACTTTTAAGAGCTCAAAGATAATCGCTAAGGTTTCGAATAGAAATATTTTTTTAAATCAGGAAACAAAACAGTTCTCATCCGGTGTGCATGCACGTGAATGGGCAAAGGTTGAAAAATACAAATTCAAACGTGTCACCGCAAACAAAGTCCAAAGGAGCCGTGGGGCCATGGCGTGCCGCGTGCGGTCAAGCCACTGCCATTATTAAGCCACATCCGGCCTTCTCGCCGCACTTCAGGGTGATTTAGTTACAAATGTGCATCGACTTGATGCACTCCGCTACAAAGAGCGAAAGGTTCAGATGAAAACACTGCAAAGCTTTCGCCACCTGCTTAGGTAGCACGTTATGGCTTTATGTAGCGTAGTAAAGCTTAAAGAGAGCTTCGAACTCGAAGCTAATTATAGAAGTACCGAACGGGTTAGGTTATTTACCAATTGAACATGAAAAACGTGTCACGTACAATCAAGAGGCATTTCTAACCATTTATTACATGAAAAGTGGCTATAGCCTGCCTGATAACAAGCACATAATACCCTACAAAAATGTGAGAATTCATAGCCATGCCTCTATAATCAACGTACCTAAGGTCATTTGAAAAGCACACGTCATGCCACACACCAGGTTTAACCTGCCAGACGGTGGGCAGCTCTGTGGCACGAGGCCAGTCTCAGTAGGCGTAGCCCTCGGTGTACTGCACAGGATTGCAGTGTCCAACTTCCTGCAGGTAAGTGGTGTTCTCTTCGAAGTGTGTCAGGGGCACCGTGTCAGCCCCGCTGACTTGCCGCTCGATGTCGGCCTTGAGCAGAGGCCTTTGGTTGTCCGGGAATGCCAAGGAGAAGAGGGCCTCTGGGTCGCATACAAACTTGTATACGTACCTCTCACCAGCCACCTGTAAGGAGCCATGAGCATGCCAGTTATAATTCCACGTGATAGGATGAACTAAATAAATCCAGAAACAACTCTGGACGTCAAAGTGCATGTCTACGTGGATTTATGTGTTTGTACACATTGTGGTTCATGTGGGTGGAAGACGGGCTTTCAATTAAAACAAAAGTGTCTTGATGAGGAAATGTCGGCTAACGCTCAGATCAACGTGATAGTTGTTATTGCTCCAAGTGTAATTGCAATTACAATTTGCTGAGAAATATTTTGTCGACTAAAAAAATATTGTTCGTTTTTTTTATTCAGAGACATTCATTCATTAAAGTGTAATGCACGTCGGCTCATTAGTGAGTGCCTGGTTGCAGTGCATCTCCCCACCTTCTGCATGATGCCCTTTTCGTAGTAGTAACGAAGGGAACGACTTAGTTTATCGTAATTCATGGCCGGCCGGTTTTTCTGGACACCCCATTTTCTCGCAACCTACAAATAGGACAGAAGACATGAAATATTGAACAGTTTTCTTTTTGCCCTCAACAAACACAGTGCGACATTCACATGTATGCCCAACTTTATTTCTTGCTGCATGCATGCAATGCTGTATTATTCATTTTCTGTCAGTACCAATTTAATAATATTACTACATTCTTTGCTGTCAAATGGTACATTTGTTATTTCTTTTGTTTGTTTCCTTGTGTTTCCTTGTGTTTAGGGCCAGAATACAGCATTTTAATATCTACCATGAGAAATCAAAATTAAAATATGAAATCACGTACATATGTAGTACAAATTATTTTTCATTGTTACTCTCAAACTGTGTAATGTTTCAAATACAACTTTCCTAGAAATATTAATATAATTTAATATTCACGTATTTCTTTTTGACATAAAAATTTATTATATGCACATTACACGTTTTTTTTGTATAATCAAGAAACAAATACAATTTAAAAATCAAATACATTAATAAATAATATTTCCACTGGATTACAATCTGCCTTTGCACAATATTTTAAATGCAAATTGTATTTATAGAAAAGGATATTGTCATCTGAATTATAAAAAAAGCTGTTGTGCAATAACACCAGTAATATAAAATTGAAAATCAAAATGAAGACTGGTGTTGAGCATTTTACTAGCAAGCATTGGTGTCGTTTGTTAGTATGGTAACAATTATGTCTTAATAGATCAACATCCAGCATGCAGCCCGTGCGTCTTGAGTGGTCTGAAATCACGTGGTCTCATTTCAACTGTAGTTCAGTGCACAAACTGTTTGATGTAGTTCAATGCTACACTGATTTTTTTTCATCCGGAGATAAATACCTCACATTAACAGGAATAGCATTCTCAATCGGGAAAAATCTTGGGGAGAAAGAAGACAAGTCCTTGACTTAAAGCTTTCGTGACTGTAGGAATTCATATTCTATGGGTCTTTCGGTAAAGTCACGTCGTAGTTTTTAAATCTTTTATATTAAGTTCGCTCGCTTGCGTGCTTGCGTGCTTGCTTACGACCATGCAAATCTTTCGGTCGTTTTTTAACCCACTTCCCGTGATCCAATCGAACTGACATTTTCCACACAGACTCGTTGTGTGTGACAATTAATTTTCGTGAAAAATTTTTTCCTAAATTTTACATTGTTTAGGGAAATTTTTTGAAATATTTAATTACCAATTGCTTAATGCTGGCAGACAATCATCTGACCCATAGGTGGTAGCCATCTCAAGCCAGAGGACGAGAGGACTCTAGCCGCCACGCATATAAAGGATTTAGAGTGAAAAACTTTGTTTTTACGGGTAAATTTTTTAGTTATTTTTTAAATATTCTTTGAACCTATCTACGCGAGTTTACCGAAAGACCCATAGAATAAGACAGGTCCTGTACCATTTAAATATTACCTTACTAGCAAAACTCACAATGGTCAATAGGTTCCAAAGCATAGCCTAAGCAGGCTTCAGTATATCAAGTGATGGGAAGGGATTTAAACCCTCCCATTTAAAATCATTCCTTAGCAGCCCACATGAGAAAACCTCAAAATGCACAGCTTAACGGGCTTCATTTCAACTAAGGATGCCATTAAACCTCTTAATTATACGTACAAGAAGTGCAATTGAATACCAATGTCCAATCTCGCGGTGGTGGCTTGTGCATTGCCATTCAGTGCTTGTACCTCCTCCGGCTCCAGAAGCTTGAACTCCATGCCGCGTCCAGTCCAAGTAATGAGGTGTCCATTCGCCGGGTCGTCCAGGAGCGCCACAAGAAATTGCCAGAGCTGCAGCGAGCCGCGCCGCTGGTACGGGGGCGGCCCATCCCGGAAGGGGCCGGAGAGGCCACCTACCCCCACGTGGCGGTAGGGGCCGCAGGCACGGGCACCCAGCTCACAGAAGGAGCCGTCCTGCACGGAGCCCGGCTCCAGCTTCACGTCGCGCGCCAGAGCTGCACACAGAAGTGCGGTCGCATGCGCAGGTCACAAATTTAGACAGCTCGAGGATGAACTTTGGAGGTGTGCATTTCAGGTTGTTCCATGTTTGACGTTCCACTCCACATATACTTGGATCTCCTTCAGGAGATGAAGAGGGCACTGAAGAAGCTCCCTGCACGTGCGGCGTTACACAACCGGCACACACGTCCGATGGCTAGGCCAGCGAAAACCTCACGCATTAAGCTCTAGGAAAAGGCCTCACTGCTTAAAAGTGACAATGTATTCATTTTCTCCGGATGGCATAGGATTATGAAGTCATTTCATCGTTGATTGATGGGTGTTGTATCGTTGGGCTTTTTTGAGATATATATTTAAGCTGAGATATATTTACTTGAATTTAATCGTACATTTTTTGAAAAATTTCTCCTTGCAAAAATACAGTATGTGAATAAACTGCCATGTGGCCCAATATTTAACCCACCAAAAAAATATGCATAATAAAAGGGATAAAGAATGGTTTTACTTATCACTAACATGAGATGAAAAAAATGTGACAAATACAAATGGCTGACACATTTGACAATGTTTCATAAGTTTGACTGGAAAAGCCACTGATGAATGTAAATCAAAAACAGTTCAACCACTCAGCATTGTACAAAAACAGCAAAAATAATGCCCAGTTATTGAAGACATTAAAATCCGAGGAGAATTGGCTTTATCATCAAATAAGCCAAACAAAAATTAGAAAACATACCCAGCGCACCCTTATTCAATTAGTCTCAGCACAGAGCATTACTTTAATGACAGACATGACTTGCTAACAACATGAAGACTAACAACCATCTTGATTCTGGAGAAAATTGGATTTCAGCCTCGCAACAAAAGCAACAAATCTAGATATTTATCATGTAAGTGGTTTATACCGCAACGTTTTTATACACAAACCATGATAAATGCGCAGAGTGTGGACATGATGGCATGAAGAGTACATTTATATCATCAGCATTAACTCAATCGCCACAGTAACGTCGTTTTAACACTGATAGGTAATGTAACAACATTACTATATGTTTGTTGACATGTATATGCCAATATGTTGTAAAACACATTTCTTCAGTAAAAAAGACATGTGTACCTTCATTATGTATGATGTATAAACAATGTATAATCATTCACATTAAAAAAAAACCCTTATTGTACTTAACACATAGGCTTACAATTGAAAACATTTATGAAACGTTTAACACAATGGCTTAAGAAAATAGTTGTAAATACTACATAATGGCAAAATTCACATGACAATGTTGGTTTAAAAAATCTTACGCAAATATATTCCCATTCTCACTGTTCAGACTGTTCAAAAATTAAATTATATCAAACACACGTAACTATTATCAAACATCCTTGGTTATGTTGACTGTATTCTGTTAGGGATGTCATTCGCTTTTCCACCACCCAACTCGCAATTGTCAATGTCAACATCGATCATTTTACATAATGAGTTTGGGTCACTCCAAGTGCAGACATTTCAGGCACGGAACAATTATCACCCGTGCACAGCTCGGTAACAAGGCACTGCGGGACCTCTTCCCTTCACTCAGTCATTGAGCTTCAATGGAACCCCTGAGAGGATGTGGGACTGTACTATTCGCTGTGTGAATTTCATCAATACACCTGCCGCCCAAGTGAGCTTCAGTGACAACACGGAAGGCCAATGGGCTCATCAATCACCGTTTTCCTTTTGAGAGAACATTTTTTTAAAATGCATTTTCAGGCCAACTTGAGAGCAGAAGATCATCGGAGACAAAGCTAACGGTGTGCTCATATACAGGTATCCTTTGATTTACGAACGTTCGGTTTGATGGACAGTTTTCGATGAACGAAATCGCATTTCCGTGTAAACAACATTTCACATGGCACGGGCCATTAGATCAAACAAGCACGAGGAGGCCTTATCATCCATCCACGACAGCGTCACGGAATTCCTACAGTACAACAGTAACGCCTCCACGTCACCTTACCAGTCATTCCAACATGCAGATCTTTTTTGTCGAGTTCCCGGAATACGTATTTTTTTTACGAATCGTTATTCAAAATTTTCATATTTATGTTGTTATTTTTTTTTAATGTAAAAAGTAGCAAAGGTGTTTATTTTTGGTTAGGAGTAGAGTTTGAATGACTGTCCGAAACGCATTCCCCATGTTTAGCATTCAATTAATGTGGAAAGCCTTTCTGATTTATTACATTTCCGTTTGACACGTGTTTTTTTATGTATAGCTCATCCCTTTTGTAAATAGAGGGTTACCTGTACAGAGGCATCACATTTGCAATTAAGTAATCAACATGACAACCAGAATCAGAATCTTTATTTATACTGGAGGAATATAATGAGGTATTAAGCTCTTTTTCACAGAAGTCCACGTTCTGCTTTGTTATTGACATAACACTGCTTTCAACCGTTAAAGTACCGTACGAAAACTCGCATTCATAAAAGGTGACATTTCGAGCAATTGTCCTTCATAGCACATACTTATTAAATAATTATGATTAGACAAAGGATCTCAGCTAGGTCAATAACACTAACAGACAAATGCTTGGCAGTGTGATTATGTCATCATGTGTATCCTCATGCCTTTCAACCTCCACGTGTCTGCCAGGGAGTTGGCGACACATCCCATCGAGATTTGAGACAGTCCCAGGTGTTTGAACGTTAAGTCCTGCTGAAGATCAATCAAGACTTTCAGTTTATGGCGCACGCTTTATATTTGAATGAATAAACTATACGTGGCCAACATTCCAACCATGCGGTACAACCGGCTGTCTAATTAGTACACCACGTACACTATGGTCATTATTCACAGAACAAACCAAGCGGCACTTTGTAAGAAACGGACAGGATTATGTGCGATTAAGCTCTGCACTGTGTATAGCCAAGTCTGGCAAGGTTTCCTCGTGATGTTACTAAAATAAAACTCGTTGTGATCCATAAGAGTGGATTACAGAGCAATGTCTCAAGTCGAGTTTCAGGATAATGTTCCCGAAAAAGTTTCCTGCCTTGTGACCGGTCATCCTAAAAAAACGCATTCGTATCAAATGGTCAAATGTGCAATGTTCTGCCAGTATCGTAAGCAAGGGCCATTTATAAGCGTGTGGTTCTTGTGAGATGACACTGATCTGATTAACTATGGAGGGCCTTCTGCAGAGCACTCGTTTGTTATTCACAGATCATTTTTAGCTCTTGCATCGATTTCATTGAAGCAACCTCTCACAGGCCATTTTGTTCGGGTTTAATTTTAAGTACTCTTTTTTTTGTTTAAAAAATTACCAGCCTCTAATACGGCAAGTCCATCCACGATTTACTCGCAGATGTGTTGTCGGGTCTGCACCGCGTGTGTTAGTTGGGACAGTGTCCAACGATCGTCTCCACATGCTGGGAGCTTATTCGGTAAATTCATTATTCAGTTGCTAAAGATGTTTTCACCATGTGGAGCGAAACATCGGACAACATACTCAACAACACGCGAAACAACGAGAAGACACATCCAAGAGCTATCGCGCACAACTGCTAAACACCTACGCAGTGGTGTAGTTCATGAATTGCTATGTAACATTGGGAAGTGCAAAATGTTAGAAATTAAGGTTTTCACAAAGGCTTTTTTAAAATTACATCCTTTTACTACATGCAACAATTTAACCAATTGAATAAAAGCCAAAATCCATTTAACGAACTACGGTTAGGAAACTCACTTCAAATTAGGATGCAGAGAAAAATAGACACTTCTGACAGCACCTCTATTTATTTGTTCACTTTTAAACGCACAGCGATGAAATGCTCCCTTAATTTGTCACATTTCTCTGTAAAACACGTGCCTTGCATGAAAACGCGTGAATACCTGTCGAATAGTGCTGCTATGAGACTAAATTGATTTCCAGAAAGATTGTAAGAGCCATGAGGGTACATTTTCCCCGATAAAAATGTATTTCCCAGCACACGAGCCGTTTCGCTATTAACATGAATGCCAACTCCTGATGGGGATGCCTGTCACGTCCGCAGACGATCGTGTGAACTGTGAAATGTTATTTTGGATAGCGATCATTAATGAAGTGTATCTTAGTGGAAATTCTCTTTTTGCCAAAGTGCATGATTGTAATAACTTTTTACACAGACATGGCCTCTTGTCCTCCAACACAAGTAAACTGTAGGCAAGGGATTTAAAAGTGAGAGACTTAGTTTAACAAGTAGGAAGCTTTGGCGACCGATAGCATCCATAACAGGTTTTTTTGGGGGGTTAGATAGAGTAAATATAAATGTGTCGTTAATCCCGCCACCACCCGACACAACCAATTAGCAAGATTTGTCACGTAAACAGAACATGCCAATTCGTTACTGGTGTTTTGGAGAGCCAAGCCACAACATTTACAATCTGAGTACGACGTTTTGCACATCATCGCATCTAACCCTCTATTTAAGGAATTAAACAGGAGGATGATTTCTCCACAAATCTGGCTGTACGCCCGATGATGCTAGTTGTAATTACTGGCGAAACGTCGTACTCAGATTATAAATATTGTGGTTTAGCTCTCCAACACACCAGGTATGCTGTACTAGTAACGAATTGGCATGTTCTGTTAACGTGACAAACCTTACGAATTGGCTGTGTGGGGTGGTGGCGGGTTTAACGACACATTTGTATTTACGCAATCTAACCCACAAAACCTGTGTTATGAGTGAGAGACTTGCAGGGCGTGATATGCTGTGGCCTACGAGGGGAATTTCCTTGACTGTGCTCTTTTAATCCCCAGGACTAAACTTTCAGTTGTCCTACCTGGGGAGGATAACCCTATTCTATACCAGGGACGGTTTCTTCATTAGAGCGATTGGGCGACGCACCACCAATGTCATTGAACCACAGAGTTACGCGAGCCGTTACTGTGCCTCTGGATATAGTCCAATCAGCGTCATGTCACGTTCTGTGGAGTACCGCCTCTTTTTGGGCGATTTCACTCCGGCTGAGAATCGCCCAGAGTGTTCCCATAGACTTACATTCAAAGTTGTTTTTTTTCGAACGGCGGGCGCTCTAATGCATTCTCTATGGCTTCCGGGAGGGCTCGCACTAACGTGCTTACGTCATCATACGTAAGCACGTTTCAGTCAACAATATTATTTGTCGCCACCTAGTGGAATCTTTAATAAAAGAAACTGAGTGGATTGTAATAATAGTGAGTATAGAAACCAACAAGATGTATTGTAAGAGTCACTTTATTTTTCATTAATATTAAAGAAGTGAAGTTGCCTTTACATGCTTAAGCTGTTAATTTATCCATTGCATGGGTGGACCTTATCCTTATCAATCATCCAGACATTAACCCCCCCTGAGAGATTTTGCAGGAGCCGCCACTGTTCTATACCCTGCCCAGATAAAATATTGTGAATTTACAATGTCAGGATGGAGCCTAGTCGATGGGCACTGCTTGCGAATAGCAGGTGGAGGTACAGCAACGGTGTCTTGAATCTGCCTGTGCGGAGCTTTGAGCGTCACCTCCGATTAGCACGGTTGGCTCCGTAGGGTGTGGGAGAAGTTCACCATAGGTACATAAATCACCCCATTCTACGTATGGTGGGTTTTCTCCAGGTTCTGTGGTTTCCTGCCATAAGCAGCCAAACACTCATTACTCATTCAGACGAATATCCCAATGTAGCAGGACTCCTCCTGAAAGAGTCTTGAGAATCAGTGAGGCTTCCCAAAGCAAACTGGATTCTCATTATTATTTAAAAGTGTATACTGAAAACCAATAGAAATATTCCTTGTTATGCGTTCATCTATTGATATTTTAAGTTATTTGTCGATCTGTTATTGGATGAAGGCCTCATCAGGCCAAGTTGGTTATGGGGATTGTTTAGATTGGAGTGACAAAGGCATGCATCATAATGGAGAAAATATCAACCATCTTTAATTTGCTGACCACACGAGTGATGAGAATGGGAATGAACTTCAGGAAATGTTAGAATAAAAGCCATTTTCTATACTTTTTAGGCAAAAGCAATAAAAAAAATAACACTTAGTACCCAGGAACAAAAATTGTGTTACACAGTGTAGCCATCAATAGTAATGGAATCACAGCCAAGGAATTCACCGTGCCCGAGAGCACGCCCACCGAGGAGACGGAGTGATGAAATAAATTCGCTGGCAGGTGTTGGATGGCTTTGCCATATCGCAAGATTGTGAGATGCGGCGGCAGCGTGAGGGTGCCTTCATCCAGCAGTGGATGATTATGATGACTATGCAAGATCAAAAAACAAACGTCCATTTCTGAAGAGATTAAATGGTATTTTACAAATGGATTAAAACTACTGTTGTTGTGTCATGGCCAAATTAAAACAAATACACCCTTGACATCAAAATTAAAGACCTCGTGACGTGTGTTTTTTTTACATTGAGCTGATGTAATTGGCAAATTATCCAACCCGCTACACACACTGCAAAATATGTCCTACTGCATGAAGGGCTGATTTTTTGAGTTCGTACTTTACTGCGAGCACTGCGGATTGCTATAATGTTACGGGAATTCTATCCCCGAGTTGGTAATGAGGGCTTCCATAATAATGCATGTGCAGCAATCGCTGCCCACACCAGCAATCACAGGAGACCAGATTCATTTTCGCCATTTTCCTTGACAAGTAAATTGGCATTGACTTGAAACTGACATGGTGAAAATGGTAACAGTCCCTGGATTGCTACCACTCATTAGTAAAATCACAGACCATTACGGCATTTGAAACACTGTCATTTACATATACCGTATGTCTTTATGCACGACGAGGCCGATGTTACGTAAGCATTTTCAAGATTTGTCACGCAGGCAATGCACATTGTCGAATGGACTCGGAGACAGCTTTCGATGACATTGGTTTTGTCGTATAACAGAGACGGACAGGGTCATCCCACATGCACACCTGCAGACTCACAGGTGACACTTGCATTGTCGCTGTTTCATAAACGGGCTTTGTTGTACACACGGCCACATGCGCTGGGCCATGTGGGCACAGGTCAATGACAAGAAGAGTGTACGTAACCAGGTGGTCATTTACCAAAGATGAGACGGGCACAAAATGTCTCCTACCTCTCCAACTTAGCACATCTCAATAGAAACATATCCATTGACAATGTATTGCTTTTATAATCTCCATTTGGTATTTATTCTACGATAGGAGACATTCACGGGGTTTTCCCCTCGTTAATTTGTTCTTTTTGACTGAAGAGAATGCTACCTTGTCTATCTTCTAAATTAACACACTTTCTCCTTCTAATACATGGCTGAAATTGGGGTTCTCACCTTTTCCGCATCTTTCTGAAAATGCAAATACATCTCTTTCCATATAAATTGTTCTTACACATATATTTTGTGTAGTTTGGCTAAAAAAAATTTGTTACGTCGGCAAAGCGACACTTCACACTTCATGCTTGCAATTAAATGGAAAATAGCGCGCGGTTTTAAAGGCAAACATCATCTGAATTGGGACCGCACCTCAAGGCATCAAAGAGCCTTGTGTGGACATGCACAATGGCAGTTTGTTGATGCTGGCAAGCTGTTGACAAGTGAGAAAGCTCACACTCAAAATCCCCGTAGAATAGAATCCATCAGGAACATAACTCAGTTGTTGGCTTGTTCTTTGTATTTTTTTTTATTCTGTGACTAATTTAACATCACTTGCTTTGGCGTCACAAAACATTGGCGCCTCAGGATAATTGGTATTGTTAGCATGTCTGGAGTCATAGCGTTACGTTGGAGGTGGGAATAGGATATTGCACGCTTTATCTGTGGGTAATATTCCTTGGTTAATTCAATCTCGTGGATTTCTCTGCAAAAAGAAATTGATCCGTTTCTCTTCCAATGCCAGTATTGCATTGTGTGAGTGGGTAGGCCTGCAGGAAATGCCAAGGGATCCCAATACAGTAATGGATTTTCATACGAAAAAGATACGTACATAGAATCTGAATATACTCATAGTTTAGAATTGCATTGAACTTTTTGGTAACCTTGGAGAAGATTACATTGTCTAGATTGCCTACTGATAGAATGCGCACACATCAGCAAAATCCAGGGAACAATGTAAGAAATGCAACATCTTTAAGCTACCTCGCCCTTCCACAGTGCAAAGTCCTCCGATCACGACACTTCATTCTGCCCGGTAGACAGAGTGAAATGCTAAAGCGCCATCAATGCTGGGCATTGCATGAGGCAGGCCAAATCTCTGATCTACCAACAAAGGGTCAAATAAGTGAATGCCTCACCTTCATACGTCTCTGGCACCACACAAGTGTCGTCATACACACAACTCAAGTTGCTGCCCTCCACCAGATACCCTGCAACAGGCAGTCCAACCAGGTCAAATGAATACTTAACCTTTATCATTCATTTAAATTGTACACGCTCACATGGCCAGAGTAAGCGCATGTGCGTTGAAGAAGTGTGTGGGGGTCGAACCGTTTATTCTCTTTCATGCCGATGCTTGCTCACTGTCATCAAAATACAGGGCAATATGATCAGCGACTGTGGGATATTGACGATCAATACATTGTGGCAATGCTTAAATTATCCTACAACACATCCTGTGGGTTGGGATGTACACATTAACAATTTGACCCGCAACAAATATACCAGGGGCGGTTTCTTCATTAGGGCGATTGGGCGACGCACCACCAATGTCATTCAACCACAGAGTCACGCTAGCCGTCACTGTGCCTCTGGATATAGTCCAATCAGCGTCATGTCCCGTTCTGTGGAGTACCGCCTCTTTTGGGGCGATTTCACTACGGCTGAGAATCGCCCCGAGTGGCCCCATAGACTTACATTGAAAGATGTTTTTTTTCGACCGGGGGCGCTCCAATGCATTCTCTATGGCTTCCGGGAGGGCTCGCCCTACAGTGCTTACGTCATCATACGTGCTAACGTCATCGCTACCTAGTGGAATCTTTAATAAAATAAACTTGAGTGGTTTGTTTTAATAGTGAGTATATAAACAAACAAGATGTATTGTAAGAGTCACTTTATTTTTCATTAATATTAAAGAAGTGAAGTTGCCTTTACATGCTTAAGCTGTTAATTTATCCATTGCATGGGTGGACCTTATCCTTATCAATCATCCAGACATTTGCCCCCCCTGAGAGATTTTGCAGGAGCCGCCACTGAAATATACTCCAAGGTGTATCTCGTATTCTTCACATGCCACGTCCAAGAATAGAATTGCAAAAAACCGAATTGCAAGTGGACATGAGCAAGACACGATGTTAAAAAGTGTGTGGTTATGCTCACTGCTGACAGTTTCGAGGCAAAGTCGTTCAGAATTGTTTGGGAAAATCTAGCCTGCATGTCCTCTTGTTGTGTCCATGCGATTGTTTTAGAATGTTTCATCTAAACAGCATGCCCTGCTGTTGTGTCTGTGTTGCTAGCAGTCGTCAGAAATGTAATCAAATCACATTCACACTGGCAAATAAAACGACATAATGCAGAAGAGTTTAGCTGAGGTTCCTCAATCACGATATGTCATTGCTCTTGCAAAGGCCAGCTGCCAACATGTCAACAATAGTGTGTTTTCCTGTCGTCTCAGCATGAGATTACATTTCATAGTCGTGCTCTTGTCAACTATTTATCTCAATTATAGTCAGGAGCAGTGAGAGGGAGATTCGAGGGAAGAGGTGTGGATACAAATGCTTGGTTGGAACATCGAAGGCAAATAAAAAAGTATGTAGTGTTAGAAATTTCCTTTGTGAACTGATAGTTTTAACACCTCAACCTTTGCAAAGGTACATATATATATTTCATAATAGTGCAATAATATAGCACGTGGTTTAAAAATAAATCAAAGTCAAGTATTGCTTACACACAAATGTAATACGAAAGCACCAAAGGAAGCACAACACAATACTTTATTTTGAAGAATCTGGTTGTTTGTTTTCTCTCATTATTTCGCCATATCCTTTTAAAACACCGTACAGTACTTTCCAACTGGAAAGAGTCCCTGATGTGGGCACGCCTGCCCTCTGTTTGCCAAGCAAAGCACCTGGCTGTTCCCATGAACTAAACCGGGACAAAGCACAGAACCTTTATTGTGCACAAGCAAAGACAAAGATCCCCCGTATAGCCTTAACATGCTGTTGGGGCAAGTGCTGTTAGCAAGCATCTATGAAGGCCGGCACAGCACACGAGGGGGTGTGTGGCCAGCAACACGCCCGGCCGCCTTTGTCTCCCTAGTGACGATGTTTACACACTGCACCAGGTACTCATTTGAGGCCGAGTCGACCTAGGAAGGCCCAGGACCGGTTCAGATAATCGTCACTGGTGTTGGCCCTGAGCGGGAATCGAACTCGGGTCGCCGGGTTCGTAGCACAGCGCGCTAACCACTACACTACCGCTCCCCGTAAGGACACACACACACACTGTGATTCTTATTCATATATATCTATATGGCACACAATCTTTTGTGTTTCACACACTCATGATCTGTGTACATATATAAAGTTCTCCATACACACGCACAAAGGTCATCAATTTAACCTTTATGAACTGTCAAAGAAAGTGCTGCAGTGAGCACCTGCCAGGGTTGAAACGGAACATGAGGGTGTGATGTGGCCAGCACAATGTCCAGCCACATTTGCCTCAAAAAGTGCTGATGTTACACACCACGTCAAGTATGCTTTTGTGTCGAGTCAACTCCGTGATGGTACAGACGAGATAACGTTTGTCACTGGTGCTGTCTGATTGATCAGCAATAGAAACTGGATCGCCAAAATCCTAGAAAGTTGCATCAATCCATTTAAAACGATTAACTAAACTATTTAACCAGGTAAGGCCCAATGAGCTATATAGCTCTATTTCAGAAGTGACCTGGTTACAAATGATAGTGCAATTGAAGTGGCTTATCATGTGAACATTGAGAAGCAGCCAAAAAACTCTAATCGCATGTTTCTAAATGTGGAGGGGAAAAACCAGAGGACCTGGAGAAAATCCAAGTGACCACCAGAAGAACATGCAAACTCCAAATATATACCTACGACCTCCTGTATACCAGGCGAGGTAGTTAACAAGAGACATAGATTTATTAGCGAGCGCCTACGAAGACCGGCACGACACGCGAGCATGTGGGTGGCCAGCACCAAGCCAAGCCCCCTTAATCATCCCCAGTGGCAATTTTTACACACCATACCAGATACGTATTTAAATAAGCGGACATAGGGGAGGCCCAGAACAAGTTCAAATATTCTCCAATGTTATTGTTCATCGGCAAGTAATCGAACTCGGGTTGCCTGGTTCGCAACGCAACACACTAACCACCACACGCCACTAATCACTTCCACACACAAACACACACGCACACACAAACTCGCACTGTCTATAATAAAGCACACCACAGTGGAGAATCAGCCACTATAATCATCTCAATGGACACTAAGCCCAAAACAAAAAGGCATTAAGACCAGCCAACTCAACTCTTGGAACATTGGTGTATGGCTTACAATGTGCTTGTTCACCGATGAGCTCACCACACACACACTCATTCACACACACTCACACAAAGACACAAGTTCCACATTAAGCCTTTACAGACTGTTGGGGCAAATGCAGTATGCCACCGCTGCGGATGGCTGCTGAATAAAAATACTTGTTTTTCTATGTGGAGGGGCAGATATGTGAAAGAGGCACATTAGTTTTGTTACCCACGAAGGCCGACCGAGTACACGAGGGGGCGGGTGGCCAGCACCACGCCCGGCCGCCTTTGTCTCCCTAGTTTAGGAATCGAACTCGGGGCACCGGGTTCGTTGCGCAGTACACTGACACCCATGGTCAATCCACTGCTGGATGAAAACCCCCTCGCCCCCCCCCCCCAAGCTGTTGCCACCTCTCCTGGTCGATCTTGAATGCAATAAGTCATTCAGCACTTGCACATGATCTGATTTCCTTACTCCATATCCTTGGTGGACGTCCTCTTGCGTGAATTCCATTCATTGGTTGCTGCGCCATTATTATTCTTGATCATCATCCACCGTCCCTTCTTGACATGACATGTCCTGCTCAAGCCCACTGACACGAATGGGTGTTTCTGTCTGACTGTGTGGCTTTGTCTGTCTTCACCTCTTTTTGTGTCCCTGTGTGCGTCTGTCTCTGCATTTTAGTTTCTGTGTCTCGCCTTGTGTCTCTCGGATAGACACAAGGAGAGACACAGAGACGTGCGGAGATATGAAGACAACCACATGTCTTTGAGGCACAGCTTGTTTTTGTGCAAGAGATCCTCCTGCTGTGATTGAAGACTCCGCTTAAGCACAATTATTACACGGATAAATGGAGTTGCTCACTAAATAACATCTATTATCTTCAGGTTATCCACAAGCATTGGCTGTCTATTTTTCTGGCAAACACTGCATGTCACAGCTCCTACTTATCCAGGATCGTTGCAGATAAGAGGGGCCATGCATCAAATTTATCCTATTATGCGTGAATTTACCTCCACAGATAAGTGGGGTAAACCCCGGGGATAACCTGCATATAATAGGATACTTTATATGGATCCCCCATATCAAGAGAGATAAGAAGAGTTCTCTTGTGATATTAATTTAGTGAAGAATCTCTAAAACGGACCATCCTGTATACGTCAGGTCTGTGTATACACACACACACAGGAAGTACGCTTCATCTGGGCATTGCCAACGCCCATTCTCAATCTTGGTTGCTCGTGCACATGCAGGTAACGAAGCCTTCTCTCACAACACTGCACACATACAAATTAGCCACATTGCCAACCACTGGACACAGCAACGTAGAACTCTACTCGCACAAACATTTTGCCGGTATAAATTGACCCATGGGCGGATGAACATGGCGACGACGTAAAATAAAACTAGAATGGAACATTACGGAAGTAACTTTCACAAGTAGTTTTTTTTAGATTGGCATGACAGCGGCACATTGAATGGTTTGACTGGTTTAAGTATTAATAGTATCAAAAGCATACCTTCTGGAATGGTTGGGTAATGGGCATGGCTGTCTCCTGTCAGGTATGTGGATGGGCAGCAGGAAAGATCTGGAAAATGTGAACAAGCAACAAGTGCCTTTAACGTTTCAGCTCATCGAATGCATTTTACAAGTGACGCGTGAGGCATTAATGAGATCATCACACACACACATTTACTTTACTCGTGCAGCTCTGTCATTAAAAGAGTAGAGTATGCAATGTACATCACGAAAATGCATACATATGAAAAAATTGCGAGGTGAGAATGTTGCACACCGAAGAAAGCTTTTTACTCGAAAATTAACCTTTCGTGCATAAATGCTTGACGTGCATATAGCATGCATAATTTACTCGTGACAGAGTCGTCTTTAAATCAATGAGACTTATTCGCAAAACAGTGCTGCGATCAACAAAACCGAAGATGTGAAATGGAGGCTCGGAGAGCCATTTCCAATTGGATGGCTTGCGCTTCAAGGGCAATGTGCCTTCTGTGCCGAGAAAAAGCGAATTGATTAATCTGCATTGGGAGATGTCTGTGGGGCTGGCATTCAGCTCTTAATGGACGAACAACATGGTTGCACCTTTTTCCTGAAATAAACAGGCAGAATACATACACCGTGCCATCAAGTCAATGTTCACTTTGGTTTTGCACGGCTTCCTACAAATTGAGCAGCTGGTGGCTAATAAAAATATTTTAAGTAATCTTCAATGGGAATTTGTTTTGGGAAAAGGCTCTTGAAATGGAGATTCGTTATTTAAACGTAGAGAGAGAGGAGGAACGCATCTCGAATACAATATTACAAATGTTGGATTTGCTTGCGTGCATAAATCACAAGCTGCTACCAATATTTGATCCACTCTTTACAGTCACTCTGTTTGATTGCTTGGCTGTGGTTTTGGTTCATGAAGTGCTTTATGGAAAACAACAAAAATTCACTTTCAATTATTTCTTTGAACCAACAGCGTGCAGTTGTAAAGCAGTTCTAAAATCTATCAGCCAGCTTCAGCACCAAAAAAAGCACACTTGATAATGACTTGAAACCATTACTATATCGAGTGTTCAATATTTCCCTTTATATGCTTGCATCCCCTCTTCTATTGTAGAGTTAGAGGAGACAAACACACACATCTCGTCCTTTCAGCCAAATGGTCTGGAAAATCTTCAGTATTATGAAAATAAACCTCTCTGCGCTCAGGAAAAGATTTTCGCAATCATATTTACGAATGTTTCCCCCTTACATATTTACGTTTGGCATTCAATACCTAAAAGCGCACATGCATAACTGAAGCAAATTGGGTGAAAGACGAGTGAAGATGTCGGCAACGTCCAGCCACAGACGCCTGCTGACCGTGCTCGTAGCTGAAGTCGGACGGCTCGCGCTTGATGTGCATGGACGGAGGCGGCGGCGGCGGCGGCGGCGGGAAGGGACCCTCGGGAGGCCCGTCCGTCCCACCCCCAGCAGCGCCGCGGTCGTACAGAGCGTCGCGGTACTCCTGCTTGAACGCACGCGGCGGAGGCGGCAGGGACAGTGCTGGCAGGGTCAGCTGAGGCCGAGTTGAAGCGTGTGCTGGGATTGGAGGCAAGGAAGAGGCCTGCTGCTGTGGGAGCTGAGGGAGGGATGGGGCCTGCGACGGGAGCGAAGGCAGAGGCCGAGCTGCGGGGGCCCCTGGCAGAAGTGGCTCGGACATCTGGCGCTGGTACGGCGGCCGCTCGACGCAGGGCGCCCCGCGGCGCACTGGGTAAAGGTGGCATGGCTCCGACAGCTGCCTCTGCACCCTGCCATCGCGAATGAGATGGGAGAATGTCTCGCGATGAAATGGTGGAGAAATATACGAACGGCATCGAATTTCAGTCTGCAAGGCATACATTCACTTACGTGGAAATATATTCAAAACACACTATAAATAAGCAAATAACGTTCTGAAGATAGCTGCAAACATGCTTAAAATGTCTGTGCCATTACAGAAATATATGGTATTGCAAGCTTCACCAGACTTAAATTTAGACGAGCTGGTGCAAACACTGACAGTTTACATATCCCATGCTGAACACAACACATCTCACGAGATTAACTATGTGTGCTCCATTTAATGTGGAATAATGCAAAGAGCAACAAAACGAACCATCAACAAAATATTTCACAATATGCCCACTGCTTAAATAAAGAGGGGTTTTCGTGGATTTTTACATACTGTAACTAGGTTCCTGAACTCATTAAGTGATTTGCAATTATTGAAAGTTTAACATATATTTAAAAGCGCAAAACTGTACGTACAAGTTGAGCCCACTGGGTTGTATAGCTGATATGAAAGATTAGTGTCAAACAGCAGTACTTTCATTGCAAGAAATACATCAGGTTTAACTTAGCTGAACATTACACGCCTTTCTCAATAAACTACTGTATAAAGGCACCCCTATGCTGTCAATCGTCAGGGTTGTTTGTCCATATTTCACCATGCGAGACATGACTGGTTTGTGAAGGGGGTGGCCTGGGATCAGTTCAGATATCACTTGCCACTGATGTTAGCTCAGTGTGAAAACCAATGTGTCCCCAATGATATGCATGGATGTATTTTGTTCTCAGACGTAAAATTACATACACATTGCTTTTTGTAATATGCATTCCAAGTAGTTGTAAATAATTATCTTTACAAGTAGACGTTGATGTTTAAAACATCGCTACCTTGTGGGCCATAGTGGATGACATTAAATAATTATATAACGTGTTCAAATAACGATTTCAAACCTTGCTAAAGTTATATTGGTTCAGGTTTATTTACATTTCAATCTCCAAGTCATTCACCAAAATTAACAAGCTTTCGCTCATGTATTTAATATTGTGCTGGATGTATACTATTGAAATTAGGAATGATGCAAGAATGATAAAAATGCCCGTTTAGCACATGCTTTACAAATAACTCCTTTTGCAGATGTGACACCACTTTAGCACCCGCGCTACATGGGAGAGAGGATCAGGCGATACGCCGATCTCATATGATACCACCCGTCCCTTCCATGCCAAGAAAGATGACCTTACTCCACAACCTGTCACAGTGTAGCATAGCAAATGTGCAGCAGGTGGGCATTTTCCTCTTGGCTTGCTTTACCCCATCGACTCTGCTAAACGATGCTTCCGGTCTGTTAGCGAAGCAGGAAGCAGGAGCCAAAACATTCCGGGTGGACCCGGGTGTCCATTTACAAGGAGCCTCACCTGTGCTCGGGCAGATACTGTGGGTGAGTGCCAGCCTGTCCGGACTGGCATTGAACAGGTGGAAACGGAGAGGCAGGGGGAGGGTGGGAAAGCTGAAACCTCCGCTCCTTTCCAGGAATATGGGGTGACAGGGGCATAGGCGTAGACACGGGCGGAGGGAGGCCCATTGCAGTTGGTGGTCCTCCTCCCACAGATGATCTTGACCGGTTAGCGGGTGTGATTCGGTTGAGCATGGAGCCAGCTGGGCCGGTGGGAGAGATGAGATTCACATGGCTCTGGCTCGAGAGGACACCGGGTGGAGTGGGCGGCAAGGGAGAGCGCGACACTTGGTATCTCATCTCCGCGTGCGTCGACTGAATGGAGCCGGGATGCATGGGTGTGGCCACGCGGACACAAGGAGGAGTAGGCGGTGGTAACATCGCCGATTGTTTCTGATCGCACAGCCTGGATGGCAAAAACAACAGGGGGTGGATAAAACACAGTTAAAATGCAATGCACGGATAACTGCCAAACATTTAATTCCGTTGGATTTACAAATGGAAATGCATTTCACATGACAGTCGTTAAGAAATATTAATTATGTAGATCTAAGATTCACGTTAAATATATTTACCATTTGATGTTATTACGTCAATAAGTATCATATTATATATCTTTTAAGATAAGGGGAGCTTAGCCTGCCATGACTTGTCTTGGAAATCCATCTAATTTTAACTACCTTTATATTTTTCAGATCTGTTTCATTAACTATGCAAAGCAAAGATGGCTAACGCATACAAAGAGAAGATTACTATGTCTAATTCCTCCTCGGCTTGTCGAATTATGTAGCCAATTTCAGTTTCTGTGATAACTGGCATTTTAATTAACACAGAGATGTCCTGACATTTAGCGTATTATAGACGCTGCTTATTTGATGGGGGACACACCTCGCGAAATAAATTCCTGAACACGCTAAAACACATGACATAAGATTAAATTCATATCTTTGGAAGATTTATGTAACAGTTTATATCAGCATGTCAAATCATAAAGGTTGGCTAATTTACCACACTGGCGATAATATCACACGTGTTCCTACGGCACCTGAAACATACATCTGGATTTCATCTTAATTGGCAGTGTTCCAGGAGCAGATCTGGATGAGTGTTCTCAAAAAAAAAGTGACGGATAATTTTTCCGTAATGATTTTTAAGATGGCATCACTATTGCTTTCAGCATGAACACCACCTGCTCACATATTCTCGGTTAAATGTAAGTTTCGTTGAACCACTAAGGAAAATAGTTAAGATGTTCATGTATTCTTGCTATTATTATTACGCACTTAAAATAGATTACACGTGTAATATTTATCTTCAAATAGATGACGTAAAATAGATTATATATCAATCAGTAAATCATTAAATAAAATAACTCTGCTTATTTGTTAGATGTAAGGAACGACATTAATGATGCTCAGCAGTAGGTTAGAGGTGGATAATAACGGCAACGCATTGCATTCAAGACGGTGAAACAGCAAACCCTGACGACGGTGGAATAAAATGCGCCACCAATTCAAACGGCATGAGTGGGATCCTTTGCCCGCCTGTGCACAATGTGATAGATGTGCATTTGTACATTTACACTACGAGACCTCCTTTACCAGTGGCAAAATGTAGTAGTAGGTTTTTACCCTTTAAACTGGTACAAAAACTGACACCTTTATACAAGGCATCATGTTTGCAATAACCACAACACAAGCAGTCAAAATGCAAACAAAAATAAACAACTCTGATAATTATATGCACTGTCCTTGAAGTTGATTGGTCCACACCCGAGACAGCTTTTCTTAGAGCCTAGTCTCCATTGGTGTTGGACCAGATGACGCCAAAAGGCGTACAACTCAAAAACAGCGCACTATCAGAGTATTGAGAGCTCGGGGTAAGCATTTACACTATGAGACCTCCTTTACCAGTGGCAAAATATAGTAGTGGGTTTTTACCCTTTAAACTGGTACAAAAACTGACACCTTTATACAAGGCATCATATTTGCATTTTGACTGCTTGTGTTGTGGTTATTGCAAACATGATGCCTTGTATAAAGGTGTCAGTTTTTGTACCAGTTTAAAGGGTAAAAACCTACTACTACATTTGTACATTGTTGGAGCATTGCTATAGTTGTCAAAGAAAGAGCTTTTGTAAAACCTAACAGCACCCTGCAATTGTGCGACATTATTCCCTCCCGCCACCGGACTTATGCAGCTAGACGTTATTGAAAGTGGAGTTTTTTTGGAGCGCCTGCCAATGAGGCATCGTCACGGCCACATCGCGCCATACCTTGGGATACAGCTGGACGCAGCCTGGCAAGAGTTCGTGCAGACTGTCCTGTTGCCCATGAGCCCGGCTTGCCGCACACAGCTGGAGCTGGGACCCAGGGCGCACGTGAAGCCACACGATTCCTTCTTGATCTTGGCCGAAGGAGGGCCATGGAAAACCACTGTACCCCCACAAGAACCCACAGAGAAATATACCACAAAAGCTTTTTTATTCATGTTTTCATCCATGAAACCACACTGTATTGTAGGTTTTTTTTTTAAAGATGTTTTCAGCCAATTAATGAGTGTTTATAAGTGTGGGATTAAATCGGAGCACCCGGAGAAAACACACGTGTGAGGGGGCAGCACTCTATCCCTCTATGGCACCTCAATGCCCATGGGCAGGGAATTTTGCAACATTTTTGTGAGGCACTAACCCTCTCTCCTCCACAGTGCTGGATTATCGGAGGGGTTCTGTTTGAGACGTTTGGTCAAATATTTTTGCGGGTAGGAAGAAACTGCAGTTTATACAAGAGGCGATGGCTTATAAGAGGTTATGACGAAAAAAAAGTACGAGAAGAAAAGTCAGCAACCCATTTGCCATACTTACACCCCACTGCGATTTGCAGGCGGGTGTCTCTCATACAATCGAAGTGTGATCCACCGATGTCACTTTATATACGGTAAAATACAAGCACGTGTGCCGTCTTAATTTTGAAGACCAAAAATGCTCCTAAAAATGTATTTTGATGTAAGGTCACCCCGCAGTTGTTAAGAATACATATTTTCATGTTTAAAATTATTTATTCAATAAAAATGTTTAATAATTACGAACGCTTACACTGAAACACATTTATCAAAAGCATACGAAAAAACATGATTCATCTAAAAAATATTATTGCTAAAACATTATACATTATTTCAGATGACAATGTAAAGTAAAAATTACACCGCTACAAACAACAGAACCATCAATCTACTGTATATTGCTATTTAGTAAATTTTGGTTCTTTTTTAATTCAATAATACGTTGAGATTGGAAACAAATATCTCACAGAAAATATATAAGTTTACGTTCTGAAGAAGAAAAAAAATGTACACAAACATCCATTTTGAAAATGTATTTCGTATTAATCTAATGCCAACCGCTTACTTGACATTTGAAGCTCATTATCTGCTGCTCTGGCTAAGAAAGCCTATTTTTGCATGATTATGGGATACAACAATTGGACAGACCATCTGGCTAGAAGCGTAGCATGGTCAATGCATTTGTAAGATTAACCCCAATAACTTCCATAGATGTTCAGGACAAAGTACCAATGAAACGACTACCAGATGTGAGTAAACACAACAATACAACAATCACACATTTCATAAGTCTTATTTTTTTTAAGTCGACAGAATTCTTCTTTTTTACTTTATTCCACAAATATACCTGAAGGGTCCATTTCCAATATGTGTCAAGTCCTAAAGACCCAAGGCTTATGTGGCCATTAGTTACATGGGAGAGTGGAATACATTTTTAATAATACATTACAGGTATTTATGGGCTATCCAGTATGGATTCATCAGACACTTTTATCAATGTTACATTCATAAAATCTGCTTTCTTGCTTTTACTGCTGAGGCCATGATTATTATCCATGGTTGCAACAAAAAAAACATGCTAGCTTGAGGGAATACTATTTGTGCCAAAGATGTCTACGGTAATAGACAGGGCTGAGGCAAAACATGTTGTGTAGGCCTAAGAAAATGCAATATATACTCCAGTCAGATCGACATATTACCAAAATATGTAAATTAACATATCACGTGTCGTGTAATCAAGGGCGCATTCGGGCGAATGGAATATAATTGTGTATTTATGTAGGAGGCCACTATTCTTGAGCCATTTACACATAGGCATGCACCTAAAGAGACGGTGTATATCTGTGTATGTCCACTTCAAATGCTTTGGTCAGCACTATCATGCTACTAACCTTAAGGATGTCTGAGAAATGTACTCTCTAACTTAATAAATTACTTTGACATCTTTGGTAGAGAGCATTTAATAAACTATATACTGGCAACACTGCAATTAGAATCAATCACCAAACTGTAGCTATGACAATTAAGGTGGATTATTGCTGTGACGGAGAAAGAATAAACATTCCCATTTATAATGCTTTACCCGTCATGAATAGCTGCTGTCAGTGCACCGAGGAAAAACTAAACACGACACAGATAACACAATTTGTGCACAAAGTGGGATAGAAAATATTTTCTGTTATAAACCGTTCGTTTCATATCGTGCGCTCGCCGGAGGAGACAAGCAGGGGGCCTCTTTGTGTTGACCGAATCGTGACCCCCCTCTCGACCGGCAGCATAAAGTCGGGCCTTGTGCGCTGCACTCTCTGGACTGCACGGCGAGGCGAGCAAAGAGCGTTCTCTGTGTCCACTGGCCCCTGCACAGAGTCTGAGATGCAGGTGTCAGCCTGCAACACTGGCATGTGAGCAAACGCCAGCCACACGGGATCACCCGCTCAGAGCAAAACCAGCGCCAAAGCCCTCTCCGTTTGCCAAGTTCAACAAAACGCTGCCTTTACCGCCAGCTTTAGGCAATGCCTTTCCTGTTAGGGCGCAGGCATTGGCGTTTTTCCCTCTTCTGAAATTCTCTGGGGGGGGTAAAACTAAATAAATGCTGCCATTTGTATTTTAATGAATAGTTAACAGTGTAGGTTTTAGTATAAATGTACAACCGAGGTTAAACTACTCATCGGCACTCACAAAGGAATGCACCGAAAAATTATTAAACCGGCTTAACAGACTTAAACAGCTATTGAAACACAATATCTAAAAAAAAGTTATCGCTCTCAATGTAAAATTGTGTTTTGCTATGCCAAAAAACCACCCATTAAAATATTTAATGAAATGTTACATTGCAAACATATTCATGATTTTATCAGAATGAAGTAAAACAGTTACTGAAATAAAAATAAAAACAGCTGTCCCGTCTGCAGAATAAATCCTTCAATATATAAACCCATTACAGTATTTGAAAATTAACATATACAATCCAAATAATCATAATCGCTATATACGATTAATGCAGATGTGTACTGTATTTAAAATGGATTTTACCGAGCCAATGCATTTTCAAATGGACTCATTTATCATACAGTATACTTCTGATTCCATCTCTGAATAGATTTGTAACTTGTAATATGTCGTAATGCTGAATTTTAAACATGCAATGGCCATTGAAGAAGTATTCAAATAATCTCACAAATGTGCATATAATCTAGATATCTCAACCATGAAATCTGAAGCTCAATAATGAAATATTATGGACTGGTCATCCTGCCCCCCCCATGAAAGCAGAATTCCACCATTCACTGCTAAGTACTCACATTGCCAAAAACCCAAACTGTGCTCACAATGGCCTGGTATGCACCGTGGCTTGTGTAAGTGCGCGCCTACAAAATATAACCAACCCCAGATGATTCCACGCTCTGCTTCATCCGCCTGAGCCGCAGCAGACAAAACATCCGGAAGCCCGCAGTACAAACATCAAGGCCTCGGCCACTGTACGATATTAAACATAGCCTCTATGGCGATAAAAACATATATTTTTTTCACCACACATGCCTGAAGCAAATACACTCTATCTGTACTTGACAAACGTGTACACAGCATTCTACATAAAGGCGCACATCGTGAAACTAACTGCTTCACTAAGACACGCCTTCAGAATTTAGTGGATACAATATTTTGAGTGAGCATTTTTAACTAGATTTAATGTTACACTTATACAAACATTTCAGATTAATTCTTACATTTACGCATCAGTCCTACAATGGTTCAATAGTTAAATAAATGTGTTCAAGTGCTGGTCATATCTAACGGATGCATTAGAATTCACTTCAGTCAGTAGTAAAAAAGAAAAGTACTTGATTGAGTCAGCCTGAAAACGTAGCCTACATTGTATATTTTCAGACCACTACACAATTGTTTTAATATTTTTAATGATACATCTTTAACATACTTCCCATGTTTGAAGATTATAAGCGAGGTTTTACTTGAATGATATTCGTCGGTGCTCAAATTAATGCATCTTTGCCTCCCAATTGTGATCTCGGCCTGGGCAAAACTAATTTCACTCCCTGCAAATTAACCCTGCGGCCAGCATGCCTCAGCCAGACGCTATCAGTGGGCTCCTGCGGTTAAACTGGGTGTGAACCAGCTCTTTCAAAGAATGCGACAACAACGGTGCCAACATCTACCAAGCCCCATCGGTGCACTGAGGGTTTCGCATCCAGGGTCTCGCCTAAAGGTGTTGGTGCAGCTCTTGATGGACGCGGGAAGGCTGTTGGGAGACGTTGTCACCTCAGTGGTTCTCCGAGAGGTTTAGTCCAAAGGCTCCGTGATGCCTCGTCTGATGTGTAGGGTGTAAGTTAGGGAACTGTTCTATTGTGCGATCTGTTTGTGTTAAGTTTGGTTTGTGGTAAATTTCATGTTACCATTTCCTGACCCTTAATCGTATTACAGGAGTAATGCAGCAGTGGGTGCCACTGTTGTGTTAGTGGATATCACATATCTGGTTTTGTATGTGTTGCGGCTATGAGCATCACTGCTAGGCTTGTTGTGGTAAAATGCAATCTTCTACCTGTGTGTGCAATAGTGCACATACATTTTTTGCATTAAAGTATTCAATTTATGTCAGATATGTGGCATTGATTTGTGTGCAGGGGACAGGGCCTGTCCTTTACCTTAGGGCGAGAAACTTTTTGTATCGGGTAATAGTTATGGCTTGGAGAAAACAAGCCTGTATGTTTCCCCATTTGTAACGGATACCCCAAAGTGAACTGGCTGTACCCCTGCATGTTCAGTTTGTTCCAGTCCAATAAAATTGTGGTTACATTTCAATTTTAAGTGTACAAGGGTGGCCTAATATCAATATTGGTCAATTGGTAAATGGTCACGTGACCTGGTGCTCAGCCAATGGGCTGAAATAATTATTTACAACTTTAAATTCAAGGAGGAGAAGAGAGGGGGGGGGTGCTGGTGGACCGGGCGGGATTCAGGGCTGGTCTACCAGTAGCTTGGTGGCAGGAGGTGGACAGGGACTGGTGTTCCTGCTGCCTTTTGGTGGTGGAGCGAAGGCAGTTAAAAATGTAATTTAAAAATAAACGTTGCACTGCATCCTGGCGGTGCCTTGCCTTTCCTCTAAATATAGGTGTGGTACTGCTGTATTTGGGTAACATTTCATTGGCAGTGTTCGAGGTGAGCAGACCTTGCTTTATACTCGCCTCACCCGAGTAATTTTATTGTCGGAGCGAGTGGTCGCTATCGTGAGCATAGACGTTTATAATACCGAGTCGTGAGTGTTGAGGCGATTATAATCGTAACCCACACTGCTGAATTCCCCGCAGCTTCACATTTCTATGCATACTGTTGGTTAAATGTAAACTGGGGTGGGTTATTAATGAGTATTACCACGTAGGCTTTCGCAACCAATATCATCCATAATAGAGGTTTTTGGGTTAGATCGCGTAAATATATAAATGTGTCGTTAAAACCCGCCACCACCCGACACAGCCAACTAGTAAGGGTTGTCACGTAAACAGAACGTGGCCAATTCGTCACTAGTACAGCACACCGGTGTGTTGGAGAGCCAAGCCACAACAGTTTAAACACGTTCTGTTTACGTGACAACTCTTACTAGTTGGCCGTGATAAGTGGTGGCGGGATTTAACGACACATTTATATATTTACGCGATCTAACCCAAAAACCTCTATTATGGATATTCATGAGTAGTTGCTCCAGGAAGGTCATGGCAGTAACATGCGAGTTCTAAATGGGTTGTAATCGTGGCTCATTCTTAACGTTCCTCGAGCTGGATGCATTCTCTCCGATGCGGTTGGTTCAATGCAACGTAATGGAATTTTTCGATTTAAAGCTTTCGTGACTGCAGGGATTCATCTTCTTGGTTCTTTCAGTAAAGTCACGTAGAAGGGAAGTAATAAAATAATGAAAATAAAACATAATAAAATAATTCTCACACATTATTAGAATTATTTTATTATGTTTTATTTTTATTATTTTATTACTTCCCTTCTACGTGACTTTACCGAAAGAACCAAGAAAACGTAATGGAAGTTTCGATTTAAAGCTTTCGTGACTGCAGGGATTCATCTTCTTGGTTCTTTCGGTAAAGTCACGTGACTGCAGGGATTCATCTTCTTGGTTCTTGGTTCTTTCGGTAATAAAAATAAAACATATTATGTTTAATTTTTATTAAAATAATTATTAAAATAATAATTAAAAACATATTATGTTGTATTTTTATTATTTTATTATTTCCCTTCTACGTGAACATAATATGTTTTATTTTTATTATTTTGTTATTTCCCTTCTACGTGACTTTACCGAAAATCCAAGAAGAGTAATGGAAGTTGTCCGTGGGTGGTTGCAAGAGTAAGATTACACAGTACACAATACAGTGGGCAAGTATTGTACGGTTTACTCTTTCTGACAAGGTCACGTAGTCGCTTGACGGGCACATGATGTAACCCAGGTCGCCCTTGCAAAAGGGGCATTGCGGCTCCATACATCTCAATGGGTTTATTTCATCTCCTGGTTAAAGAAAAGATATAACAACTGTTCTGCAGTAAGATTCCGAGGTTCCAAGCATAACTGCACAGTCTAGTTGATTTTTGCAGGGCTCTATCTCGTGAACATTGAGTTGAACAGCTTAATAAGCGACTTATATTCTAACCATGCTAGTGTGTAGCCGAGCACCACAGTGATTCGTGTCCCTTAGGGGCCATCCATTTAGTACGTACACAAAAATCTATCAAAACTTGACCCCCCCCCCCTTTCTGTACGCACACGTTCTTTTTACACACCCCCCCCCCCCCCCACCTGGGTACGTACGCTTGTCGCACCCCCACCCCCCGAATCCTATAGAACGGACGATATTTAGTCCACGCAGAAACGATCAAGGAATTATAATATTAACGTGTTTAAGCAAACAGATAGTCCACCGCTGGACTATCTAACTCATTTGAAGGCCAATGTAGACATCAAATGGAGACAATTTTATTTGTCTAGGAAACGGGGGGGGGGGGGTGAAGCCTCGATAATAATTATAATTTGTCTACATAATTACAATCGATAATAATTATAATTTGTCTACATAAAAAAAAATATCGAGGCTTCACCCCGTTTCCTATGCGTACATTGTTCGTAAACCCCCCATACGCAAGCGTACGCATTTGGGTTACCCCCTTCCCCCCTCCATGCGTACGCACTAAATGGATGGCCCCTTTACACCTATTTTACTGAGGGCACATTCCCCCTCGGTCCTTCGCTGCTCAGTTGAGCTTCAGCGTTACCCCCTTGCTAGTAGCTCAAACTAATCTGACGAAATCCCAGTAAACGTGGAAAATTGGGGCAACGTTTGTCCAACGATTCCAACCACATGCCCAACGTCGAATGTTTACTGGGTTGTTGCAATCTCGGCCACAAGACGAACAAAACCAAAACCTTCCGATGCCTACAGTTTTAAATTTACTTTAACATTTGTTTTACTTATGCAAGCATAAAAAAAAATATGCACAAGCTTGCTTTAAAAGTCAAATGAGAATAGGTCAATGACATAATGCTTCCAAAAACTGTCACACGGAATGGGATTACCAGATTTGGAGGGGCACATTCCAATGCTTCCCCTCCTGCTGCTGAATCGGAATGAACAGCAAGACGGCTTAGCAAGCTATGCCCATACAGGGTTATAAGGTACCATTTGGGATATAAATTATTACTTTAAGTTGTCAGTTGTCCTCTCCTTTCCAGCGAAGTCCTGTGCCAACTTCCAAAAAGTAGTAATGCTCTTCACACAACTTACATTAGCAACGATGTTCACTAATCCATACATTTTCTCGACACATAAAGAGCTTTTATAAATGCACTGCTGGATAAAGGCCTCCTCATATCGTAGGGGTCGTTCCACTATACTTCACCATGCTACTCAGTGTGCCTTGGTGAAGGCAGGCAACATAGATGTTGGATGGAGCATGCTACAGTCCAACAATGTATCTTTCTGCACTGCCCTCTGCTGACATTGCAGTAGCCTGGGACACGAGTTGTATGCCGGGTGGTCGCCAGGCTCAAACCTGCTTAGCTGCAGAGACATGACGAGATCGGGCTTTGTATTCCCCATTTAAAATCATATTAGTTAGCCATTTACAGTGGCTTATGAAGGGGTGAAATGGCACACATGCATAACCACACTCATTCACGTATACACACGTTTTTTTTTAAAATGTGTATTGAGTGTCAGCAGTGGTTAGTACACTGCGCGCTGAACACCATGACCCGAGTCAGATTCGCAGCCACGGCCAACATCGGTGTCGAATGATATCTGAACTGGTCTTGACGCCCTCCTCCACCAAGCCGCACTGACCAGCATCGTGGACGATGGTCAAACTGCCCCCATGAACAGCGTGACATGGCGAAGCCTGTATTCCCCCCCTAGTGGATTGACAATTGTCTATAAATTATATTAATTTTGTCAAGATGACTTGCAAGTATACACACAACATACGAATAGGAGGCAATTCGACAATCGTATGCTTGCATAACTTCATGAAACTACATTATACCGGCAGTATTTAAAGCGTTTTTTTACAAGAGGATTGTATGCAAATGCTGCGCTGACCAAATGCTGTGCAGGTTACATGTACGTTTCTACGGATACAGTTTACACTCTTACTAAAGTCATAATTATATTTTGAGTTCAGAAAAAAAATAGTAATCATGCAAAAACAAGACTTCATGAACGACTTCTTTAAAATAAAAATGACTTCATCTGTGCCGCTTATACATATGGCCATTACTACAAACGTGGGATCCTCTCTTCGTTTTCTGTGACGTGCTTTAATGAGACCTAATCTGTAGTGTTTGTTTATTAACAGCGTTTCAAACTTCTCAGTGGAAATGAACAAATGACTTTACACGTGCACATTTTTGCATGCATTGTCCAGAGACAAAAATGACACCATCAGTGTGTGTATTCCATCCTATCTCGTGAACTCCTCTGTGATACTTTTTTTTGCAAAAGGGATAGTGTTGTTCACGCTTTACACCGATTCCATGGATGTGCCAAGCCCGCTGTCCCGTTAATTTGCAATGTATCACATTCATGGGAAATCCCCCATAGAAACAGTGATGAAACACTTCCCACATCCAGATCCTGTAATCACCACATGCTGAGGAAGCTTTGCACGAACCCTTGGCCAGAGAACCAATTGGCTTGCAAGTAGTCAAGTGACCTACGAGATTGATGGAAAGCAGACCGGTTTCTTAAAAGTAAAAAAAAGGAAGAAAAACAGGTGTGCCCTTTCATAAAGGTCAAATAACAAGGCTAAAGGGGCTTTGAATGTTTTAAAAATTGACAGCGATATCAATGGGTACCCTGTATCATATCACATGTATTGTGTAAAAATGAGTCGTGAAAACAAATGTGGCGTTGTTACCTAAGGCACAATAAGGGTTCCCAAAGAGGGGATTGTACGGATTATTGTCACAGATCGCTGAATAAAAACAATTACCAAACTATAAATACTTGAATCTATGATTTAAAAATGGGACGCTCATATTTTGCTGTGCAACAGAACAGGCATTATTAACGTAATGCATCCATACTCAACTTACTGCACTGTAAATGAAAAACAAAACCAACATGTGTTTCCACTTACTCTACTCGGAAGTCTTTGCTTGGCTTCATGCAGTAACCTATAGCCCCTATGGTTGTTTGGTGTCCACCTTTTTTGTCTCATGTTCATGCAATTACCCATGGCTTATGAGCTGTCATTCACAGGTCTTAGCGAGTAACTATGCCCTTATTATTTTACACTTTAATTAATGTGTATTTAAAAGCAAGTTTTTTCTTTCATTCAAGGATTGTTGAAATAAAGTACTCGGGGTTTTCTATTCTGCTCTTTGACGAATGTGGATGCACGACTGTACTCTGGCATCACTATAATGTTAAAACTGGATTCACAATTAACAGCACTATAAATCTACTGCTGGATGAATGCATCACAATGCCGTACCAGTCATGGGGATTGCTTGGTCATACTTCACTACGCTAGACAGTGTGGGTTTACACAGCATGGCCTGCAAACAATACAGATATCACTCGTCACTCAGGTTCCACTTTGGCTGGGTATTGACCTCAAGTCACCAGGTTCATAGTACATTTTTTTGTGCATTGCACTCCATCACCACCATGCCTGCATGATGTACTTAATACATTTAAATCTATAATGTGTTTGTTTTAAATGTTTTCAGTTATTAACGCAAGTACTTTAATTAATATAATAGCTGTTAATACAAAAAAGGTGTCAGATAAAAGGGTTAAAAAAACCAATGATCAAATTTTGCTACTCGCAAAGGAGGTTCCAATGGTATAATAGCTGTCGTTTAACACACGTTTTACATCAGCAAATAAAACCGCACCATGGGCATGACTGGGCAATTGAGTGTCCCTTTACTCGGCAAACAGCATGCTACTCTAGCCTATCTTGACATAAGCAAACATGATAGTACGATTGCTTATTGCCGCAATAATGTTGGCAACAGTACATCTTATGAGAGCATACACACACACACAAAGGAAAACATTATCACCTCATCCTGTAAAATATTCCAAAATGATTTCCTGTGCCAGAGCAATTTATGCCATTGTGTGGTTTTGTAAATGTCTGAAGTTTTTAGAATTTTGTACAAAGACACCTACATCACAGACATCTGCCTGCAAACAGCTGTTACGTAGCAACAGCATGAGATTCACTATTTTTGTGCGGAGAGTACAGAGATGGATGAGAATGTGGCCCGAGGGCTTTTAAACACCTTGACAATACAACAGCCCTCAACAATGTTATTTTTTTAATACCTGCAGTCAGTGTTCTGTACATTATTTAGTCGTTGCCTGTATATGTTTATGACGGCAAATAAATCCCATCGTCGCTGAAATAATCTTTGAACACTGCCTTTAAACATCTTGCCCTTTTCTGTAAAGACAATCAGGTTTTTTTTTATCAGTCGATATTTTATGAGCATTCAAACAGCCTCATTGATTGTACATGTAAACTTGGAGCATCTATTTGCTTCGACCGAGTTGTATGTGTACTGTACGTGTACAGCCAGTTTTTTCAATCCACTGCTGGATGAAGGCTTCCCCGTACCTTATGGGCCATGAGAAATATATTACCATTCTGTACCACACTGGCCAGCGAGGGTTGGTAATAGTATGCGTGGTGGAGGAGGGAGGGTACAACATGAGTGTATTTCTCCACACTGCTTTCTACTGTCAACAAAGCCTGTCTTTTGTAAATAGTGGTCACCCAACCAAGTATCGTCCAGACCCAAATATGATTAGTTTTTTACATTTTACGAGATTGGGCATATTCTGTGTGATTTGGTAATTAGCAGAGTTAACATGCGTCAATTATTGTCACCTCTTTGTCGTGCCCATGCAGAATGTTAAAAGGACTATAATTGTAGTACTGTGCAACTACTAAATTATCCATAAGAGGTGTTTTTGGGTTAGTTTGCGTAAATATAAAAATGTGTCAATAAACCCGCCACCACCGACACAGCCAATTGGTAAGGTTTGTCACGTAAACAAAACGTGACAATTAGATACTAGTTCAGCACACTGGTGTGTTGGAGAGTAAACCCGCAACATTTACAATTCGAGTTCGATGTATCACTGGTAAATACAAGCAGCCTCATTAGGCGACAGCCAAAACTTGACTAATTGTCAGTGTCGGGTGGTAGCGGGTTTAATGCCACATTAATATTTACGCAATCTAACCCAAAAAAAACCTATTATGGATAATATTGGTCTCTAAAATCTACGTATTATAAGACAGTATTGTAATTAATTATCAAACTGTAAAACCTGCCGAAAAGACGTACCTTTAATGACCAACAAAGATACATTTAATCATAACAAAGCATTCATAGTGACAAATGAGTAACCATTTAACACAATGAACCTTAGCTTCAATACTTGCAGACAATAACCTACGCTAGTGTACTGTATGTCAAAACCTGTGTGTGTGTGCCCATGTGCTCTTATTTTGTAACTATTCTTTGCAGAATACTATGAAAGGGGTAAAGTAAGATTTTAAAAAATGACAAAACCTAGACCTCAGACATAACCTGCTACACCATTCTACGACCATCTTTGTGTCGATAGAAATTATAATCAGATGGACATGTTTTGCTGAATGTAAGGCCAGGCATAGGAGACATTTATGCAATGCCTTCACATGGCCCAGCAGGAAAAGCATTAATGGAAATGGGATTACGGCCATGTGAATGAATGAGTGGGCTGCAGCAGATGGGTTACCACAAAACACTAGCAGTGCCAATAAGAGAAAAACAAGAACAGAAAATCCCTTTTTGTATTAAACAGCAGCCACTGAAATACATTATACATATGTCATGAGTTTGAGAATAGAATGTAAAATTTTCACAGAACTATGGGACATAAATTATTCTAAGGTATTTTCCAGAATTAAATAAAACCACACCAGTGTAACGTATATATGTCATTAGGCAAAACAAACAGATAATCCAGTTTAAATATAATTGCATGGTCAGAAAATGCGCCTGTTCACAAGTTTAAAAATACTGTATTGCATATGAACTGAGATTTTGCACATATGGAAAAAGACCCTTCAACAGTGAAAAATAAATCTGGATTTGCAAGGTTAATGCAAAGGACAAATAAGCTCATCGACATTTCTAAATGCTTCCAAAGAACTCTTTGCGAAAAAGAAATGTCAATGGAAACCAAATTGTGCGCTGCCCCACACACCGAGTAACATTTAAACATAAACACGGCGAAGCGCCATGCGCCTAAAAACATTCGGTTGGATTAGTTAACTCGCAAGGTTCTTGGAGGGTGGCCCCAAACATTATCAACAGGGTTAAAGGTGAAGGTTAATAGCAATCTTAACAATCTTTGTTATCAAAACAAAACGAAGAATGCCATTCACGTTTGAAAGTCTGAGCTGACGAAAAAAGAAAATGAACAAAAATGTCCGATGGCATTTTCGTAAACAAATACATTTCCTGTTTAATACGAGTAAAACATATCCTGAATATCCTATTCATTCTCCCTCAATCACCCTTTCACTGGCCCAGTTTGGCTTTCCAAACAACCAAACCATTTCACCGATCTTTAGACATCTGTCCTCTCTTTACCTCCCGCTTGCCTTCGACTTGCTAGGTAACCAGAGTCTTAGGTTTTTTCGGTAAAGTCACGTTGGTAAAAATAAAAATAAATAATAAAAAATTTAATAGAAATAAAATAATTATTTTAAAATGCTATTTCTATAATCATTTTTATCATTCTTATTATTTATTTTTATTTTTTACCTACGTGACTTTACCAAAAAAACCCAAGAGTATGAATCCTTGCAGTCACGAAAGCTTCAAATCTAGAGGTAACCAGAGCTTGATTTCAACCGGGTCTGTCCCCTTTTGTGACACGGAAATAATTTCGGGACCTGCATACCCCCCCACATCAGCTATGCCTCTCGCAAAGGTTCATGGCAGCTAATCACGTATCTGCTCCAGTTATATTCAGTAGAAAGCTAAGCCCTGTAGGTAACTGAAGCATGTTCCTACGTAGGTCTACGATGAACGTGCATCACCTCCTACTATACTGGTCAACAAAAAAAAAACATTTTTTTTCTGGCCTGGACTTTTGCAGCTGTTTTAGACTAATTTCATGGTGCTGATTCCAAATCTGATCTCAGATTTGCTCTATCACATCTCATTTTTATATATCGGCATACCCCATTTTCATTGATTTTACACGAAATTAACTCTATCACTTATGATTGCAAGTTGTTGCGAGTCAGTGACTGCTTTAGTGTTCAAATATGGTGCTGTATTTTTAGGATAGTGTGTTTATAATATCATTTTATGTAGAAATCCACCTTTATTTAATATTTTTCTATTGCAGTTTTTATTGAAAATGCAATATTTGAAATCTCAAAAAACTGATGTGATAGACAAAAACCGATGACAGATTTGGAATCAGCACCCCAAAATTACATTAAAACCGTTGGAATACCTTATGCCGGAAAAAGTGTGTTGACCAGTGCTATAAATGCGTGTCCATAATTCCTTGTACATTGGCTGCTTCGTATCATCCGAGCTCAGCGTATCACTAAGATCGCTTGGGAACCCCATCTATATGGAACACCAATAAAGTCCGTGCTGTAGATTGTTAAATACTATGATCATAAGAGTATGGTAGTTCATTAAAATGTACTTCATCGTGCAATTGCATTTTTAAGCAACGAAAAGCCCTTTGATGTTGTACATATTTTAAAAAGGTGTGGGTTGCTACATTCTGTTCTTGCGATATATGCAGGCGCTAATTGCCGATGTCGAGGTCTGCTATCCACGAGAGGGCTTCAGGAGAGACATAATGCAGTCTTGCAAATCCTCCATTGAAGGGCTGCAGACTACAGTGGTTTACTATATGGCCCATATCTTCTTGGTTCTTTCGGTAAAGTCACGTAAAAGGGAAGTAATAAAATAATAAAAAAGTAAAACATAATAAAATAATTCTCACGAAGTTTCGGCCACAACGCAAGCAGCCGTCCTCAGGTGAAGAATGAAACACCACCAAGCTTGAAGCGTATATTTAAGCTGGGTTGGAGTGGGGGAGGTGGGAAGAAGAGCGCCTAGACAAAATAATTTGCATATCAAGAGGAATTTAGCATATGGAGAATGCGTAGGAGGTGGGCGGGGGGGGGTTTCAAATTAATATAAAAAATATATGGCCCATAGTTTGGGTTGTATGGCCACAATCG
The DNA here is from genome assembly GCF_015708825.2 of Lethenteron reissneri. Taxonomy (NCBI): domain Eukaryota; kingdom Metazoa; phylum Chordata; class Hyperoartia; order Petromyzontiformes; family Petromyzontidae; genus Lethenteron; species Lethenteron reissneri. The sequence goes on from NC_083801.1 coordinate 8,091,324, forward strand.
CATCGCACTGCTGTCGCTTGTCTTTAACTTCACATATATGACGGAGATGCGTGCATTGTCCTGATGCTGTGATTCACGAAATGTATGATTTCTTGCAAAGTGTTAAACAGAATTTTTGAAAATGTTGTGACCATTGTACATACAAAGCACTCATGCTCATAATACATTAAATGAAATGTTTAATGCACTAATATTTAAATTTCCACTCGGGAAACATGAATGCGATATTTGTGGACCGAGACAGTGACTCTTTCCAAATACAAATGCTACACACACACACACACAAAAGTTTTCGTCATGGGAATCCTTTGGAACAGGATGACGCTAAATATTCATTATACAAAATATCACAAAAGATAATAAAAATGGAAAGCAGAACGAACGAGCTGCAGCCAAAGAAGCAAAGTGTGGAACTTACAGTTTTCAGCCTGGAAATCTGGGACGAATTGTTCATCATCATCTGGTACCTGGGCTGGAGACAGGGTGATACATATGAAAACGTTAAAGTGTTAAATTGCACAGCAAAAGCAGACTTCACTTTGGCATCAACACTTAAACGTCGGAAATAGTTTGAATGTTTGTGTTTATTTAAAGAAAGAAAACATCTGCTTCAAAAAAATATTACCATTTACATGGGACTCTCGTTTTTAATGGCAAAAGAACGGATAATACACTGTAACATGATAACAAATGTATATTAATAGCTTCAAAAAGTCGAGTCTCCACTTGTTCCCATCATTGTCAACGCGTGCCTGGAATCTTCTTCAGGTGGTCTCAAAAGCCCGGAGGCACATTTATTGTGGTATTGTTGCAAATTCTCAGAAGTGTTATCATTTTTTTGAAGCACCCTGTATATGTGACAGTATTTGAATGATAAGGATGTGTAAATAGGAAAGGTGATGCAGTTTTTAGCTTGTGGTTATACACAGCACAGCATTTTCTCGATGTCTTATATTCCGCAAAACATTATTAAATGTTAGAGTTGGGAGTGAAATAAATATAACGTAAATACTGTCTGGTATACGAATTACACTGCTTGATGAACAACAACCCACAATACATTTCTTGTACTGTACATTTGTATCTAAAATGTCATCTTGTAATTACAGTGGAATTTTGAAAATCCTATTACACGTATTCACTAATTTATTTCAGTACACCAGAAAATGTGTTCAGTCCTATGTTTACCCCGAGCCAGCGTTCTCTCTGTGCCAGTTCCAAAACGTGCTGCAGTGTGCCAATTTACTACATCGATATAACGTGTAAAACATACAAATGGCATTCACTGCAGCGACTACAAGCACAGCTTCCATCCCTGTAAAGAATTCTGATGGGTACATGCCATACTCAATTATGCAGCAATATCACACACATCACAACATGTTCACGCACACCAATGGTCTCAATTAGTAAAAAATATGGCAACCTTATTTAATTATTAATATATTTGTACAACTTTCGTGACCGCAGGAATTCATATTCTATGGTTCTTTCGGTAAAGTCACGTAAATAGAAAAATGTACGAGAAAATAATACAAATAAAGTGAATAAAAATATCACGACGTTTCGATCGCAACACAGCGGTCGTCATCGGGAACAGGGAGGTGAGCCTCTGAGGGCGAGCTGTTTATAAAGGTTAAGAGATGGGGTGGGGCAGCTAATGTTAATGTGGGAGAGGGCTCCGATACCGCCAGTAGGTCTACACCAATCAAAGCATTGCACCTCGCTCCACACACCCACACTGCTGACGGTGGAGGTTGACAAGAAAACAAATCAAGTCATGACCCAAAGTGGTTGATGACATCTTTCCAGTGATTGCTGAGTCTATAAGCTTCCTCTCGGTAGAAATTGTCTCTGTGTCTAAAAATATGGATGGCTTCATGAACGAATCTTTGTTGATAGCCAGTAGGCTTGCAAAGTACCATCGTCTTAGAGAAATAAATTTCGTGTGAGCCAGCTGCATTAAAATAATGATCAGCCACGGCAGAAGTATCGGTCCGAGATATGTCGCTTAGTTTCTCCAATGTAACTCCTGCCACAGATACGGCTAAGTTTGGAGACGCCGGGATATTGCATGTCAGAAATCTCGTCTTTCACAGATGGGATCAGATCATGAATTTTATGTACTGTGTTAAATCGGACCTGAATTTTGTGTTTGTTCATAATTTTTGAAATATTTTTGGTTACCCCTGCTATGTATGGCACGGTGATGGTTTTGATTGAATCCTCAGATGGCTCCTTCCTCACGGTTGGGGCGATGGCTTTGCGGATTGTGTAGTAAGAGTATCCATTCGCCTTGAGAGCTTGGTGTACGTGTTTGAGTTCACTGGTTAGGTGTTCATGGTTGGAGATACATTGAGCTTTATGGTGTCGCGTTTTGATGAGGGAATTCTTCTGGGATGGATGGTGGTGGGAATCAGGTTTTCGGTAGGTGTCAGTATGGGTTACTTTCCTGTCAACAAAATGGCTCATTGAGCCATCTAGTCTATTTTTTATTAGGACATCCAAGAAAGGTAGCATGCCATCCTTTTCTACCTTCATTGTGAATTTGATGGCTGGATGTATAGAATTGATGTGGTTGAAAAATTTGTTTAGAGCCGGTCAGCCATGTGGCCAGATGACAAACGTGTCATCCACGTGCCTCTTCCACAGGGATGGGCATAGAGTGCATGCCTGGATGGCGTCCGTCTCAAAATTTTCTAATAAAATATTGGCAACAACCGGAGATAAGGGAGAACCCATTGGGGTACCTTCAGTTGGTTTGTAGAATGTTCCATTCCAGGTGAAGTATGTATTGGTGAGGCAGTGTCTAACCAGGGCCGGTACATCAGCATTCAATCCTTGTTGGACCAAATTTTCAATGATTGGAATGGTATCAGGCACATGTACTTTGGTGAACAAAGAAACTACATCGATATTGACGAGTAAATCATCTGGGGACAGTGAGATCTTTAATTGAGGATACCAGGTGAGCTGAGTTAAGTACGGTAGAGGTGGTCTTACCAGTGAATGGCTGTAAGGTCTCATACAGATGTAGTAAGTATATGGAGGCTTGACGACAGGATCGGAGGCACACTTATTTATTACACCAACACAGTTATTACAGGTCACTGGGCTACAGGGATTTCTCGACAGCTAACCCCTCTAACCTATACCAATTCCTCCACTACGGAACTAGGGGAGGCTATCTGTCCCAGCTTGGTTAAGCTGGGATCCCGGCTCCCTGAGTCACCAGACCAGCTTCGTCTGGGCTCTCGGGGCCACGCCACCGGCTTGCCCTGGTCGGCCCTTATAAGGACAGCGAGCCAGGGGAGCTCTGGGGCCTACACTAGCAGGTCTTCCGTCTTCTCTGGTTAAAGCTGAGTCCCCACCTCGAGCCCTCGAGCTCATCACCTTTTATAGGACTCCCCCCGAGGGGGGGCCCGTGGGGGACGCACATTCGGACGTCGGTGCGAGCGCCACCCTTGTGTACGGCCGTAACCCCGCCCATTGTGTTTGTTGGCCATCCGTGGCCATGCATAATCACACCTCAACATACGTAGCCATGCGCAATTACACCTCTACATCACCCCCCCTTGTACAGCTCGCAGCCGTCCCTGGCTGCAAAAAAACGTGAATAAAGGTGCATTCCTCACGAAAACCCCGTGTGTGTGCCTCGCGTAATATTTAACAAGAACAAGAGAACCTTAACAAGAACAACAACAGGAAGAGAGAGAGAGAGAGAAAAAAATAACCCGACGCGCTCCCCCCGAATAAACACCCCAAAACCAACATATATACACACTCCGGACGCCACCCCTCCCATTGTCCGCAAGGCCCCCCAACGGCCGACCTCACAACAGTCTGCGCGTTTTGGCGCGCGTTCTCGCGGCGAGCCCGTCACAAGGGCCCGTCCCGGCACGCTCAGTGACGGTTGTTGACGGTCCGGGTACAAGAGAGTCAGGCGTCGCTGCCGAGTGACCCCCGACCCCTCCGGGAGGGGTTGGTGGGTGTGGACCCGTCACTCCTGTTGCACCTGGGGACGGAATAGTTGATGTCAAGTTAGGCGAGCGCAGCGACGCCGGGGAGTCGGCGGAACCCTCACACGTTTGGCCATGCGTGTGTGCGTGTGAACCCCGGGGCGGCGCGATGAATGGTTTCAACCTTGAGGGGTGCACATACCACCGGCGCCTCCCCCACTTGACGCGAACACATTGCGGCCGCAAGACCTGTACGACCTCCACTGGCCCCCGCCACGGCCGTACCAATTTCGACGAGGTTGCCAGCGGCACCTGGGGACAGTGCAACCACGCCTTGTCCCCCGGTTTCCATTTTACCACCTGTACCCGCCCCAACCGAAGCCTCTCGTTCGCCTTCTGGCGGAGATCAGAATTTTGCGCGGCCGCTTCCCGCGCCTCAGACAATTTGCTGATGTTAAATTTAACGTGTTCGGACAAGTTAGACTTCGCCTGGGGCGCCGAGAGCTTGAGCTGGGTCGCCACAGGGGGGTTTGCCTCGCGCCCATACATTAAAAAGAAAGGGGAAAACCCGGTGGCCGCATGGGGAGCCATTCTGTAGGCCTGCAACACCCCGGCTATACGAAGGTCCCAATCCGTCTGGGATACAGACACCTGCTGGGACAGCATAGACGAGATGGTCCGATGCAGCCGTTCCACCATCCCGTCAGTTTGTGGGTGATACGGAGAGGTCCGAACCTTCTCCGTACCCAAGAGGTCGCACACCTCACGTAGGAGTTTACTAGAAAAATTCCTACCGTGGTCAGTAAGCAGCCGTTCCGGAGCACCCTTGTCGAGGACATAGCCCTGGACAAAGGCCTCCGCGATGGCCGCTGCCGACTGGTTGGCCAGGGGCCAGGCCATAGGCCATCTCGTGAAGTACTCTACCCCCGTTAATAAATACCTATTTCCCCTGGGCGTAGCGGGAAATGGGCCGAGTATGTCCAGAGCGACGAGCTCGTTAACCCGGGAAACCTTTATGGACTGCAGCGGAGGGTTGGACCCCCTAGCAGGTGGCTTCCTCTGCGCGCATTGCGCCACAACCCCAGGAGATCCCCCACGTCCTTTGCCATGCCCGGCCAGAAGAAATCTAGCTGGAGCGTGGCAAAGGTCTTGTGAACCCCCAAGTGCAGAAGCCGCTCGTGAACAGCCCATACCACCTTACCCCTTAATGCTGCAGGCACCACGAGCCGCTGGCGGCGGGTTTTCCCATCCCAGTGCATTAAAAGACCCTGGGACAACCCCCACGAGTCAACGTTCGCCACCCCCTGACCGGCCCCCCCGACGCGACGGCGCAGAGCGAGGAGGGAGGTGTCCTCCATTTGGAGGCGTCCCCATTCCGCGACCGACAACCCCAGCAACGAATCCCTCCCTTCTTGCTCGATAGGACCCGAAACTGAAGGCGCATCGGTAGCGGCCACAAGGACCGAATCGGTGGTGACGTTCGGGGGCCTACAACGCCCCGAACCCAAGAGGCACGCGCACTCCGAAGTGGGTGGCAATCGTGACAGGGCGTCAGCGTTCGTGTGGCGGACACCCTTACGATATGTGGTGACAAAGTCATAGTCTTGGAGGATCTCCAACCATCGAGACAACTGGCCCGATGGTTGTTGAACCCGCAGGGTGTACTGTAGTGCCGCATGATCTGTACGGACGGTGAATCGCCGACCGTACAGATACGGGCGGTACTGCTGAATAAAATAAACAATCGCCAATAATTCCCGACGGGTAACGCAGTACCGCTGTTCGGCTGGAGACAGTACCCGACTACCGTAAGCCACCACATGCTCTACGCCCCCAATGAGCTGGGACAGCACGCCCCCGATGCCCGTGTTACTCGCATCAGTATCGAGCAAGAAGGGTTGTGAAAAATCGGGGTAATTCAACGGCGGAGCCCCCACCAAAGCATTCCGGAGGGCGCGAAAAGCAGCCTCCTCCTCCGGCCCCCAATGAAACCTGACTCCCTTGGACGTCAAGGCATGTAATGGTTTCACAATCGTAGCGAAGTCAGCCACAAATCGTCGATAATACGATGCGAACCCAATGAAACTCCTGACCTCTCCCACCGAGGTGGGAGTCGGCCAGGAGCTGACGCATTCCGTTTTGGCGGGATCAGTGGATATCCCCGAGCGCCCAACAATGTGACCCAAATATCGCACCGATTCGCGGAGTAAATGGCACTTCTGCGGTTTAAATTTCAAATTGGCAGCCCGCATTTTGAGAAAAACAGCACGCAACCTCTGGAGGTGTTCCTCGAAGGATTTGCTAAAGACGATGACATCGTCTAAGTAAATCAAACACGAATCCCATTGCAAACCTGCCAAGACCAATTCCATTAACCGCTGAAAAGTTGCCGGCGCAGAATGTAAACCCATCGGCAAGCGGTTAAATTGGAAGAGACCTTGCGCGTACGAAAAGCAGTCTTAGGCTTTGATTCGTCATCCAGAGGAAGCTGCCAGAATCCAGATAGCAAATCGAGGGTGGAAAAGAATCGCGCCCCCGCCACGGCATCGAGCGACTCATCCATTCGAGGAAGCGGGTACGCATCTGCCACAGAGATTTTGTTCAGACGGCGAAAGTCGACACAAAACCGCAGTGAGCCGTCGTGTTTTTTCACCAAAACGATCGGTGCGCCCCACGGACTGTTGGAAGGGGAAATGATATCGGCGGCTAGCATGTCATCAACAGCCGATTTGACATGATCCTTTTCGGCGGGACTCAACCGAAAGGGATTTTGGCGGATTGGCGCGCTGTCACCCGTGTCAATATGGTGTCGCAGCAATTTGGTACAACCAATATCAAATTTGTGTTGACTAAAAACGTCAGCAAATTCGCTCAGGAGAACTCGCAGCTGCGCGCGCTGCGAGTCGGACAGGTCCACTGAACCCGCGCAAAGCGCATCCAGCCATCCGTCATCACAGTCCGAATGCGGTCGCGACGGAGGATCGGTGGATACCTGACCCACGAGTGGTTCCTCATAGGGTACCGGCGTTGCGTGTGCAAGCACGGTCCCTTGAGGAACCACGGCCGTTCGCGATCCCACATTAAGGACTGCAATGAAGGGGTCCCCATCCCCTCTCACCATGGTCTGAGCCGCTAGCAAATCGGGTCCATTGACCCCGGCCCGAGATGGTCCCAACAAGACCCCCCTATCCGCAACCCCTTCATTAAACGGCCGACGCAACCTAAGAGGGACGAGCATCTGAGCCCCCGGAGGTACGCGCACAGTTTTTGTCACGAGCGCCTGCACGGTGGCAAACGCCCGACGCTCCGTGGTGGGGGAAGACAAAAAAGTAACGCGTCGGCCCGATGGGAGCTCAATGCACCCCTGGTCAATCAGGATACGGATGGGCATTTTGGCCAAGAAATCCGTCCCCAACAGGCACGGAACCGCGAGTGAGGAGGAAACCAAAACAGGGCCGGATAATTTAATGTCTCCGATGCAGATAGTGGCGCGGATTTGCCCAATAATGCCCAGCGAGCCCCCGTTAGCAGCATAGCATGGCACGTCAACAGGGAGCAAGGGACGACTTTGAACGGGAAGGATGTTATAAATCAAATCAGATATAATGGTCGCCGATGCCCCTGTGTCAATTAAAATCCGCACCTCTACCCCATCAATGTGACCGACCACAACCGATGATCCCGCCGACGCAGCAACAACACGATGGGCGAGCTCCGACCACTGACCTGGTTGGAGCGCTCGCCGCATTACCGAACAATCGCGCGCGACGGACGGGGAATTTGGAGCCCTGTTTAGTTGAGCGCGTGAGTGTGTGTCGGATGTGTGTGTGGGCCAAACGTGTGAGGTGCCGCGACTCGCCGTATTTCTCTGCTGGAGCTTGGGAGGAGACGGCGTGGCGTCCTGGCGAGGTGTCGCCCCGCGCTGACGGGGAGCCCGGCATCCTGACGCAACGTGGCCTTGCAGGCCACAGTTGTAGCAGCGTGTGAGCGCCCCCGATGTCCTGGGCTGCTCCTGGCGACTCGGTCCATTCCGAGCCTGTGGCGCCGCCGATCTCCATTCCCCTCGCCGCTCCACCCCGCAGACCTCCTCCGACGGGAGGGCGGTGGCCGCCATGGCATAACCGGCCGCTCCCTTTGCCGCCTTCCGACGCAGGGACCGCAAGCCCCCGTGTATGTGGCGCGCGATCAGCAGGGACGACATCTCCGCGTCGTCTTGAGCCAGGACGTTGACGTCTAGCTCATCAGCGAGTAGCAGCAGCTTCTCAGCTACCATGGCATCCACTCCTTCCTCGTCCATCCTTGGAAAAGCAGCCTTTGCCAGGGCTAGGAGAGCCGTCCGGAAGGCCAGGGGCGATTCGTTAGCGCCCCGATGCCGATCGTGGAACAGCTGCCTGCAGTCCGAAGGCGGCCCATAGACGGCCGACAGCAGCTGCAATGCCAGGTGTAGAGTGGCACGCTTTTCCCTAGGCGCCGAGGTGAGGGTAGCCAGAGCGTCGTTGTCCAGCATCGCCGGCAGCGCGCGTAGAGCCTCGGCGTCCGTCCAGTTCGCCATCTCCTGATGAGCGATGAACCGCCTCTTGAAGCCGCCCCAGTCTCCGTCTGCGCCTACGAATTCTTTCAGAGGCGGCAGACGCTGCTGCAAGGCGACGTCCGTGGCTGTAGATCGCTCTCCGTCGCTCCCCGCCGATGATACAGTGTGGGCGGGCTGTGCACATGGCATCGCCGGTCGCACCGATGTTGATGCGCCGGCCGGTGTTGATGATGTCACGGCTTGTGCTTGGCGCTCAGCAGTCACGTGACGCGGGCCGGCCCCGCCGTCTGCTCGCACTGTAGAGATGGCGGGAAATTTAACCGCCAGCCGCGTCGGGGTGGCGGGAAACGTCGCCGCGCGCCGGCTGCTGTCGTCGACCCGTGCTGCCCCTCCAGCCCCCAGCCGCGTGATCTCCTCCAACGCAGCGGCCGCGGCGTAGAGCAGTTCCGCCAGGCGGGAGTGGGCCAGCCGGAGTCCTTCAGCCGACGCATCCCCCCCCTCTTGTCGTAGCGGCGCGGGCGTACTTGGCCCCGGCTGCTCCGAACCGACCCCGGCCATCTCTGGTGTTGAATCGGCCGCGGCGTCTTCCATCTCCGACTCCTTGGTACGTGTCGTCCCTCGTGTGTCCATCGTTTGGACGTTTTACTTCTGACACCAGATGTAGTAAGTATATGGAGGCTTGACGACAGGATCGGAGGCACACTTATTTATTACACCAACACAGTTATTACAGGTCACTGGGCTACAGGGATTTCTCGACAGCTAACCCCTCTAACCTATACCAATTCCTCCACTACGGAACTAGGGGAGGCTATCTGTCCCAGCTTGGTTAAGCTGGGATCCCGGCTCCCTGAGTCACCAGACCAGCTTCGTCTGGGCTCTCGGGGCCACGCCACCGGCTTGCCCTGGTCGGCCCTTATAAGGACAGCGAGCCAGGGGAGCTCTGGGGCCTACACTAGCAGGTCTTCCGTCTTCTCTGGTTAAAGCTGAGTCCCCACCTCGAGCCCTCGAGCTCATCACCTTTTATAGGACTCCCCCCGAGGGGGGGCCCGTGGGGGACGCACATTCGGACGTCGGTGCGAGCGCCACCCTTGTGTACGGCCGTAACCCCGCCCATTGTGTTTGTTGGCCATCCGTGGCCATGCATAATCACACCTCAACATTCGTAGCCATGCGCAATTACACCTCTACACAGATATCGGGCCAGTTTGTAGGTGGGTGAGCCAACGGTGGAGATGATGGGACGAAGGGGTGTACCTTCTTGGTGAGCCATATAATCTGGGTGGTCTACAGCAGACGGTTTTAAGGAAACCCGCTTGGTCTGTTCAATTAATGAGGCTGAATCAGTGATGATATTATTCGTTTTTGTAACATAGTTGTTGGTGGGATCTCTCTTAATTTTTGTGTAGCTACCACCTTTAAGTAGGTTCTGAATTTTGTTATTGTACACGGCTTTGTCCATGATGACAGTGGCATTGCCCTTGTCGGCTGAGAGGATGACGATATCAAAATTCAGGACCTACTTCATGATGGTAGCTACACACCATTGGCTCACCCATCTACAAACTGGCGCGATATCTGTCTGAGACCTTACAGCCATTCACTGGTAAGACCACCTCTTCTGTACTTAACTCAGCTACACCATAGAGCGCAATGTATCTCCGACCATGAACACCTAACCAGTGAACTCAAACACATACACCAAGCTCTCAAGGCGAATGGATACTCTGACTACACAATCCGCAAAGCCATCACCCCAACCGTGAGGAAGGAGCCATCTGAGGATCCAATCAAAACCATCACCCTGCCATGCATAGCAGGGGTAACCAAAAATATTTCAAAAATTATGAACAAACACAAGATCCAGGTCCGATTTAACACACTACATAAAATTCGTGATCTGATCCTATCTGTGAAAGGCAAGATTTCTGACATGCAATATCCCGGTATCTATAAACTAAGTTGTATCTATGGCAGCAGTTACATTGGGGAAACTAAGCGACATGTCTCGGACCGTGTCCGTGAGCATAAGGCAGATTTGAAACACGGAAGGACCAATACTTCTGCCGTGGCTGATCATTATTTTAATGCGGCTGGCTCACACAAAATTGATTCCTCTAAGACGATGGTACTTTGCAAGCCTACTGGCGATCAACAAAGATTTGTTCATGAAGCCATCGGACACAGATACAATTTCTACCGAGAGGAAGGTTATAGACTCAGCAATCATTGGAAAGATGTCATCAACCACTTTGGGTCATGACTTGATTTGTGTTTTCTTGTCAACCTCCACCGTCAGCAGTGTGGGTGTGTGGAGCGAGGTGCAATGCTTTGTTGGTGTAGACCTGCTGGCGGTGTCGGAGCCCTCTCCCACATTAACATCAGCTGCCCCGCCCATCTCTAAACCTTTATAAACAGCTTGCCCAAGGCTAACCTCCCTGTTCCTGATGATGAACGCTTGTGTTGCGATCGAAACGTCGTGATATTTGTATTCACTTTATTTGTATTATTTTATTGTTATATTTTCTATCTACGTGACTTTACCAAAAGAACCATAGATTATTATTTCATTATTATTTAGAATGTGTATTATTGTGCATATAACCATACATTTGTACACATTTATGCAAACACAGGTGTTTTTAATATTTCAAAGAGTATAAAAGTCTTAGCATCTTCAAATAATAATAATACAGGGGATAGGGCCTTTGCAATTGAAATGATGGCTTAATACTACTGTAGTTCAACAATAACATCCAAAGGGTTTGTAATGAAAGATACATGTACTGGATATCACACATCAATGAGGTAAAACATGGGTACAATATCAATGCAAGCACATGAGTGACAGAATGAGGGAAGGGTAGAGAAGGGGTGGAGGAAGAAGGCTGTGAGAGTGGAATGGGTTCGAGGGAAATCGTGAGATAAACACCGAGAAAGAGAGGCTACACAAATAAACAAGTACATGCTTTATGTTGACAAATGTCTCTGGGCCCCAATGGTCTAAAAGATGCCATTTTGCCTGACTTCAGGCACTTAGAAAGACAGCCTCATTTTTAAGTAAACTGGTCCAGCCAGAGCAAAGCCAAGTTCCAAGACCCCTTCATTCATAAAATGCTTGAGCCTATTTTTAAATGTAGCGATTCACAGAACCAGCTGGGCACCGAGCCAGACTCAGCCATGCCCTATTCCAGGCGTCAGTTCCCATGCCGAGTGGTAAACAGCACGCAACAAGTTTTTTTTGTTTGCAAGGAGGGCATGCCGCATCGGATAGCCAGGCGTCAAACATCTCTTTTCCCAGAATTATACCACTGATGTTAGCGCCAGACACATGATCTTATGGCGAAGACCACTTTGCTCAGCGACCGAGCAAGAGCCGAGTGTATGGTGGCTCTCTCTCCCTCCACCCAAACTGTAAGTAACGCAAGCTCCCAAGTAGACCCACGGGGCAAGATGGGACAGGTCTTGTCCTGATCCAGGCAGTAACAGCTGCTTTTGCCATTCCCTCAGCCTAGCTCAGTCACAGCCACTGGCTTTTATTAAACCTTTAAGCTGCTATTTGGATGATCTATTGCTTGGATCCCACGTCGTGCCATTTTCGATTGCTCAAAGGTCATATGCAACACTACTTGGCATCTGGCACATCAACTGGTATGTCAAATTTTCCAATGCTGTCAGCTTTCTCTCCTAAATAAACAGCAAAAGATTTGTGTGCAAACAGTCGTTCACCTACCGTATTTTATATTTTTTAATGAAACCCATGGGAATTTTTTTTCAAAGGTGTCAGTCAAATGTCAGACATACACATCATGGGGACCCATATTCAAAAATTAAACCGGATCTTTTTATGGAGGATTTATTTCCCAAGGATTGAAATTGATGTGCAATAAAAACGTTTTAGAGAATATAAGTTTACATGGACATACTTGTATACCATGAGCAGATGTTCTTGTATGTACAATGTTTGTAAACTGGCATATATCTTGACATGGTGAGGAAATTTGGGTCCCTTGAAGACCTCATACCAGTCAAGCACCCATATCAGTCAGCGAGAGGCAAGACAAAATGTGCCCCTTTCACCAACCCTTACCACCCAGTGTTGTGAATTGTGGTCAAAACAACAACCATAACCGACGCACATAAACCCCCAGTCCCAGTCAGCTCTGGATCCATCGACTGTGGCATCAGTTGGGATGCTGAAGGTGCAGGGATTACCAAGCATCACTGGGTATGAACAGGACTCGCTCTGAATTTGACCACTACTTTGGGTGTATCAAACCTTGCTGAACCGGACACAGTGCTGACGAAAGGAGATACCTCAATTCATTTAAATAGTGGCAACATTTTCTATGATAAAGGGGAAAAATTACAGCAATTATGGAGAGGTCGGCTTCTTAGCATCTATGGGAATCGAGTGTAGAAGTTTAGAATTCAAATGTACTTTGCCCAACTTATATTAAGACTCTCAAATCACTATATGTTAAAAGTAATTCAATATAAATGTCCAAATAAAACTCCATGAATATGTATAAGTAAAAACGCATTTATGAAGATAATTACACAACTTATAAATGAGAGCTACACACACTAAACCAATGGAACGGGGACTTCAGTACAGAGGTAGGCAAGAGGAATGGAGATGGGAAAGGATGTGGCATTAGAAAGAAAAAGGGGAGAGCAAAATGCCTCCTAGAATTGGAAATCATTTAGGTGATGAATGCATTTTTAAAATCTACAAGGTGGACATGGAGGAGCCGAATTAGATAATTAAACATGAAATATTCTCATGGATAAACCCATGAAAATTCCAACAGAGTTGGGATGTATTCTCAATTTTCAGTTTGATAGTTCAAATTCTAATATCAGGCCGAGATATGAAATTTCGGATCATCTGAAAAAAGAAAACAGTTTCAGATTCATCTGGAAGTGGGACGTCACATGGAGCGATGTCAATTCCGTGACTTGGCGTCAGGGCTTTTCCCACCAAAAGCGCCATGATGTGACATCATTGTATTGCACATGCAACGTTAAGTTTGCTTCAATCATAAAAAAAATATTAAACATTACGTTAAAATATGCTTATTATACCGACAAAACAGCATGTTTATGATTACACTTAAATTATGAAGGTTTAACAAAAATATTGCATTTAGTGCTTAAAAATTAATGTTATTTAGACGTATTACATGTATTGTGACATTGTGAAAATAGAAAATGCAAACTGAAATGTGGTCAAAAACCCCGACAAATGTGATCTCCTAAAAAGTGAAATGTGTCGACTCACCCTCATACATACACAGGCCTCTGTACAACCACAAGGAAAATAATTCGAACAGAAGGAAGACACCACACGAACATGATTGACGGTGTCACAATAAAGAATGGGATCAGAAGAAATAAAACATTAGTAACTGTAAACCACCAACAGAGGGGCTCAAAGAGATCAAGATTAAGTATACAATAGATCATAGATACAGAATTATAAAAAAAAATGACTGATGGGCAAAATTGGTGATGGAATGGCAGGCAAAGGAAAGAATGCATCCATGAGGAAGACATGGAACAATAGGATCGTTTCATCTACAGGGGTGCGAGAGGTTAAAGCAGCACTGGTCTGCAAGAGATTATTAAGCTTAGATAAACAATTAGGAAAAAGAATGGCCTACACTAGAGGGCGCTCTAGAGAACCCCACTGAAGAGGATGTGGCCTTGATAATTGGTGTAAATGCTTACCCCGAGCTCTCATACTCTGATGGTGCATTGTCTTTGAGTTGTGCGCCTTTTGGCGTCATCTGGTCCAACCCATGTGAGACTAGGCTCTAAGGAAAGCTGTCTTGGGTGTGGACCAATCAACTTCAATGACAGTGCACATTATCAGAGTTATGTTTTTTGTTTGCATTATGACTGCAGGTATTGTGGTCTATGCAAACATGACTCCTTGTAAAAAAAAAAAGGTGTCAGTTTTGTTGCCAGATGGAAGGGTAAAAAACCAATTATCATATTTTTTACTGGCAAATGAGGTTCCAATGGAGGATGTGGCCTTCTCTTCAATATATGTTGGAAGAGGTTTGAGTATCCACTATTTACCCCACCACACATGGGCTGCCGATCGACTTCACTGTTGTGAAGCCATTTCTACCGATGGGTGGGACCAAAGCGGAGGGCTTTAAGAAACTTGCCAATTGTTTCCACTGCCGTGCCAGCAGATAAAACCGACGGCTTCTGCATTACAAGGCCAGTCATTGATTGGAAAGGAGCCCCTGCACTGGACACTTATGCAAAAATGTATTTTTGCAGTGCACTGGAGGAAATGTCCATCAACACACACAGACCCTGCGGTGATGGGATCGTAACATCTGCATTCACTTCTTAGCTACATGTCAGCTACTACAGCGCCATAGGTCAATTCCTCAAAGCTGCAGTTTTTAAGGATAATGCCACCTGCCTATTCATCAATGTTTACATCTTGAGACATGTGGCACTTATCAGACACTTTATAAATAAGACTACTGATGATGGCTACAGTTGAAGTTCAACTTGAGGAGCTACAGAGGCCTAGTGTTTGTGACGTGGTGGCATCCGTCAAAAAATACTTGTGAACTTCAACCGACTCTGTCGTGGCAGACCACGCTGTGACCAAAACAGCGAAGAACGATACCTTTTCTCGGGTAAATTATATTTTAATTAACCTGCTGCATGACAAGTAGATGTATGTCGTGAACAATATTTTCTGTGGTCCTTGTTTCTTCGGTTCATACTTCGTACTGGACATACACGGTTACAAAGTCCCTATGATGGTAGCACAATTTATATAACAACGCACTGAGCGGATCACAACATGTGTTTCATTTACGGATTGCAAATGCATTCATCATATTTAATGGCCTGTCCAATAAGGCAACGGAAAAATATTAAATGCACCATTGTGCACATATGCCATTGTCTAAGTACCCCTAGTTTATATATTAAACAAAAGAACAAAAACTCTGTAGACTAAATCTGTTGACTTGCTCTTTTGGGAATGTATCATAATTCAAAGTGTAAATAAATGGTTGTGCCATTTCCCAGACGACTGAAGTCTATTAGAGGAGTTGTGAAGATGGGATGGAGCTGAAGTGTTCTACCGTATACAATAATGCCTCTTGGGCAAGCTTCCCCCATGAGCAGTATCTAAAGGTGTATATATATAAAACACTATTAAGATTAAACCTGTAAAGGATAAGTGTAATAATTCGAAAATGAACATCACAAACATCAATATATTTCCAAATATCCACTGCAAAGCTAATGTAACTCAACACACTCTTGCTCAGTGAAATAAAGAGCATTTTAAATGAGCTGAAAAATAAATCTTGGAAACATATTTCATAAACAACATGTGGACACACATAAATAAATAATATCACGGCTGATTGTGTGGGGGTCATTGGTGTATCACTGCACAGCATCTTACACCCAGCTGTAACCAATAATTCTTATTTGTTTACGTATATTTTTTCACATGCTATTTCAACGATTGCACAATTTCTGTATCGGAAACTAAATGGGATGTACCACCGGATTGGGTCATTACCGGAAACTGGCCAGTTCCCAACCCATCCGATCTGCTGCTTTTGGAAACCGGATTAACGTTGCGACATACTGTATTAGGATTGATCATAATGAAAATTTGAATTGTAGGGAAATTGTTGCATCGGATAATATCAACTGAATTTTTATTTTATCCGATCTATGTTTAAAAATTGTATCACGTTTTTCAAAACCAAATGTTACGTAAAATCAATAACAGTTGTACTAAACATTCGATCTCGAATAGCAAATGGTAATTCATCCTATCCTGGCTTTCAGGACACTAACTGTGATTTTGCTATGCTTAAATGGACTGCAAACATATAATTACGCACCACCCTCATCATTCGATGATTTGTGTTGATTTGGGAAACGAAGTTTATTAAATAAAATCTGCTTTAGCTCATTTGTCGCGTTTGTTTCCGTCGCACCGTCCCATGTTTTTGCTTCCCTCTCATACTACTTGCACATCATTTTCATAAATCATAAATATCGTAAAGGATACACACTCAAATCTGTGCGTGCATAACCCGATGAATCAATTCCAGTTAATGAATCTATGCAAGCCTATTGCCGTGTGTGCATCACTGGAGCGGCCGCGTGGACTAGATTACTCGTCTTCTTGGTTCTTTCGGTAAAGTCACGTAAAAGGGAAGTAATAAAATAATAAAAATAAAACATAATAAAATAATTCTCACGACGTTTCGGGCCACAACGCAAGCAGCCGTCCTCCCCGACAGACATGTTCTCCACCTGAGGACGGCTGCTTGCGTTGTGGCCGAAACGTCGTGAGAATTATTTTATTATGTTTTATTTTTATTATTTTATTACTTCCCTTCTACGTGACTTTACCGAAAGAACCAAGAAGATGAATCCCTGCAGTCACGAAAGCTTTAAATCGAAATTTAGATTACTCGTGTTTTGGTCTACTCTAGCCTCCATTGTGCAGAAGCATCAAGGTACAGTTGTTTTCTTCACACATGCTAATTTTATATTATCCTTTAAATTAATTAATTTCTACTATTAATATGTTATTCTCGTAGCGTTAAGAGTTGATTAGTCTATTATTGTCTACAATGTCAGCAGGACGTCAGCGAAGCTATCAATCAATCTTGATTTTACGTGTCAATATCGCCTCAATAAAATAGGCATCAGTCAACATTACAACAGAACGAGGAACGGAACAGCGGCACAGAACAAAATCCATTATTGTTCTGTACTTCGATGCTCCAACCCACACTGACCAGCGTGGTGAAGTATGGTCAATTGACACCCACAAACCGCACGGCAGAGGGAAGGTCCTCATCCAACAGTGTATCGACAAAAGTGCTGTACATGTACAAGATTGTATTATTAGTACTGTAGTATATAACTATTCATTGAAAGTCTGACGTAATCTGTGTCGTATTGGATCGACTACAGTGTTCATATTGAACAGGAAATTTCAACCGTGCACCTCTCGTAACAGATCATACAACGGGGAATTCATTATAAGCACCATAAATTATCCACTATTTGGAAAATGTTTAGGAAATGTACAGATGTAAAAAATTGAAAGATACCTTCGGCAAGCCAAGCTTCCTGCAGCTGACTCAAGTCTTGGAAAAGGTCTGGAACAAATGGGAAGGAGATATTTTATATATATTATTATTCGTATTACTGTATATTACTCCCAGTTACTTAACGGTATGACGCATTATGTAAAATGATATAAAATATTAATGACATTCTTTCATTTGCAGAAAGGAGGTAAAGTTCACGCTGCGTCATTGCACTGCAAGTTGAGAGTTAAAGAACCCAATTAGCTCTCAAGAATTAGCTGACATGCACACACGTGAAATGTGTTATTGCTATTATGCATATTTACACAGGAAAGCCTCACCAAGTCTCGTGACTTTTCAGGAGGGTTCTGCCAAGATTTTGCTGGAGACGCAACGATTGCTATGTACATTATATTGGAATAAAGTAATTTGTTACGTATATAGTAACCATAATATGCATTTACGTATTCAGAATAATAGGCATGTATTAGCTCTGGTTATAAATGGTCAAAGACGATGATTTATGTTCATTACCACCGCCACAAAACACCATACCATTGCCAAGAAATGTCACCATGGTGGTGCCTGTGGTGGTAGGAAAATACGTAGCGAGCTACAACGCAGGACACACCACACAACAGGAACATTTCCCAAGTCACAACTCATCCAACCAACGATTCTCCTACATCTTAAGCTGAAACCCAAACCCAACTGGGCAGCTTACGGAAAAACTATGACCGGGACATGCTGCGTAATAGTTCAGATTCAACCTCGTGCCCGGTAGGCATGGCCCAACTTCTGCTTTGCCAAAACTCCTTACCTTCAGAGTCCTGTGCTAGGTCGGTCTGGGACAAGCGCCTCTTTCTGCCCTGTCCACATGCCCTTCCGCCCCCCTTGTCCGGCTCACCCTGCACGCACCGAGGGAGGCAAGGACACACACACACACATTCACGACACTGCAGCTCATGGGAAGTTACCGTCTGCGATGGAGGCAGGAGGACAAGGTCACAAAAGCAGGCAAGACACGCAGCCAGCTCTAATGGCAGCCTGCGGCCGCTCATTCCACAAACCCAAGCGCCAAGTGAAAGAACAAACACCCACCTTGTTGATGTTTAATGACCTCAATCGAATAATCTTCCGGTGCAAAATTCTGCGATTTAAGTGTCAGGTCTTGATATAATTTTCTATTGAATGTGATGCTGTCCAAATACGTTTTCTGCAAGTGGTGTGCAGTACAAAAATTTAAGTTTGTCTCCCACCTTCTTGGTTCTTTCGGTAAAGTCACGCAGAAGGGAAGTAACAAAACAACAAAAATAAAACGCAACAAAATAATTCTCACGACGCTTCGGCCACAACGCAAGCAGCCGTCCTCAGGTGGAGAACAGGTTCGTCAAGTAGACAGAGTCCACCTGAGGACGGCTGCTTGCGTTGTGGCCGAAGCGTCGTGAGAATTATTTTGTTGTATTGTATTTTTGTTGTTTTATTACTTCCCTTCTGCGTGACTTTACCGAAAGAACCAAGAAGATGAATCCCTGCAGTCACGAAAGCTTTAAATCGAAGTTTTTCTCCCACATCAACCATTAATTTAACACCACTGTTTTATCATCGCCATGAGCCATGCCATGATCAAGCCACTGCTAGATGACGGACTCCCCAAGCCACTGTCATCACTCATGACCCTGTGACATTTCATAGGTAAGAATTCTAAATTCATGAAGTGTTTATGGCAAAAAAATACATTCACACACATTGTATCTATACTGGACTATGGATTATGTGCATCAGCACAATGTGCATGAAAAAAAATCAGTCCATAGATTATGAGTGGAATTTCTGCTGCAAATAAGCAATATCGCATAGGAGTACCTACCATGAGGTTTTCTATTGGCTTTAACAAAGAGCCCTCGTCTAGACTTATCAGACTGTTGGGGCAAGTGCTTTTAACGAGAACCTCAGGTGGCAATGTTGAGCGAGCACCTCAGTGGCAATGTTTACAAATCGCACCAGGTACTCGTTTGAGGCCGAGTCGACCTAGTGGATGCCCAGGACAAGTTCAAATAATCGTCACTAGTGTTGACCATGAGCAGGAATCGAGGTCGCCAGGTTCGTAGGGCAGCACGCTACCCGTTGCACTACCGCACCCCACTGATGGCTTTAATATAACACTCCACAAGAGGAAAATTACAAAGTTCACTGGTGATAAGTGTAAAGCACGAGGATTAAAGAAATTTAGAATTTAGCCTGTTCCGGGAGTGAAACCAAGAAAATTGCCAGTCGTAATATTTGGGTGCCCAAATAAAAAAAAAACTTTCAGATCTTCGTTTATCATGAGCAGACTCGACGCTACGATTCAAATGTCAACTTTCTCGCCCTTTCTCGGGCATCATTAGAACTCGCATGGCTCTCAATCCGTCACGCAGGCGTCTACATGTGTTAGATATAACCTTGTTTTGATAAAAAGCCATTATGCCCTGGGCAGTGAAAGGAGGGGTGGAGGGAAAGAGAATTAAAGGAATCAACGCGCTAACGAACCCGCGCGCGGAGCAACAAACACGCCTTTGTAAAAAAAACTCTGAAATTTCAACAACAAAAAACCGCATTTTTTTTTGCGCGCAGTGAAATCGGCCGAGAGTTGAATGCCCTGAACTGGCACCTGCCCCCCCACCACCACCCCACCACACGCCAGAGAACAAGCGGCGCTTTTAACGCCCCTCGAACACTGCACGGAGTGTACGCGCGCACGCAGCCCACACCGAACACGTTACACCCCTAATAGGCGGGCAAAGCGGATGGACCGACTCCATCATATCGCTCTTTCTCTCTCTCTCGCGAAGCTATGCGAGCCACGCGTCCCCTTCTCGAAGACGTCGACCCACCACCACCACCACGACCTTCCATTGCGCTCCGCCCGTGATGTTTAACTCAAGAACTTTGCATCCAACGGCTCCAATTGCGAACGATGCACTTAATTCGCAATTGTTCCCATTGCTTATGGGGTCACTGGTGGTGTACTAAGAGGCAAGGGTAAATGATACGGTACATCCTGTGGATGAACTAGTCCCGCCGTAAAAGAATGTGTAATTTCTGGCACTGGCTCCGAGGTCTCCCCCACGGAGATGGGCACCGCTCGTTTTGAGCATGGAGAGGACACGATTCTCTCCCAAGTGTTACAGGCATCGACGTAGAATTGTGTCAGTGCATCGGTGGTATCTTTGAGAGGCCAGCCGTGGATCTATGGTTGGCGCAATGCGTTGTGAAATCCGGTTACCCGAGTTCGATTCATGGCCGCGTCGAGAAACCAGTGGGACACACTGACCAAAGTGGGTGAAGTATGGACAAACAACCTCCCCCCACGATTCGCATGGCGTAGGGGGAGGAGATCATCATCCAGCGATGTGTTGACCAAGGGCTGCAATTTACTATCATAGGAATACCACAAGCCGACACTGCGCCATGCACACGCGACATGCATTATACGTACGTGACAGTACCTGACAAGCGACAGTGCCTGACAAGCGTATAGACTTTAATCATTCTCGCAAGGCGTTATTATGGCTTTTTTTTAAAAACACACCACGAGACAAAACCAAAGCAATACAACGTCAAACGCATTCATCTTATCACTGTCTGACCATCACACACACGCGCGCGCAATCATAAAGCACTCTAATTCTCCAACATAACCCATTGTTATCCTTTGCAGTGCGGCGTAGGATGTTAATAATTGCCACTAGACTATGCCGCTTTACCAGTGTCATCCACTTCACTTTTTTTCCTCCCTAAAGATTGCGTCGAACCGTTGTTCACTCGGAAAATCGGCGGACTTAACGCAAAGGGACTCGATGCACACGTACGGGAGGAGGAGGAGGATGACCAAGTGGAATCATGACAACGATGCCACCTCTACTCCCGGTGCAATGATCTGGCTCAACCAGCCCCGATGTAGAACATCACAGTTGTTGCTCCACAGCAACAATTCACCGTAAGAGGAATGGAGATTGGCAGGCAACACGTAGCGGCAACGCGCTAGAAACTTCAGTTTTGGGTTGCATCGCTTGCAAAGAGCGAGAGAGAGAGACCGAGAATAATCGCTGCCATTTACTTAACTGCCTTCTTTATCGAGTACAACGCAGAGCATTGTGGCCATTTGGCACGAACCAGCTTTCTTTCCACACACACACACATCATCACAAGCGAGTGCATGTATACTCACATTGCAGGTGACCGTCAAAGGCACTTGCTGATCGAGGTAGGGCTCCATCGCGCTGCGCAGTTGATGGCTACAAATGTGGAATGCGGGCCGATTGCTTCGCAAACTCGCCCCCCTCCACCACCACCACCAACCAACCAACCTTCTCCCTCTCTCGTCTCTCCCTCCCTCCCTCTTTTTCTCTTCCCGCAGCCGGGTTCCCAGTCGTGGCAGTGAAGCGATTCGCGGCTTCACCCCTTCGGAGTGGGCGAATTATGAATGGAGAGAGCTGCGGCGGCGGCGGCGACGGCGGCTGCCCGGCCCCATTCATAAAACCCCCGCCCCAACCCCGCCCGTGACTCTCAGTGGCTCCCTCACTCACTCACACACGTGTGTGTGTGTGCTTACACACTCTCTCTCTCTCACACATGTGTGTGTGTGCTTACACTCACACACATGTGTGTGCTTACACACTCTCTCTCTCTCTCACATGTGTGTGTGTGCTTACACACTCACTCACACACGTGTGTGTGTGTGCTTACACACTCTCTCTCTCACACATGTGTGTGTGTGCTTACACACTCACACACATGTGTGTGCTTACACACTCTCTCTCTCTCACACATGTGTGTGTGCTTACACACTCTCTCTCTCCCTCTCTCACATGTGTGTACTCACCCGCACATATGTACGCACACGTGTGTGCTTACATACTCTCTCTCACATGTGTGTGCTTACACACTCTTCCTCTCTCTCTCACATGTGTGTGTACTCACTCACATGTACTCACTCACACACACGTGTGTGTGTGTGCTTATACTCTCTCTCTCTCATGTGTGTACTCGCCCACACACATGTACTCATACATGTGTGTGCTTACATACTCTGTCTCTCTCTCACATGTGTGTGCTTACACACTCTCCCTCTCTCTCACACATGTGTGTGTACTCACTCACACACACGTGTGTGTGTGCTTACACACACTCTCTCTCATATGTGTGTACTCACTCGCACACATGTACTCACATACACACACGTGTGTGTGTGCTTACACTCTCTCTCACACATGTGTGTGCTTACACACTCTCCCTCCCTCTCTCTCACATGTGTGTACTCACTCGCACACATGTACTCACACACACACGTGTGCTTACACACTCACTCACACACACATGTGTGTGTGCTTACACACACACATGTGTGTGCTTACACACTCTCCCTCTCTCTCTCACATGTGTGTACTCACTCGCACACATGTACTCACACATACACGTGTGCTTACACACTCACTCACACACACATGTGTGTGTGCTTACACACTCTCTCTCTCACATGTCTGTACTCACTCGCACACATGTACTCACACACACACGTGTGCTTACACACTCACTCACACACACATGTGTGTGTGCTTACACACTCTCTCTCTCTCATATGTGTGTACTCACTCGCACACATGTACTCACACACACACGTGTGCTTACACACTCTCTCTCACACATGTGTGTGCTTACACACTCTCCCTCTCTTTCTATCACATGAGTGCTCACTCGTACACATGTACTCACATACACACACATGTGTGCTTACATACTCTCTCTCACACACATGTACTCGCTCACACACATGTACTCACACATTTACTGACATACACACACTATCAGACATGTGTGCTCACTCACACACATGTACTCACATACTCACACATGTGCTTACACACTCTCTCACATGTACCCTCTCACATGTACTCTCTCACATACATGTACTCGCACATGTACTCGCACATGTACTCACATACACACACATGTGCTTACACTCACGTGTGCTCTCTCACACACATGTACTCTCTCAGACACATGTACTCACTCATGTACTCACATACACATACATACATACACACGCCTTTCTAACATGTGTGCTCTCTCACACACATGTACTCACACGTGCTCACACACTGACATGTGTGCTCACTCACACACGTACTCGTACATGTACTCACACACATGTGCTTATACACTATCTCTCACACACATGTATTCACGCACAAACATAAACAACAAAGACAAAGATCCCCCGTATAGCCTGGAATAGACTGTTGGGGCAAGTGCTGTTAGTGAACACCAATGAATTGTCGGTACGGCAAACAAGAGAGCGTGGGTGGCCAACACCATGCCCGGCCGCCTTTGTCTCCCCAGTGGTAATGTTTACACGCCGCACCAGGTACTCATTTGAGGCTGAGTCGACCTAGGGGAGGCCCATGATCGGTTCAGATAATCGTCGCTGGTGTTGACAGGGTCGTAGCGCAGCGCGCTAACCACTGTGCCACCGCTCCCCACATATACACACGTGTGCTTACAGCTTACATTCCCTCACATGCGCTCTCACACACACGCACTCTCGCAGATGCTCATGCATACACTATTTTCACACGCGCCAATGCACATACTCACACATTCACCCACATATTTCAAACAGATGCTTGCACTATTCAGACATACGATGGTCATGCACACAAAGACAAATATTCCCAAGTTAGTCTTAACAGCCTGTTGGAGAAAGTGCCCTGAGCAAGCGTCTATTTAGGCCAGCACACGCCTGCTTATGCCCAAAGATACACACACACTCATATACGCCACCACATGTGTCAATGCACACACGTGCCCATGCATATGTATACAGGTTCATGCATATTCCACACACACATGCTCCAGCTAAACTGATCCACCCATGCATACATATACGGATGCACTCTCTCATTAACTTGTAGGCTAGGTAAGTTCTTACTCTTAGTTTTTTCGGTAAAGTCACGTAGGTAAAAAATGAAATTAAAATTAATAAAAGTAATAATATAAATTATTTTATTATTTTATTTCTATTATTACTTTTATTAATTTTAATTTAATTTTTTACCTACGTGACTTTACCGAAAAAACTAAGAGTATGAATCCTTGCAGTCACGATAGCTTCAAATCTAGAATGGGTAAGTTCTGTAAGCGAGTACCTATTTAGGCTCTGCCACAACACACTCACACACAGGCCCACATACTCAAAGCATCACACAGGCTCACACCTGGATGGATCGATAGATGGAGGTGGGCAAAGGTGTGCAAAATCATACAAACGCATCATTCAATTCACTGCACGGTATTGTATATACATTGTCATTGAATTGACAAATCGCAAAGCGCAGTAAGTTCGCAGGCTGACTTCACAATGCAAAGACGGTAATTAAATAATTTAAAAAGAAATATTTTGTGCTTCCCTATTGCGAAGTACAACGCATAGCCTAAATGTCACTGCCAATTTTATCATTTCATGGCCGCCCACTTATTATGATTGCCTGGGGTTGGTTAAGTCGGGCATGCATGGGGCCCATGTGACCACAACACCAGGTTATTCAATATTGGCATAAAGCAGCCAGCGAGGTGCACAGACAAGCATCCAGACCACGTGATGCAACGACGACCTGAGCACATGAGCAGTGGCAGCTGGGAACCTATCAATTTAATTCGTAATAATTTACTTATTTTTTCCAGGATAGCCACATTGAGTTGTAGGGCCTTTTTCAGGAAGGTTCCTGGATTAGGTTTTTATTTTAAGATGTTTTCAACCAATTATTGAGTGGTTATACATGCGAGAATAAACCGGAGCACCCGGAGAAAACCCACACACGCAAGGGGCAACGCTCTATCCCCCTACAGATGGAAACGGATGGCGACGAGTCCATTTACGTCTCCTGGCGAGCCAGGGTATAGCATCTCCTTGACGCCACCAACCCTCAATCTCCAAAGTGCTGGATTACAGGCGTGCATGACCACTCCCAGATTGTACTATATGTTCTATGTAGATGGGCCATTGCGAATAACGTCACCTATTATATTGTATTCTCCTTTTAAGGGCAGTGTTGATGAATGTGCGTGGTTATTTTTGTACGATTTGTACTTGTGCAAATAATTTGTGGTGTGTCCTTTACACATTGCACTTCGTAAAAGCATTTGGAGGGGAGAATGTGGTGTTTATTAACAAACGCAACTAAAATACTGCACTGCAGTTATATATCCTTCCCTTCCGGGATTTTGATGGAAAATATATTTTGTCTCAATGGGCTGTCCCCTTGCTTGCAAATATATTGTGATAGTAATATTTTATGACAGCCCAGCCTATGACCAAATCAACGGAAATGCAGCTGATATCGTAAGATTTTATAATCCTAACAGATTCCAGCCTGGACAGAGCTTAGAACGGTGATCACCATGCATGCCATGCGGTTATAGGCTGAGTGGCTACGTGGTGGGCAGCAGATGTCACTGCAGAACACTTCATTGTTGTGCTGTACTTCCATTTTCCCACATCTATGCTCCCTCCCTACCTTCAACCCGTACGCACCATCATGGTGAAGTATTGTCAAATAACCCCCAAGGTCTGCAAAACATGGGGAGTCTCACATCCAGCAGTGGATTAACAAAGGCCTTAACATGTAATTTAACGACAGCTTAATGGCTATATAATAACAAAAATAAAGTGCAATGCAACAGTTTTTCGTGGAAAATAATGAACAACAAAAATGTAACGAAACTTTATCAGCAAAGTAAGCACATGTGCAAGAACAAAACAACTTTCAGCAGTTTATTTTCACGAAAATGCTTTGCAAATGTTCAGTTCCCTGTTATACGACCGTCCCAAATCCACACCTCTGATGAGCATGGACGGCTACATATGGTGCGAAAGAAGTTCAACATACATAGTAGGTACAAGTCAACTGTAAACAATAAGTGTAACATATTGTTATCATATTCTTTGGGTCTGTCGGTAAAGTCACGTAGATAGGCTCAAAGAAAATAACAAAAAACTACGACGTTTCGATCACAACACAAGCGTTCGTCATCAGGAAGAAAAAAATTGCTCTTTTTTGACGAACGCTTGTGTTGCGATCGAAACGTCGTGGTTTTTTGTTATTTTTGTTACTGTCTTTCAACCTATCTACGTGACTTTACCGAAAGACCCAAATAATATGAATCCCTGCAGTCACGAAAGCTTTAAGTCAAGATATTATTATCAGGACATCTAAAACAAAAGCAATACTCCCAAATGTCACCCCTATGTCCTGCGTGATGTGAGCACCTCGCAGAAGATTCTCTTGCATGCATCGGGTGAACACTTGTGGGCAGCAGGGGATAAAATTGTCCATTAGAAATACAATATTTCTGTGTCCGGGTCATCAGTTCTTGATCCGTGTCATCCCAAACTCTCCTCGTCTCGCTGCTAAATTATTTCCCCATGAACCCCATGCATCCAGTAAACAAATACTCATGATCATAGTCCTCACAATCCCTTAGATGCTATATCCCTTATTAACATTATCTACCACCATTGGTACCTCTTCTTGTTTCTTTCGGTAAAGTCACGTAGAAGGGAAGTAATAAAATAATAAAAATAAAACATAATAAAACAATTCTCACGACGTTTCGGCTACAACGCAAGCAGCCGTCTTCAGGTGAAGAATGAGACACTACCAAACTAGGAGCTTATATATAAGCTGCATTGGGGGTTGAAGAGCGCCTTAACAAAAAGAATGTGCATGTGAAGAGGGATTTAGCATATTCATGGAAAATGCGTAGGCGTTGGGCGGGGGGGGTGTCAAAGTCATATTATGCCCATGCATTATGCAGGATCAGCAGCAACCAAGGGGGGTGCAGGGATTAGCAGTAACAAAGGAAAGGAATGTTAATGATATGTAGCTGCAGTTACTCAACAACCACGTAGAAAACTAAAGTATAAACTACATAAAAACTAAAGTATAAACTGCATCGCACCATCAGTATACTTACTATACTCTATAATAAGCTGAGTTACTAACAGCAAGTAATACATTACAATTTTACCTCGTAAAAATTCTATAATATGCTTCCATCTAAACCTTATTCTCTTACATCACACGAGCATATACCGTACTATATACTGCCATAGATAAACTCAACATTAAATTATATACTGTATTGCTGTAAACCAACCTATATCTTATACATTTAATATCACACTATGTATTATTCTACACACCCTAATGTGTATCGAAATGGTTTATTACGTCCTTCCAATGATTGCTGAGCCAGAATCCATCTTCTCGGTTAAAGTTGTCTCTGTGTTTGTATATGTGGATCGCCTCATGAACGAATCTCTCATGATAGCCAGATGGCTTGCAGAGAACCTCTGTCTTGGAGAAGTCAATATCATGTGAGCCCACTGAGTTGTAACAGTGATCTGCCACGGCTGAGGTGTTAGTCCTACCGTGTTTCAGGTCAGCTTTATGTTCACGGATGCGGTCCGAGACATGTCGTTTGGTTTCCCCAATGTAACTGCTACCACAGAGGAAACTTAGTTTGTAGACGCCAGGGTACTGTATGTCTGGAACCACATCTTTTACAGACGGTACCAGATCACGGATTTTATGTACTGTGTTGAATCGGACCTGGATCTTGTGTTTAATCAGGATTTTGGGGATCTTTTTGTGACCCCAGCAATGTAGGGTAAGGTGATGGTCTTGAAAGGCTCCTCAACAGGATCCTTCTTGATGGTTGGAGTGATGGCTTTGCGGATTGTATAGTCGGAGTAACCATTTGCCTTAAGAGCTTGGCGTACGTGTTTGAGTTCACTGGAAATGTGTTCATGGTCGGAGATGCATTGGGCTCTATGATATAGAGTCTTGATGAGGGAATTCTTCTGAGATGGATGGTGGTGGGAATCCAGTTTTAGATAAGCATCCGTGTGGGTGGCTTTCCTGTAGACAGAGTGGCTCATTGAACCATCAAGTCTCCTTTTGATTAGGACATCCAAAAAGGGTAGCTTGCCATCATTTTCGACTTCCATGGTGAATCTGATGGCTGGGTGTATGGAATTGATGTGGTCGAGAAATTGGTCTAGAGCAGGCCGGCCATGTGGCCAGATGACAAAAGTGTCGTCTACGTACCTCTTCCATAAGGTCGGGCGTAGAGTGGCAGTCTGGATGGCGTCCGTCTCAAATTTCTCCATGAAGATGTTGGCTACAACCGGAGATAGGGGGGAGCCCATTGGGGTGCCCTCAATTTGCTTGTAGAAGGTTCCATTCCAGGTGAAGTATGTATTGGTTAAGCAGTGTCTCACCAGGGGGGGTACCCCAGCATTCAGTCCTTGATGAACCAAGTCTTCAATGATTGCCAGTTAAAAATGATTATTGTTTTTTATTGTTTTTTTACCCTTTTATCTGGCAACAAAACTGACACCTTTTTTACGAGGAGTCATGTTTGCATAGACCACAATACCTGCAGTCATAATGCAAAACAAAACATAACTCTGAAAGGTCCACACCCGAGATAGCTTTCCTTAGAGCCTAGTCTCACATGGGTTGGACCAGATGACGCCAAAACCCATGTGAGACTAGGCTCTAAGGAAAGCTGTCTCGGGTGTGGACAAATCAACTTCAAGGACAGTGCATACATGATCAGAGTTATGTTTTTTGTTTGCATTATTACTGCAGGTATTGTGGTCTATGCAACCATGACTCCTCGTAAAAAATGTGTCAGTTTTGTTGCCAGATAAAAGGGTAAAAAACCAATTATTACACTATCTACTTACGCCTTTACAACTTCACCCCTTAGCCGCCTCCTCTTCTTCTTCATCAATGCATGGCCCCTCCCTGCTCAACAATATTTTGCTGTCTTTTCTTGGATTTTCCGTTTGCACATAGTCACTCTAAGATGTTTTCTTGTTCATGTTTTTGTTTTCTGTTTGTTGCGGTTGCACCCGATTCAAGAGCCGAATGGCTCACAGGGCTATACCTAATAAATGAACTTCAAACTTGAAACACATTTACTGAATACATAAAAGCCTCACTCTGCATTAATACCATCCCCGTGTTCTCTTGGCTCAAAATATCCCCCATTCCAACCCCCGTCCAATACCAATTGAGCCCAATTCACCCACCTCAGCCGTTTGAAAAATCACGACGAGCCATTCATTGGTCAGGAACCCACTGCCAAGAAAGGAAGGAAATACATTGTGGAAATGAAATCAAGTGGTGGGGAACAAAAAAAAACACGTGAGACCATAGAGACACGGGGGGGGGTGTCCTGGCGTAAACCAATGGGAGTGTCTGTGTGCAAGAGCGTTGAAGGCGGTGCAAAGGGCCTTGCAGTCTAGGATCCATTCATAAAAAAATGTTGGGCAATGGTCACTGAACCAAAACGACGACAAAATGCTTCTGATTGCCACGTTAGTGTTGCTGATCTCCGTCAGTGTCGTGTATATTTTTTTTTATGTACGGATAAACTATTGCACCTATATGTGAAAACATGCCTCACAAGTTTCAGGTGTCCTCTTTGCAACATTTTGCACAAGTAACGGCTCTGTTGAATGTATCAGTGATTAATTGCTTTAGCTCGACACTTTTATTGACACCATATGAGATTTCAGGAGCTGAACCACGAGGCACACCATCGTGCACTGAGACCATTTGAATAGCACAAGGATGGGGCTCAATTTGTGTTTCTCTTACAAGACCACCAACCCACCATCACGTGGGCTATAATATGTAATTTTAAAAGCACTTAAATCTCCGAAAACAATTAACTCCAAATCTGAAAAGAATTGTAATGTTTCGTCATTGCAACGAGATACAAGATTAGTGGGTTAATGCATTCCAAAATATCTCAGCACAGCACATTATTATTTATAATTAGATAATCCAAAATAAGGACAGTCGAGTAGGGAGAGAGGTTATAATTTTTGAATAATGCAATAGGTAGACATTTTATCAGCATGATGAGGCTATGACTAATTGGCTTGTCGCGGTGAGTTCACAGCTACGAACATGTCAGTGTCGACGCCTTTAATATTTTCACAAGAGGTTTCTGTGATAACAATTTGCTGAAAGACTGCAAAAATGACAGAAAGTGTCCTGTGACATGAAAACAAAAGTATAAATATATAGCCTTTTAGAAGGTATGGGAATGTTTCGTGTAGTGAAAGACAGCAGTCGTTTTGTTATTAAACACCAAGTAAATGAGTCAGTGAAATGCCTTATTGCTGACATTTCGTCAAACGGCGAATAAATGTCTCACTTCCACACTCCAAGGTTAAATAAACAATGATGGAAGATCTAATGAAAACCCTGACTATAGCGAGGTGGGAATATGTACGTTATAAACAACTATTGCAATATAACAACACCAACAAAGGCCTTATACGGGGTTGTGTCTTTTAAAAGTGTACCCAAGTAAATGATTTTATTGGTAGGAACCGCCAGGTTACACCAGCCTACAGGGGATTATTGTGTCCGTCGTGCAGGGAGGGGCTGGGTGGGGAGGGAGGGGCTGGGTGGGGAGGGGAGCGTGGGGAGGGGCTGGGTGGGGAGGGGAGGGTGGGGAGGGGCTGGGTGGGGAGGGTGGGGAGGGGCTGGGTGGGGAGGGTGGGGCTGGGTGGGGAGGGGAGCGTGGGGAGGGGCTGGGTAGGGAGGGGAGGGTGGGGAGGGGCTGGGTGGGGAGGGTGGGGAGGGGCTGGGTGGGGAGAGTGGGGCTGGGTGGGGGGGTGGGAGGAGTGGGGCTGGGTGGGGAGGGGCTGGTCACCCCGTGGTGCCCTTATAAAACTTAACATTTAACCTACTCACGCCGGTTTGTGCCCGCCCTCACAGTCGGCATATTTGCGGAATACACCACGCCGCCGTTGACCCTGGCCATTGACCGAGTAACCCAACGTTCCTACCAGCTCCCTCCGCAGGAATGTGTTTTCCCTCTCAGTATACTTGGATATACTGTACAGTACTTTAAAAAAAACACACCCTGTAGTTTCCCTCATTTTCCAAAACAACTATCTTGCAATTCAAGTAAAAACTTCACTGGAGGCAATAAGTATACAGATACATGGCAAACACATTATGCGATAAAGTAGACATATGGTTCTACTGTCTGGACTGTCATATGTCTGTTATGATTACCTACGTTATGAACTTGAAATCGTTGCTCTCCTTCCAACTAACTTTATGATCGTGGAAGCAATAGATCGTGAATAGTAGCATTGCTCTGCCTTAGATGAGATCTACAATCTGCACCTGCTTTGAATTGGACGTTCTGCTGCTACGAGCAATACAATACATGTTTGGCAATATCGGCATCGTGCCCAAAATTCCTCTTCTCTTTGCAGAGTTCTGGTGGACATTGTCACTGTGAACTACCGTTAATAAAATGAATGTTTGATTGCGTGAGCATGTGTCCTATTACAATACACTCTGTATCAGCACCGATGTTATGTCATAAATGTGTGATGTGATACCACAGAGTGTTGCTAAACCATGCCCTTTTGCAATACAGGACACGTATAAGGTTAAGCTATGCATGTACATTTTTTTAATTATGAAAATGCACTTCTCTGCCAAATTAGGATTTTCCAAACCACCAGTCCTTGCATCTGAACATCATCATCTATGTTGACCAATAATCTATATGCAAATAAAAATAAAGTTGTGACATGCTGCATATATCCGATGACTGCAAAACACAACGCATGTGATGCAGATTGCGCTGTCTGGGTTTGTACATGTGTAGTACGTATATGGAGGCTTGACGACAGGATCGGAGGCACACTTATTTATTACACCAACACAGTTATTTACAGGTCACTGGGCTACAGGGATTTCTCGACAGCTAACCCCTCTAACCTATACCAATTCCTCCACTACGGGACTAGGGGAGGCTATCTGTCCCAGCTTGGTTAAGCTGGGATCCCGGCTCCCTGAGTCACCAGACCAGCTTCGTCTGGGCTCGCGGGGCCACGCCACCGGCTTGCCCTGGTCGGCCCTTATAAGGACAGCGAGCCAGGGGAGCTCTGGGGCCTACACTAGCAGGTCTTCCGTCTTCTCTGGTTATAGCTGAGTCCCGACTCCCGAGCCTTTCGGCTCATCACCTTTTATAGGACTTGCCCCCAAGGGGGGGCCCGTGGGGGATACACATGCGGACGTCGGTGCGAGCGCCACCCTTGTGTACGGCCGTTACCCCGCCCCTTGTGTTTGTTGGCCATCCGTGGCCATGCATAATCACACCTCAACATTCGTAGACATGCGCAATTACACCTCTACATCACCCCCCCCCTGTACAGCTCGCAGCCGTCCCCGGCTGCAAAAAAAAATCAGAATAAAGGTGCATCCCTCACAAAAACCCCGTGTGTGCCTCGCGTAATTTTTAACAAGAACAAGAAAACTTCAACAAGAACAACGAGAGGAAGAGAGAGAGAGAGAAAAAAATAACCCGACGCACCCCCCCCGGATAACACCCCAAAACCAACATATATATACATTCCGGACGCCACCTTTCCCATCGTCCGCAAGGCCCCCCAACGGCCGACCTCACAACACCCCTCCCCTTTTGTCCGCAAGGCCCCCCAACGGCCGACCTCACAAAAGTCTGCGCGTTTTGGCGCGCGTTCTCGCGGCGGGTCCGTCACAAGGGCCCGTCCCGGCACGCTCAGTGACGGTTGTTGACGGTCCGGGTGCAAGAGGGTCAGGCTCCGCTGCCGAGTGACCCCCGACCCCTCCGGGAGGGGTTGGTGGGCGTGGGCCCGTCACTCCTGTTTCACCTGGGGACGGAACAGTTGGCGTCAGGTTAGGCGAGTGCAGCGACGACGGGGAGTCGGCGACACCCTCACACGTTTGGCCATGCGTGTGTGTGTGTGAACCCCGGGGCGGCGTGACGAATGGTTTTAACCTTGAGGGGTGCACATACCACCGGCGCCTCCCCCATTTGACGCGAACACATTGCGGCCACAAAACCTGCACGACCTCCACTGGCCCCCGCCACGGCCGTACCAATTTCGACGAGGTTGCCAGCGGCACCTGAGGACAGTGCAACCACGCCCTGTCCCCTGGTACCCATTTGACCACATGCACCCGCCCCAACCGAAGCCTCTCGTTCGCCTTCTGGCGGAGTTCAGAATTTTGCACGGCCGCTTCCCGCGCCTCAGACAATTGAGCGATGTTAAATTTAACGTGTTCAGACAAATTAGACTTCGCCTGGAGCGCCGAGAGCTTCAGCTGGGTCGCCACAGGAGGGTTAACTTCGCGCCCATACATTAAAAAGAAAGGGGAAAATCCGGTGGCCGCATGGGGAGCCATTCTGTAGGCCTGCAACACACCGGCTATGCGGAGGTCCCAATCCGTCTGGGATACCGACACCTGCTGGGACAGCATGGACGTGATGGTCCGATGCAGCCGTTCCACCATCCCGTCAGTTTGTGGGTGATACGGAGAGGTCCGAACCTTCTCCGTACCCAAGAGGTCGCACACCTCACGTAGGAGTTTACCAGAAAAATTCCTACCCTGGTCAGTAAGCAGCCGTTCCGGAGCACCCTTGTCGAGGACATAGCCCTGGACAAAGGCCTCCGCGATGGCTGCTGCCGACTGGTTCGCCAGGGGCCAGGCCATAGGCCATCTCGTGAAGTATTCAACCCCCGTTAGTAAATACCTATTGCCCCTGGGTGTAGCGGGAAATGGGCCAAGTATGTCCAGAGCGACGAGCTCGTTAACCCTGGAAACTTTTATGGACTGCAGCGGAGGGTTGGACCCCCTAGCAGGTGGCTTCCTCTGCGCGCATTGCGTGCACGACCCCAAGAGATCCCCCACGTCCTTTTCCATGCCCGGCCAGAAGAAATCTAGCTGGAGCGTGGCAAAGGTCTTATGAACCCCCAAGTGCAGAAGCCGCTCATGAACAACCCATACCACCTTACCCCTTAAAGCAGCAGGCACCACGAGCCGCTGGCGCCGGGTTTTACCATCCCAGTGCATTAAAAGTCCCTGGAACAACCCCCACGAGTCAACGTTTTCCACCCCCTGGCCAATCCCCCCGGCGCGACGGCGCAGAGCGAGGAGGGAGGTGTCCTCCATTTGGAGGCGACCCCATTCCGCGACCGACAACCCCAGCAACGAATCCCTCCCTTCTTGCTCGATAGGACCCGAAACCGAAGGCGCATCGGCAGCGGCCACGAGGACCGAATCGGTGGTGACGTTCGGAGACCTACAACGCCCCGAACCCAAGAGGCACGCGCACTCCGAAGTGGGTGGCAATCGCGACAGGGCGTCAGCGTTCGTGTGGCGGAGACCCTTACGATATGTGGTGACAAAGTCATAGTCTTGGAGAATCTCCAACCATCGAGACAACTGGCCCGATGGTTGTTGAACCCGCAGGGCGTATTGTAGGGCCGCATGATCTGTACGGACGGTGAACCGCCGACCGTACAGATACGGGCGGTACTGCTGAATGAAATAAACAATCGCCAATAATTCCCGACGGGTAACGCAAGTACCGCTGTTCGGCTGGAGACAGTACCCGACTACCGTAAGCCACCACATGCTCTACGCCCCCAATGAGCTGGGACAGCACGCCCCCGATGCCCGTGTTACTTGCATCTGTATCGAGCAAGAAGGGTTGTGAAAAATCCGGGTAATTCAACGGCGGAGCCCCCACCAAAGCATTCCGGAGGGCGCGAAAAGAAGCCTCCTCCTCCGGCCCCCAATGAAACCTGACTCCCTTGGACGTCAAGGCATGCAAAGGTTTCGCAATCGTAGCGAAGTCAGCCACAAATCGCCGATAATACGACGCGAACCCAATGAAACTCCTGACCTCTCCCACAGAGGTGGGAGTCGGCCAGGAGCTGACGCATTCCGTTTTGGCGGGATCAGTGGATATCCCCGAGCGCCCAACAATGTGACCCAAATATCGCACCGATTCGCGGAGTAAATGGCACTTCTGTGGTTTAAATTTCAAATTGGCAGCCCGCATTTTGAGAAAAACAGCACGCAACCTCTGGAGGTGTTCCTCGAAGGATTTGCTAAAGACGATGACATCGTCTAAGTAAATCAAACACGAATCCCATTGCAACCCTGCCAAGACCAATTCCATTAACCGCTGAAAAGTTGCCGGCGCAGAATGTAAACCCATCGGCAAGCGGTTAAATTGGAAGAGACCCTGCGGTGTCCGAAAAGCAGTCTTAGGTTTTGATTCGTCATCCAGAGGAAGCTGCCAGAATCCAGATAGCAAATCGAGGGTGGAAAAGAATCGCGCCCCCGCCAAGGCATCGAGCGACTCATCCATTCGAGGAAGCGGGTACGCATCTGCCACAGAGATTTTGTTCAGACGCCGAAAGTCGACACAAAACCGCAGTGAGCCGTCGTGTTTTTTCACCAAAACGATCGGCGCGCCCCACGGGCTATTGGAAGGGGAAATGATATCGGCGGCTAGCATGTCATCAACAGCCGATTTGACATGTTCCTTTTCGGCGGGACTCAACCGAAAGGGATTTTGGCGGATTGGCGCGCTGTCACCCGTGTCAATATGGTGTCGCAGCAATTTAGTACAACCAATATCAAATTTGTGTTGACTAAAAACGTCAGCAAATTCGCTCAGAAGAACTCGCAGCTGCGCGCGCTGCGAGTCGGACAGGTCCACTGAACCCGCGCAAAGCGCATCCAGCCAACCGTCATCACAGTCCGAATGCGGTCGCGACGGAGGATCGGTGGATACCTGACCCACGAGTGGTTCC
Source organism: Lethenteron reissneri (assembly GCF_015708825.2). Lineage (NCBI taxonomy): Eukaryota > Metazoa > Chordata > Hyperoartia > Petromyzontiformes > Petromyzontidae > Lethenteron > Lethenteron reissneri. The sequence goes on from NC_083801.1 coordinate 8,127,669, forward strand.
TCATAGGGTACCGGCGTTGCGTGTGCAAGCACGGTCCCTTGAGGAACCACGGCCGTTCGCGATCCCACATTAAGGACTGCAATGAAGGGGTCCCCATCCCCTCTCACCATGGTCTGAGCTGCGAGCAAATCTGGTCCATTTACCCCGGCCCGAGATGGTCCCAACAAGACCCCCCGATCCGCAACCCCTTCATTAAACGGCCGACGCAACCTAAGAGGGACGAGCATCTGAGCCCCCGGAGGCACGCGCACAGTTTTTGTGACGAGCGCCTGCACGGTGGCAAACGCCCGACGCTCCGTGGTGGGGGAAGACAGAAATGTAACGCGTCGGCCCGATGGGAGCTCAATGCACCCTTGGTCAATAAGGATGCGGATGGGCATTTTGGCCAGAAAATCCGTCCCCAACAGGCACGGAACCGCGAGTGAGGAGGAAACCAAAACAGGCCCGGATAATTTAATGTCCCCAATGCAGATAGTGGCGCGGATTTGGCCAATAATGCCCAGAGAGCCCCCGTTAGCGGCATAGCACGGCACGTCAACAGGGAGCAAGGGACGACTTTGAACGGGAAGGATGTTATAAATTAAATCAGATATAATGGTCGCCGATGCCCCTGTGTCAATTAAAATCCGCACCTCTACCCCATCAATGTGACCGACCACGACCGATGATCCCGCCGACGCAGCAACGACACGATGGGCGAGCTCCGACCACTGACCCGGTTGGAGCGCCCGCCGCATTACCGAACAATCGCGCGCGACGGATGGGGAATTTGGAGCCCTGTTTAGTTGGGCGCGTGAGTGTGTGTCGGATGTGTGCGTGGGCCAAACGTGTGAGGTGCCGCGACTCGCCGTATTTCTCTGCTGGAGCTTGGGAGGAGACGGCGTGGCGTCCTGACGAGGTGTCGCCCCGCGCTGACGGGGAGCCCGGCATCCTGACGCAACGTGGCCTTGCAGGCCACAGTTGTAGCAGCGTGTGAGCGCCCCCGATGTCCTGGGCTGCTCCTGGCGGCTCGGTCCATTCCGAGCCTGTGGTACTGCCGCTCTCCATTCCCCTCGCCGCTCCACCCCGCAGACCTCCTCCGATGGGAGGGCGGTAGCCGCCATGGCATGGCTGGCCGCCCCCTTTGCCGCCTTTCGACGAAGGGACCGCAAGCCCCCGTGGATGTGGCGCGCGACCAGCAGGGATGACATCTCTGAGTCGTCTTGAGCCAGGACGTTGACGTCCAGCTCATCAGCGAGTAGCAGCAGTTTCTCAGCCACCATGGCATCCACTCCTTCCTCGTCCATCCTTGGGAAAGCAGCCTTCGCTAGAGCCAGGAGAGCAGTCCGGAAGGCCAGAGGTGATTCGTTGGTGCCCCGACGCCGATCGTGGAAAAGCTGCCTGCAGTCCGAAGGCGGCCCATAGACGGCTGACAGCAGCTGCAACGCCAGGTGTAGGGTGGCGCGCTTTTCCCTCGGCGCCGAGGTGAGGGTAGCCAGGGCGTCGTTGTCCAGCATCGCTGGCAGCGCGCGTAGAGCCTCGGCGTCCGTCCAGTTCGCCATCTCCTGATGAGCGATGAACCGTCTCTTGAAGCCGCCCCAGTCTCCGTCTGCGCCTACGAATTCTTTCAGAGGCGGCAGACGCTGCTGCAAGGCGACGTCCGTGGCTGTAGATCGCTCTCCGTCGCTCCCCGCCGATGATACAGTGTGGGCGGGCTGTGCACATGGCATCGCCGGTCGCTCCGATGTTGACGCGCCGGCCGGTGTTGATGATGTCACGGCTTGTGCTTGGCGCTCAGCAGTCACGTGACGCGGGCCGGCCCCGCCGTCCGCTCGCACTGTAGAGATGGCGGGAAATTTAACCGCCAGCCGCGTCGGGGTGGCGGGAAACGTCGCCGCGCGCCGGCTGCTGTCGTCGACCCGCGCTGCCCCTCCAGCCCCCAGCCGCGTGATCTCCTCCAACGCAGCGGCGGCGGCGTAGAGCAGTTCTGCCAGGCGGGAGTGGGCCAGCCGGAGTCCTTCAGCCGACGCATCCCCCCCCTCTTGTCGTAGCGGCACGGGCGTACTTGGCCCCGGCTGCTCCGATCCGACCCCGGCCATCTCTGGTGTTGAATCGGCCGCGGCGTCTTCCATCTCCGACTCCTTGGTACGTGTCGTCCCTCGTGTGTCCATCGTTTGGACGTTTTACTTCTGACACCAGATGTAGTACGTATATGGAGGCTTGACGACAGGATCGGAGGCACACTTATTTATTACACCAACACAGTTATTTACAGGTCACTGGGCTACAGGGATTGTTCGACAGCTAACCCCTCTAACCTATACCAATTCCTCCACTACGGGACTAGGGGAGGCTATCTGTCCCAGCTTGGTTAAGCTGGGATCCCGGCTCCCTGAGTCACCAGACCAGCTTCGTCTGGGCTCGCGGGGCCACGCCACCGGCTTGCCCTGGTCGGCCCTTATAAGGACAGCGAGCCAGGGGAGCTCTGGGGCCTACACTAGCAGGTCTTCCGTCTTCTCTGGTTATAGCTGAGTCCCGACTCCCGAGCCTTTCGGCTCATCACCTTTTATAGGACTTGCCCCCAAGGGGGGGCCCGTGGGGGATACACATGCGGACGTCGGTGCGAGCGCCACCCTTGTGTACGGCCGTAACCCCGCCCCTTGTGTTTGTTGGCCATCCGTGGCCATGCATAATCACACCTCAACATTCGTAGACATGCGCAATTACACCTCTACACATGTACACCAGCATCTGCAATTCATCTCAGTCAGTTAGCCCATCAAGCCCATGTTTGTCCCATGACCAAGTACTGCGGTGATGTCACCGAGTGGAGGCTGCTGTTGTTGTGTATGCCCCGCATGATGGAGAGAGTGCTCTTCATTTGAATCCGTTGTATGTCACGTCAGCAATCATTAGCGACGTGGCCTAGCGGTATCGCGTTTGGTGCTTGTTGCAGAGGTACAGATCACCTTAAGAGCATTACAAAGATCCAACTTATCATTAACCCACATTACAATGCTGTTTTTCATTGGACTTGTCATAATCGAAGTTGCACATTGTTCAATTAGGTGATCTTCTCGTGGTGTACCAAGTTTAATTTAAAAAAAAAATCCAGTGCCGCAGAAACCCCTCAGTGTTGAACTCAGAGAATGTCTTTGGGGGAGGGTGAGTTGTGTGGGACAGGTCTAATTTTAGCACGCAGCAAACTCTGTGCATTGACAAACACCGCACTTAACAACTCTGGCTGGAGGACATCCATGGGGTCAAGACTTTTCATGGGGGAGGGGGGGGTTTCTTTCATGTGCTCGTTCTGTTGCACGCACGGGTGTAAAATAAGCCCAGTGGAAAACTGTCCACAGCGCTACGGGGTGAAAGGTAATGGGGCCGTCCATAAATGACGTCACGCGATTTTGGACGATTTTTTACCCCCCCCCCCCCTCGTCACACGGCGTCACAAAAAGTCAGACCCCCCCCCCCTTAAATATGACGTCACAAAGCTCTGCTCCCCCCCCCCCAAACCATATTTCTATTTTGAAAATAAAACATGCTTCAAATCGCTTTAAACTATAGTCATTGTAGTGCGTATTTAATGTGGCGCTGGTACTCTGATGTTGTGGGAGTCTTGCTATAACAACCAGTGTTGTTATAACAACACTCCTACAACATAACAATTAGTGTTGTTATAACAATTCTAGATTCATTTAAAGTTGCGCATTTTTATGTGACGTCACATTTCTCAACCCCCCCCCCCCCTCGTCACACATCGTCACAAATATCTGACCCCCCCCCCCCAGATGCGTGACGTCATTTATGGACGGCCCCAAAGGTGCTATCGTGAATGGGGTGGGGGGGGCTTGCTCACGCCACTGCGGGGAGAAGAGGTGGGGGGGTCAGACATTTGTGACGATGTGTGACGAGGGGGGGGGGGTGAGAAATGTGGCGTAACATCACAATGCGCAACTTTAAATAAATATAGACAACACGTTCTACTTAATTAAATATACTTTTTGATAAATGTTTTCTCCTACAACATCAGAGTACAGCGACACATTAAATAAGCACTACAATGACAATAATTTAAAGCGATTTGAAGCATGTTTTAATTTTTTTTTGGGGGGGGGGGGGGCAGGGCTTTGTGACGTCATATTTGAGGGGGGTCTGACTTTTTGTGACGTCGTGTGACGAGGGGGGGGGGGTCAAAAATCGTCCAAAATTGCGTGACGTCATTTATGGACGGCCCCTAACACATGATTTACATACTAATATGATGTATATAATGAGAAGAACATAGGGCATGGGTCTCAACACATTGAATTTAAAGCGCAGTATCGCGGTAGACAGTACTTATCATGCTTGTAGCATTGTCTTTCTTAATATGTCATAATGTACTTTGTAATTGTGGGTGCAATTAATGTTTAATTACAGAGAAAAATAATAAATCAAACTATAATGTATAAGCCACTTGGTCATTAGCCTCTTCAGAAAACTACTTCATACATACGGTTGGAAAACAACATTTAGAATGATGTTATGTAACATTTCCACAGGAAAGTGATTATAATAGTGACTTTGAACCGTGCAAGCCCATGGACTTGTCAACATATGCAGATGGTTTTACTATAGCGCCATGTACAGAAACTTCGCAAATGTGTTCATGTAGTGGCACAACACATGGCGACGGTCCATAGCAGGAAGACTCTCTCATCCAGCCATACTTTACACCTCCGATTAGCACGGTTGGCTACGTGCAGTTCGAAAGAAGTTCAACATACATACACACATACTTCTCAGGAGGCTCACGTTTTACCAAAAAGAGCCATTGCAACGGTCTGAATTGCTTTTAGTAACCGAACATGAAACTCGTTTTTTTTTAGTGAGATGGTAACAGGGGACGGATGATACTTGGCCGGACTTGTTTGATTTAGAGATGGGATTGTAGAGTGCTGTTGAGATGTTTTATTATTATCGCAAAGACAAAACATATTCCGTGCTCAAAAGCACGTATTTTATGACTATTATTGGTGGCAGTAATTTATTTTCATAAATGATGCATTTCTTTGTCTACGATATTGTCCTATCTGTACAAATAGATGGCCAAACTTAAACTGGAAAGCCTTGAGTATCCTGTTTGTCTTGGCAACACAATTTATTAAGATTGGTCACCAGTTTGAAAATCTATTTCCCAGAATCGAAAAGGACGAGCAGACGCTTCCTGTTGAGTAACATTGCATAATAATAAAAATCCAGTAAAACAATAAGATTAAGTACCGCATTTAGATGATCGGTATATAGTGTATGTCATATATATGCGAATTACGTACATTGATTGGCAAACTTTAAAAAACACCTTCAATAACGCATGTTTAATATACAATTGATGCACGCAATGTAAATTTCAAACATTCCATTAAGTTATTGCAATGAATACGATACTTTCTAACATCTTAATGGGATACTCACATGAATGATTAAATTCAAGATTTGTGTGCAAGACAATATATTTTCGAGTCTTGAACTGATATCCAATTTCTCATAACCAAGAGGAAGCAAGATGATGCAAAGATGCATAAACATGCAATGGTCTCAATAAAGCGAAAACGAGGTGATTGTAAATATATTCATTCTTGATTTGAAGCTTTCGTGACTGCAGGAGTCCATACTCGTTGGTTCTTTCGGTAAAGTCACGTAGGTAGATAAATAGATCACGACGTGTCAATCGCAACGCTTGTAAATATATTACCATTTTATTAGTTTTAAATTATTCATGGTTAGTCTGACCTATCTGTATTTGCCTAAAGTGAAAATCATTATTATAAAATCCCTGGTTTGTATTTCTTGTGGTAAATTCAGAATCGTCTAATTTATACTGAATGGTTAATGTTATTTACAGATTGCAAGCCACTGAAACAGTATAGTACATTTTTCTATTTAAAGCTTTCGTGACTGCAGGGATTCATCTTCGTGGTTCTTTCGGTAAAGTCACGTAGAAGGGAAATAATAAAAATAAAACATTATAAATAAAATTCTCACGACGTTTCGGCCACAACACAAGCAGCCGTCCTCAGGTGAAGAACAGAGCTGTCTGAAAAACAGCATCGTGAGAATTGTATTGTATTTTTATTTCCCTTGTACGTGACTTTACCAGTATAGTACATGTTTAAACATGCACACAGCCACGAATTCAGAATGTGTGGGCTGGTTGGTAAAGGGGAGACCAAGGACAGGTCCAGATATCTCACAACTGCTGTCATCCTTGGTCGAGAATCAAGCTCAAGAAGCTTGGTTCATCGTGCAGTATACTAACCAACGTGCCACCACTCCACCCCTTAATATATTCATACCTATATCAATGTATATTGCAGTGATACATAAAACTTAGCACCATATACAACTGAAAATACAAATTTAATGTCAAAGTTGAACTTTTTTATTGTAGCTGTAAATGCCACAAACAGAGTTGAACATACGAAGGCGAGGCATAAAATATACATACAAACTGTCCACAAGTCACATTTAAATCGCACCAACAAAGATTGTGCTTATTTAATTCGCACGGACGACAAAACTGACGCAAATGCACAGATCACATGGGTAAAAGACAAAAACAGCATACATGACCTCATCTGTTTAACTCGTGAGCAGATAACCTTAAAATGTACATTAATGTCGATGCCACTAGTAACCAGGTCTGCCGCATGGTAAAAAGTCCACTTCCCTTTGTTAGTGTGCAATAATAAACAACTTTTGTTGAAGTATCTATAAAAAAAAACATAAAAACACGACTACAACCTTGTTAAATTTAGGGCGCATTTACTGTGATATCACAGTAGTTATGATAACGTTACTGCAGAATGCATGCCCCTACAATTAGTTGTGACAGGTCCAGTATTCGGGTGGCAGTTGGTGACTCCAGGTTGAGGAAGTAACAAATTCCGCCTCGGGTCTTTCTTTGAAGTCTCCAGCAAGAACGTTGCGACGTGGATTTATTGACAAACTGGGATGCACTGCCAAGTGGCTTCATCATCGGGGCTTCTCGCACCAGGCGAGCCCACGCAAAACACGGAGCTTCCCGTGAGAAACCGGGTGCAACAGCATCAACATCATCACCACCAACGTCACACAATGCCCTTGTGTTCCAAATATAAATTCGTTAAAGTTACTTTTGTTTAACCGGGTGACAACTCCAAAGATCAGGATATCGTCTAATTTGCAAGAGTGACCTGGCTTAACTGCACGTGTCACGTGGGACTGTAAAAACCTGAGGTGGAGCTTTTGTTGTTGTTTCTGTTCTGAACCTGGAGCCACGTGTATCGTCATTGCAGTGTATGTTGCACATTGGAATGATCCGCATAATTGTGATGTACTACTGATACGCCGACTATCTTAATAGGCATCGTGGTACGGGTGTGCACATGCATAGTTATTTTATACATAGTACTGGACAGAATAGCAGCTTCAATATTAAAGGTGCTTCTGCTCAGCAGCAACATACATTATGAACCTATACCATGCTTACCACGAAACAGAATTTGGCAGCATGCCAGACACCTACCAAAACGCAATTGATACGTATCACATTTACAAGGTTACTCACAGTTTGCATTGTCAACTTCAACACACGTGATTGATCCAAACAAATGTAAATGTGCCATGTTAATGTACACTGCCACGTGGTGGTGGTGGTGGTGGTGGCAACACTGTTGGCAAGCCTCGCAGAGGGGTTAATGAAAGTTTGCATCAGATAAAATCAAGCAAATCTGACAAGCTGCAACGTGGCATATTACTTAACCTGGCTTCAAATCACAGGTTACGTTACCAGGCCACGCAGCACAGACGCGGGTCTTGCATGTTGCTTTAGCAAAGAAAAGCACATGTATGGCATCATGCAGGACTCCTTGGCTGACGAGCGTAATGGCTTGGGTTGACACGTGTTGTGTCAAGAGGAAGGGAGCGTGAGGTTTTTTGGGGACTGGTGGGATTGGGAACATGAAGGCACATCCCATGTGTGACGTTGTTTAGAGATTGTGGCACTCAGATGTTGATGGGGGGTTCCTAATCCCTGAGCACGTCGTTCATATTTTCTGTATTAAACATTGATAATTAAAATGTTCCTTTACAATAATATTTACAGTGCACGAGTTGTGTCAGTGTGTGTTTGATATAATATAATAAGTTATACAGGGCTGTAAGAATGTGGGAAGATAACGATTTTGGCCAAGGCTCCATTTGTTAGGCTCCTTAACAAGTTGTATCTTTACACATGTGGAACACATGAATATCTTATTCAAATACAATTAAAAAAAAACCTGTTCATAATAGCTAAAACAGCAAAAACAAATATTGTGTATGTGCATATATTTGCAAAAGTGGTCAAGCACACGACAGTGAAAAAAAATAAGGATTCTAATATCAGAAATTAGTTCCTAATGCAAACATTTTAATGAACAACTGTTCACCGACAAGCAGGCATTGTTACAAGCTTATCTAACAATAATAATAATGTCCAACATACACCCTCCCCCTCACAATTACACCCACATCCCCTGAATATGCTATGATTAAACCATGCCATGTACGACAAATTGCGAGAGAGAAAAAAACACATTTTACAAAAAGATCCTGCAGCAAAATGTCTTCATCCCCGCCCAAAATAAAACCAATTGGAGTAAATGAATATAAAACAGCATGTATAGATTTTTTTTTTTTCATTAAAATAGGCTGTTTTAAGTGTAATGAACTTTCTTTCATATAAAAAAAGAATTGTAAAGAATTTACCAATTACTTTTGGTGAAGTGCACTCTGCATTTAAAAAGACAGTATAATGGCGCTTTAAAACATTATTACTGTACTAGGATTGTAATAATATGCAGTTTAAGTTGTTTTGTAGCATAAAAAGATCAAGAACCCGTGTCTTTGATTACTCTACTTAAGGTAATTATGCATGTTTGTTTTTCTTCAATGCAACGCATTATCTGAACATATATGCAATATTGATGGGCATTTAAAATACAGTACTTACATTTAGGGTTATTTGGCATCATTAATATATCCGACAAATGGAATGCAATTAATGTTTTTACCCAGAACAACTACTCACAATTAAGTTGTGTAGTGTTGGAAGGCCATAAGCCTCGACTATGCGTGGAGAGTGTATGACGGAGAGTGATTTACACATCTTACATACTGTCAATCACTGTCGTCTTGTATGATGAAGTAGTTGAATCTTTAGATATGACATAGTGTGTGTGTGTGCTGTGCAAGCAATGGTGTTGCACCATCTGCAAAAGTTTTACAGATCTTGAGCAGCACTGCCCTTTAGTTCTTCTTCCGTCTCAGGAAAGAGAAGAATCCAGTCTTCGGTGGCGGTCCCATCAACATGGGCGCTTGGTTTTTATGTATGATCTTGATCTGCAACAATTCAACATCAAATAACGAAGCAGGCATATGAGTCAGGTCTGACCACCCTACTCATCATTTATGGAAACATTACAACGATGGAAGGAATTTTTTTAAACACTCAAGTGGACTAAATTACCCACACTTTCATTAGTCTACACTTATTAACTAGAATATTTACATCAATAAATTTGTAATACGCTTACATAATAAAAAATCACCATTAATTTGCCTGTTTTTTAGAACAGCAAGTTTTTAATTCCCCGGCGTACTTAATTAGATTTATATCAATGTGTATGCTGGCTAAGCACTATAATTACGAAGCATATTTTGTACATAAAAGCAAGCCAACATTTTGCAATGTACAGTATCGCAGTTATGAGATCGCCATCGTTTACTTGCGTTCAGGTGGTTTTCGAGCTATGGTGTGTGCAAAACTCCCAATTGTATTTACCATTTGCAAAGATAATATCAAGTATAAATAAACAAATAATAATGATAATGAGAATAATAACAACTTAAATAAAATTAGAGTCATATAAATTCACCCTTAAATATAATCGGACAATGTTTATCCTAACCAACAAAAATTGCTCCCTTGAGGTTAATTGAAACATGTACCACTGATTCAACAATTGTAACCACAAAGCAATTTTAGGTATGCAGCATATCCCAAAATAATTCCTTGGCCTAATGTCACGAACTCAATGTTGTGTTTTTTCACCAACTTCTTGTCATACACATCCTCCATGCTCACTCCATGGGTATTTACCGAAAGGTTTAAGCCTGGTGTGGTGTATTAAGTGTTACGTAACAAATGAAACTACTGAATGTTGCTGTTTTTATGCTTGTGCATTTCATGATAATCATCGTCATTAGGCCATATCTAGCCAATGCTGGACAAAGACCTCCTCAGCCATCGCCATCTCTTATGTATTAATCCATCTAACACTTTATTAGCCTTGGCAAAAGTGTGTGTTTTGTCCATCTCCCCTAGTAATATGTATTTTGGTATTTTCTTTATACAAATATAGACAACAGTAAAAAGGCGTTCTTAGTGATAGTTAAATAAAGTCAACATTTTCAGTGTCATCAAAAGTACAAATATACTAAGACAAAGGTTATGGGCACCCCAAATAATTAAGAATATTGCAGGTACCCAATGGCATTTTAAGCCACTTAAATATTAAAAATATAGTAAAGGCCTCAGCGAGACTTGAGGGGTCGTGTTATAATTAGCAACAAACTCATATCATCACAATTAATGAATGTTAAAACTTCATTCTAGATTTGAAGTTTCCGTGACTGCAAGGATCCATACTCTTTGGTTCTTTCGGTAAAGTCACGTAGGTAAAAAAAAAGTAAATTAAATCGCGACGTTTCGATTACAATACAATCAATCATCATCAGGTGTGAAAATCACAGCTAGAAATTTTTTACTAATTTGTACAAAATTTTTTACTTTAGTAAAAAAAATTCTAGCTGTGATTTTCACACCTGATGATGATTGCTTGTGTTGCAATCGAAACGTCGTGATTTAATTTACGTGACTTTACCGAAAGAACCAAAGAGTATGTTAAACTTCTTTCGCATCGTGCGTAGCCAACCGTGCTAATCGGAGGTGTGATGAGCATCATCGATTAGCACGGTTGGTAGAAGATGTAACTTGTCATTACAATAAAGCCACGGGCATTTTTATGAATGCAGGTGTACCTGCAAAAGCATGTACATTTCTCTTGTGGGTGACATTAAGAGATGCGCAACTTGGGTGTGCATATCTAACACAACCTCATTCTGAAAAAAAATTACTCTCATAGCTTGATCGTAAGTTAAGCCCATAATTGTTGGAACTAACTTTTAACATACTATATTTATTCTATTTGTAGATTTGCTTCTTAGAAAGCCTAATGACCAATTGAGAAAAAACAATTATTCTGCAATCTACTGTGAATAATTGATATTGGAAATTATTTTGTGGAAGCGAACACGCCACGAAAAAACAAATGACAAACCATAATTTGTTATCGTTTTGCTTTCTGATGTATAACAGCATACAAGCAATAAACATAGAAGCAGTTACGGAGTGATGATCGAGCCCAGGGGTCGGCAACCTGCAGCTCTGGAGCTGCATGTGGCTCTTTAAGGACTGCTTCAAAATGTTATTTCTATTGAGGACCATCTTCTCGTATTCACATGCATTGCAGCTCTTGAAATAGAGCTTTTTTAAAATCCTTTATATTAAGTTCACTTGCTTGCTTGCGTGCTTGCTTGCTTACGACCGTGCAAATCTTTCAGTCGTTTTTAAACCCACTTCCCGTGATCCAATCGAGCTGACATTTTGCACACAAACTCGTTGTGCGTGACAATTAATTTTCGTAAAAAAAAATTTCCTAAATTTTACACTGTTTAAGAAAAAAAAAATATTTAATTACCAATTGCTTAATGGTGACAGACAATCATCTGACCCATAGGTGGCAGCCATCTCAAGCCAGAGGACGAGAGGACTCTAGCCGCCACGCACATAAAGGATTTAAAGTGAAAAACTTAGTTTTTACGGGTTAATTTTTTCTTACCAAATTTGACAACAATGCCTCTTCTTGTTATTTTGGTTGGCGACCCGTGATCTAGGCTAAACTGTTATTAAATATACGTTGTATAGCTTAACAGTTGAATAGCCATTCAGCCAATGGGCACTCAAGAGCAACTTGTGAAAATTTCCTTCAATCTACGTGTTTATTTTAATAAGATAGAGTGCTATTTTGAATCATCATACACAATCATTTCCGCTGCAAGAAATATAATTTATTTAACAGACATATTGTCCCAAATCAGAACTATCTCATTTAAGTGGTCTTGACAAGGCTTCGCCTGACGTTGGCATGTATGAGCACTTTATTTATTCTACAATATTCTGCGATGTGCTGTAAAGTGTGCATATTTCGCTTACTGTGCAGGGTGGCTGCATCCAAGGCTCTCCATCAATCTGCATAGGTAGCAGCTTGGTCGTCCTGCAAAGCAGCAACAATGTCATCATCTATCAAGGATGCACTCTTCTGCTGTGCAAACAGAATACATAAAAACAAAAACCGTAACCTTTGTTTAAAGCCAGCTTGTTGACATGACCAATGCACAGAGGCAGGATGTATTTAATTATTGCCGATCCACAAATTCTCCATGGATGTCTCGCCTCAATTCAACTGCATTTAACTTTAGGACTGGAATCAATGCGAGTTTGCCGAGCGCAAACAAAAGCCACAAGACTTGCTTATTCAATGAGTTTTCCAGAAAGTAATTTCAACATGCATTTTACTAAACCTTGGTCCACAACTGCTCCTGAAAAAAAGCAAAACTAATGTTGGGATATTTTATTTTTTTAAGGGCCCTGAAAAGCTTTTTTCCTATTCTTCTAGATTTTATGCAGGAAGTCTCTCCTGCCAAAAAACACTGTCCTCAATTGGGAAAATATGTAAAGCAAATTGACAATGTCTGCAAAGTGGAAAATCCATTTTTGCCAGAGCTGTAATGTGAGCTCAATGATATGCACTACTCTCATACCTAAAATTGGAGGAAGCCACATTTGGCGCTATACCAAGCTACTGATGTTGGCTGACAGCATGAGTGATGGCACTTTGCAGCTACATCGAGATGGAATGTGTCAACAGCATAAACCAGAGCCAAACGGTTGTGTATGTTTGGATAAGGTACCTTTTTTGTCTTGAATTGTTCTCCTACTAAGTTTAATTACATAGCGGCGTGAACTTTATAAAAACAGTTTGATTGTTCGTACATGTGTGACTTGCTTTCCACTTGTGTCACAATAAGTATGCTGTACACGTTAATTGAAAAAAAATGTTGGGTGTTCACTGCTTAATATTCATATTTTCCCTTATTGGAAAACAGGGTTTTAGACAATAATAGGTTTAAGTGTGTGGAACAAATTAATCTTAAACATTCTATAAATGTGCTTGGGGAAACTGATAACTGTAAGCACTTACACTTCGGTGAATGCACAGAGAAAAGGGATTATTATTATTATTATTTTTATGCGTGTATTAATATAGCTTAGGTAATTCATACTTTTCTGCAAGCTCATTTAAGAAATGTTTCAGGTTCCTCTGTTTCATTACTGGACCATCAAAAAACGTGGATGCCATTTAATTGTAGTAATCATTTGTATTCAAATACTGCAAAGCTCATGTGAAAATTATAATGCTGAAACAGCAAAATAAACAACTTACAGCCTATTGTAAATATACTTCTGGATGAAGGCCTCCTTAGACCACGTTTGCAACTAAGTTGTTTGACCATTATATATCATGTTCAATGCAGGTTGGTGAAGGGTGGGGTGATGGGTGGGTAGCAGCAGGCATGGTTCACATGTCACTCACCAATGTTGTTAGCCATGTCTGGGTTCATGGCGCGGTGTACTCACCACTGCGCCAACACTCTTCGTCTAGTATTTTAAGAGTTCCAAATATATAACTCAGAGGGTCCCATTCTCCCAAATATACTGAGCTGTGTCACATTATTACGATGACATTATATTCATATATATTGAACAAACCATGCCAGAGAAAAAATATATATAATCTTCACGCACAGCCCTTTGTCAATCCACTGCTAGATGAGGGTGATCCCCCTGCCATGCAGGTCACGGGGGTCATTTGACCACCACACTAATAAGTATACAAGGTACGCACAGTTAAAAACAAAGGACATTGTTAAATTGTCCATTAAAAGAACAGTGCCTACCTGATGGTCACGGAGGAACACTGGGCCAAGCGGGAACCTGCACTCTTCAGCCCCGTGTAGATCTGGCCCATTTCCATAGCTCCATCCAGCCCAACCACCTCCAGCAGATGGTCACTGAGGTCTGAAAGGCAGATCACACAGTGTTGTGGGTCAAGCAGGCTTTACAAGAAGATGTTCAGGAAAACCACAATTCTCTCCAGTCAATGAGAGATGATAAGAGATCCCCATCTCACTGGATAAACGTATTCATTAAGCCTGGACAGAAGTCATATTCAAGGAATTATGGGAGAGCCAACAGCATCATATATGCCCTCGCTAGATGTGCATATGCAATAACAATAATAATGATGATATTCCTATACCCACAAATATCTGAATTAAATCAGGACTTTCGGGATGGTCCTGCTTTGGAGGTTTGCCCAATTCTCTTCTTTTTTGTTGCACATGGAACAAAACAAATGCGTATGGTGAGCAGAGCTAGTCTCTAAATAAAGTAAACATTTCTCGAATCGTTGACTGAAAGTGTGAAACGAATAGGTGATATACCGGTGGACACAAGAGCCAATGCATATAACACGCGGAATGGCAAGTATCATAGCACGAGTACTTTTAGGGAAGACACGCTTCATTGCCTATACCAATTGCAATAAAATTCCAGTAAAAATTATTTATTTTGCATTCTTTGCACACGTTCTTCAGGAGAATGACACTTGGAATGTGGTAAGTCATTACGATGTGTGGAACAATTCAACCATCAGGGTCATGATATGAATCTATAACTTTTTTCAACATCGTGGTGAATGGTAGCACCTCCAGTGGCTGCGGCAAATTTTGATTGAAAAATATCGGGAGTATTTTGTGCGCATGTATCGTGAGCTTAATCATCGATATTAATCTATTAACTGATGCAACGTTCCACCCCTACACATTGCCGCTTCTCCAAATAGAACACGTTGGTCATGTAGAAAATAGCCAAATATGAAATAAAATGTTGGATTTGTTTTGTTCATGGAATTGTAATTTGACGTTGTTTTGATTGTAGTTTTTTTTATATATACGTTTTTAAATAAGTTTCTGGCATGCATTTTGAACACAATGCCTCAGATTCTAGTATAGCTGTCTTTTGGACTTGTGGGCAGAGACAATTGAAAACACATGGGTGCAGAAGGCATCACTGGAATTATTATACAGAAACCAGGCTTTAGAAGCTCTGCTAGATCTCAGTTCTAACAAACTGCCGGAACAATCGGCAATCACAAAACTATGCAGCCTCTTCATAATCACTGTAACTGCAGCGAACATTATTAAACGAGTCTCAAAATTGTGTCAAGTGACGAACTGCTTTACTCATCATTTATGGGGGTAAGACACTTATGAAAGTACTGTAGAGAAAATACCGAGCAAACCAATTCATGCGTGTCGTCTTTTCGCTTCAATAAATTGTCTGTGGTTGTATAAGGGGTAAAATAAAAAAAAAACCCATTCACATGGAAGACACCTGCATTTGCAATATAAAATAATGAGCTCAAACTGTTTATCAGCTTTCATTCACATGCACACCCACAATATAACCATATCTGTGCTTAGAACATTCTTAAAATAAGGCCAGACGGTTCTTCTTTCCAGACCGTGTGTCTCCGACTCGACTGCGTCAATCTGTGGGGGGGTGGGCGGTGGGGGCTTCAAAGCAATTGCGTGACATTCATTAATAATTTATAAACACCCACCAGGCCCACCAATTATAATAGACATTGACAGACCCATTCCATCTTTCATCGGGACGCAAGAGTCCAGGTGGATTCAGGGATGTTTATTTAAAAAAAACATTGAATCTCCCCGACAGTGGCATTATTGATCACACGGTTCAATATTGCCACTTCAGGACAATTAATTGCCAAAGGGCCTCGGATACAAAGAGGTAGAATATTTTAGTTTATGCAGCACAGCTTCGACAAACATTTAAGCATGCATACATCGCTAATTAAAATACACCATTGTAAAACCCACAGATGTAACAAGTGGATGTTTTAGTCGAAATGTAGTGTGCGTTACAAAGTAGTTGACCGTGCTTTTACTGTCAAAAGTCCACATTAATAAACATAGATTCCATTGCTTCTTACACCGTTTGAGTGTGTTACTTGTAAGATGTGTAAAAACAGCATGGTAATTCACGATATGTAAGATGGTTGGAATTACTAGATCCAATTATTTAATTGGTACCATAGGTGGCTGTTTGGCTTTAATAAGGGAGTGTTAACATAAGAAGCGATCTGATGGCACATTGTTTTCAAAAACACGTTTTCAAAAACAAGTTTGATGGCTATCCAAATGAGTCACGTGAATGACATCACTTCATGCGAGCCACACATCCTTCCATAAATGGACTGAAATAAATACGTTTTTGTTGATAAATATATTATTCACACGCTTAAAAGAAATGCAATTCCTGAACGCCAATGTTTAACTCAATATTTTCATTTAATTGCGGTTTCCATTTTCGTAATTTAACATTTAAAGTTCACGATTTTGCAACTGTTAAATTTCTCTGAAAGCAAATTACGCTTTTTTTATTTTGAGTGGGCAGCACTGATGCGATTCATATGGTAAAAGTAGAAAACCCGAGCTCCGTGAAACGTCAGTGATATTGCTCCAATTTGTGTGGCCACACACGCACGTACAGTGCGCAAACACTCACTTCATTGACCTGCTACTGTTATCACGCGTATCGCGTGACCTCATCACACAGCACTCATTGACAGCTCCTGAAAGAGTTCCACATATCAACACCCTGAGTATACACCATAATGTCAGCAATTACAAGACTTATTTGGGAGGCCAGTTCCATTGTGGGGCAATGTTTTTCAAGTACATATCTGACCAATGTCTATCTCACGCGTGCAGCAATGTTATGCTTTGATGGTAATGTTTAGCATACAGGAATACATGCTCGTGGGGTGGGGAGGAATAACCTTGTTTAGATCCAACTATCACCTGCCTATTCTTAGGTTTTTTCGGTAAAGTCACGTAGGTAAAAACATTAAAAAGTAAAATAAAATAAAAATCACGACGTTTCGGAGGCAACACAAGCTTCCGTCTTCAGGTGGTACCGTCACAGCCACGACAGCTGTATCAAGTAAATGAGAGATTGCTTGATACAGCTGTATCAAGTAAATGAGAGATTGCTTGATACAGCTGTATCAAGTAAATGAGAGATTACTTGATACAGCTGTATCAAGTAAATGAGAGATTACTCGATACAGCTGTCGTGGTTGTGACGGTACCACCTGAAGACGGAAGCTTGTGTTGCCTCCGAAACGTCGTGATTTTTATTTTATTTTACTTTTTAATGTTTTTACCTACGTGACTTTACCGAAAAAAACCTAAGAATATGAATCATTGCAGTCACGAAAGCTTCAAATCTAGAACTATCACCTGCCTTTAAACGAATCACACGGAATGCACCCAATCTTGTCGAATCTCAGACACTACGCAGGGTTTGAGCCTAGATAATGCTTGGACAGGAAACCACAATGCGTCACAGGTGTTATAGGTTGTGGGGCTACCTGGTGGACAGTGCAGAGAAATACATTGTTGTACTGTACTTTAATGCTCCTGCACGAATGCTTCCCAAACATTCACTGACCTGTACTGACTAGCATGGTGAAGTATCGTCAAACAACATCCAAGACGTGCATGTGATTTGGGAGACCCACATCCAGCAGTTGATTGGCAAAGGAATGTCCATGTATTACCAGTGGGAGATCTTATAAGATATATGTGGTACATTATTTAAGCAATGGTCTATACAAAATTCAGTTGGGCCAGTTCAGAATGCAGTTCCACGAATTAGAGCCACAACCATTTCATTTTTATAAACATGTTCGTAGAACTATAATACATATAGGGCACAACAATATACGACTACGATGGATAGGCATATTTTGTACTAGTGACAGAGCCTGATGCCTATACTGTAATCCCTACTACAAGCCAGCATAGCGGCGTTTCAGAAAATGTTGAGTGAGAACGTAAGCCCCGTGGTCTATAAATGCAAAAATGGTTATACCGTACATATAATTAAATTGTCTTGGATAATATATCAGAAATTCCAAGTGCTTTATAGCATTTGTGAAGCAGTGCTCATTCTTTGTTTACTGCAATGTCTACTACCGTGCACCATAACTCGTTTAAGTATGCTACACATATGCAAGTAAAACGTGTACACGCTACACAATAGTTCCATCATGATGCAATGAAAGACAGGGCTTGCCTACATATGATTTAAATACAGTACAGCGTTGAAGAAAAAAACATAAAGAGAAATGTAAAAAATTATACTTTTAATAATGTGAAAAACTGCAAACCATCCGATAACGATTAAAAATAATTATATCGCTGAATGTGAACTTACAATACGCATGCAAAATACCCATTAACCTCTTGAGTGGTTTCATTTTGGTATCAAATGTGATATACTGTATCACATTTCATACCATGTAAAAGTTCATACCATAAACATTTAAAAGCAAGCTGAAGAAATGAGTAGTCTGCATCTATTGCATGCAGATTTATTTTGAAGAAAAACTGGCTTAAATGTTATTTTGGCAATACTGAACCAGAATAGTTGTCTCCATCTTGAAAATACATAACTCAGAGCTGATTTCCTGCAACAACAAAAAACTGGCAGAGTTCTTGGCAAATGTACTTGGAGTACATTTACTTGGAGTACATTTAGGATAAAAAAAACAGATTTTATGTTTTAAGCATTTGTTCAAATGCACATGTTGCACTCTGTTTTAATTTACAAGTTATCAATAAGCAAATCTTAGAAACAATATAATGTTTTTTAAAATGAAAATTAGGTGAACGGTATTTTGAAATTACTGCAGTACAGTAATATTTTGTGCATGTTATTCATAAAAAATGCAACACAAGTGAGCATTTGCCCAAATTTTCGTCATTTGTAAAAGCATGACATTATCTTCTTGGTTCTTTCAGTAAAGTCACGTAGACGGGGAAAAAAAAAACATAATAAAATAAATATTTATTATGATTTATTTTTATTATTTTATTATTTCCCTTCTACGTGACTTTACCGAAAGAACCAAGAAGATGAATCCCTGCAGTCACAAAAGCTTTAAATCGAAAAGCATGAAATTACTATAACCAAGACGTGTAGTGATGCATAAACTCATTGTTTAATAGAACGATGCACGTGTCAAATCACGTGTGTAAGAATCTATGTGTTTCAATCCGTGAACTATGTATGTACTGGGCTTTGACGACCGACCCCCTGTTGCCCAGAGGAACGAGTATTCATCGTAATGCTCCTAGAAGAATGGATTATTCAGTTGAATTGACGCCTTGAATCGTGACAGCCCATTGAATCGCATGGCAGGAGAATCGTTACACCCCAAATATCCAATTTTTGTTTGAGGTAGTCACATATTTACAGTAACTTTATCCACTGCTTCAACAGAAACCTGAGCTAATTCACAATTGAAATGCCAATGACTAAACATATACATTTAAAAAATGAACCTCAAATATAGCCAGAAATCATGAATCTGTAATGTCAAGAGAGTATATTTCCACACAAATGACCATCTTCCTATTTATGATAAGTGATCTGAAGAATTTATTGGCGAAAATTATGCTCCTCTAAAGAAAGAAAACATATTTTAATAACGTAATTTATGTTGCATGTATGCTGAACTTCTTTCACACCATACATAGCCAGCCGTGCTAATCGGAGGTGCGGGGGAAGGACAACAAACTAAAGACAAAAATCACTTCTAAACAAATGAGTTTTCAAGTCTAGATTGAAAAGGGCATAGCTCCAGTGGCTTCCAAATATAGAAAGAAAGAGCGTTCCAGACCGCTGCAGAAGCGCATCTGAAAGCACGCGATGCAGTGACCATCTCTGTTCGGTGGCCAGCAAAGTACCAGATGTAGAGAATCAAAAGACAAGCCTGTTTGCGTAAATGAATCGTGGTGAATGTGATGTTGGATATGCGACTTTGAACTCTCTTTATAGTTTGTATCTATCCAAGCTCTCACTTGGAAACTAAATTGGCCCAGTAAACTCCTTTATGATAAATTTCGATTTAAAGCTTTCGTGACTGCAGGGATTCATCTTCTTGGTTCTTTCGGAAAGACAGACCTGTTCTTCACCTGAGGACGGCTGCTTGCGTTGTGGCCGAAACGTCGTGAGAATAATTTAATTGTTTTATTTTTATTATTTTATTATTTCCCTTCTACGTGACTTTACCGAAAGAACCAAGAAGATGAATCCTTTATGATATTTTAACTTTTTGGATTTCACAATGCGCTATTATAAATACCCTTTCAGACCCGACAATGAGCAGAAGCTCATGTCATTTTAGACGATGGCTCCACAAGACTCCTCACTACAGTATTGAACTGCTTCTGGAGCCACTTCAGCCTCTCCATTCTAATCGCAGGAATCTCGCCGCAGTACTTCTGCCGATGGCAATCATTGGGTGTTTGCAACATCAATCATCTCGAACATGTTTGACAAGTTATTTGGTACGACGCTGCGTTGGAAGCGGTGCACAAGAGCAATAAACAAACAACTCAACAGGTTCGTCAATAACACTGTGGCCTTAAAATGAACAAATATACAAGGATGGGCGATGTTTCAGCCACATAAAAAGCTATTATGCGCTATAAAGGACGACCACTGCCAGAAATGTCACCTATTCTATATTTTCCTTTTCAAGTCAAAGTTTTTTATGAATGTGTTGAATTTTTATCAAACGAGCTTGAAAATGTCATGTCTCAGAGCTTGCTGATACTGATTTAAGTGAAAACCCACATTTTTAAAGCAATTAGCTTTTTTCTTCCAATCATTGTTAATGGGGCTGAGTCTATCAATGCATACCAGATTTAAAACAGGTGACTGTTCAGGTTTCAATGTAGAATCTAAGTGGTACTGGCAAAGATCACTGATTCAGGCAATAGATGTCTGTAGCCACCCATCCACTCTAAAATGCCCTTCACTCATGTCAATCATACATCTCTTTGTTGTTAAACGGAGACTATTCCAAGCTGAATGTTAGGCACAATAGTATGTATTCATTCAACAGCGGATAGAATACGGCTGTTGATACTCTTTGAAAGACAACCCATCAGCAAAGAGAAGCAATATTTATAAATCATGTTATTTATTTATCATTTATTTATGATTTAACCGTCTTGAATGTGCTCAAAACAGTGTTGAGATACAATAGCTGTAGCTGGAGACACGGTGAAACCAATAAAAGGTAAGAATCCCTTCTCAAAATTAATGTTAAAATAACTCGTACCTTGCAGGACACAGACATGACTTATATGAATTATCATGACACGCTTAAAAAAAATCACAGTTAAAATAGAACATGGCAACAGATGGTTCTGCAAAATGTGAAAGTACCTATTATAAAATGATGGGATAGCACCATATGATACCATCATGTAAAAGAAAAAAAATCTATTTTCTGAGAAAGGTTTTAAAAAGTGTTAAAAAACCTGTCAGGTTTGTGGTCCACGTGTGACATATAAATTCATATGACCTTGTGGAATTACTATTCAATACACCTTACCATGAGCTATGCACACAGAGGTGTACAATAAATTCAACCAAAAGCTGAAAATTATGATTTAAACGTGTTTTTAGTTTTTTTTCCAACTTACCTGGAATTACCAACATGGTAGAGGATATTTAAATGAAAAACATGCATAAATGAACACTTACTTTAAAATTTAACATTGCAACATTCAACGCAAATCATGGTGAGATGGTGCCAAAATACCATAAAATATGGACAGCATTGCAGTTGCGACAAAAAAACATTATGACCAGAATTCTTTCAAACATTTAACGATTCTTTCACGATTTGAAGCTTTCGTGACTGCAGGGATTCATCTTCTTGGTTCTTTCGGTAAAGTCACGTAGAAGGGAAATAATAAAATAAAACATCATAAAATTATTATTATGTAATTATTATGATAATAATTTTATTATGTTTTACTTTTTCATTATATAATTATTTCCCTTCTACGTGACTTTACCGAAAGAACCAAGAAGATTATTTCACGGTTGCCAGTGAAAGTAAATTCCAAATAGATCAAAACCTGTTTTTGCATGAACTGTATTCCTTGAGGTTATATTCCTTCCCAATTTTAGTTACTGCTCAAGATTAATTCTTTTTCTCGTTCATTTAATAAAAATGTTGCCGAGGGCTTTGTCATTACCTATTACTGCACCCACAGTTAAAGAATTAATGTACAGATAATTTACAGAGTGCACATGTTGGCTATGTGCTACACTAATACGGCCAAGTTCATCATGGTTTTTAATTATTCATCGACAATATATGATAAGGCGGTGGCATAATTTTGGCTTGACAATCGTGGTCACTGTGGGGGGTGGGAGGAGGTTGGTGCAATCTGCTTTGCCGGCTGTAGCCCAGACGACTTTCAGCATCAGTGCGTCAGCTCGGCAGACCACGCAGTGACTGACGACCAATTACACGGAAGCACTAACAACATGTACCTGCCCAAGGCCAAAGCATTTGTTATCACTGTTGTCTCTGCGCCATTACTTGTCACATCTCATTGTGCCCGTGCTAACACTCAAGTGAAAATGGCATTTTCGTATAGGGACATGTGTAATCGTGGTGTTTAACTTATTCTATTTTAAAAGAGTGAGCACATTAGGCTTTTATCGCAACACAAACCAGACGATGCATTTCCACTTCGAGAAGTTCCTATATATTAATTATTTATAAAGAACATTATCTTTAAACCACTGAATTATTTTTGGTCGACAAACAATATTTAGGCACGCATAGTAATTGCCTTGGAGCAAGTGGTGGTGCAGAGTGGTTAATGCACAGCACTATGAACCCAGTGACCCGAGGTAAGATTTTGTCATGGATAACATTAGTGGTGAATGATACCTCGACCAGTCCTTGGCTGTTTTCCCATCCCAATCTACATTGACCAGTATGGTGAAGCATGGTTAAACACTCATACCCAACATTGCACGTTGAGGTCTTCATCCAGTAGTGATCTAAAAAGGGCTGTACATTTTAATTTAGTAATTGCTATGATGATACTTGAGAAATGGTTCTGCTGGAATTAACAAATATAAATTATTCACTGAAATAAACAACTCTCATTTCTATACGTTGGTTTATAAAAAAACATGCAGTTGAACTAAAAAACCATGGCTGGTACTGTAGCCCTTTGTGTAATAAAAGCAGGAAAACTCCCACAGTCTATGTAGTATGTACAGCTGCTTTAATTCCTAACTAAACTGTGCAATGCACGACTGCACATAGCTCTGGCATAATGGCCCTAGTATACTCAAGCTCTGTGGAAAAAGAAAAAAAATGGAGCTTAAAAAAGCCAGTTTTTATGAATGGGCCATGAAGCCAGTGGAAGTGCGTAGGTCTCCCGAGAGATGCCCTTCAACCCTAGCGCACACGTTGCCGAGGAAATTTCTTAATCCCTGCCTGCCCCTCTCTCTGTGCATTGTTAAGCCACTCAGATGCAGTGATGTGCACAAAGCAGGCATGTGGGTTAATCCTTGGGCTTAGTTCCCAATAACTAATTACGGCCGGGAGTGAACTACCAAGCCACGGCTGTCAAGTTGATGGACCAGAGCTCAGAATTGAGAATGTATACGCTGTTGCTGTGATAGAAGATGGGAGAGGCCTACAAGCAATCAGCACACAAGGGTACTGGCACACTCTGTTCTTTTATTTATTTCATTCTTTTATTCATCCACCGGTTGCCTTATTTATAGGGATAAACAAATAATTAAGTAGACAACTTCTTTTTGCAGTGGCACGTGACCTCATTCCACTATAATATGCTTAGCCTCATTCTAGCACATGATACACCATGCCGGTGAAAACTTGCATTAAACTAAAAAAAAATGCAATTATGTTCTTGCATACAAAATGGATATTATGACAAATCACTCGTTGAATGGGGCTTATTCTACAAATCCCAAGATTTCGAACTCTTCAGGTAACTTTGATTTTAAGAAAATATGGTTCAAATTAATGAGCAGTTTAATTTTAATCTATTTATAACCTGTTATAAAATGTCTGCCTTTTATAAAGGATACATTTTACAAGCAGTATCCACCAAACACTGTGAATTATAACGTTTTAATTCAACCCGTTACGCTAATTATATAGCTGTACCCAAGAACTCAAAGGCAAGCGTTTGTCTAGGGCAGGGGTCGGCAACCAAAATAACAAGAAGAGCCATTTCTTTCCAATTCGGTACAAAATTCAGTATTTCAAGAGCCGCAATGCATCTGAGTACATACTGTACATACGTACATATCGTCGAGAAGCAGCCCGTAAAGAGCCGCATGCGGCTCCGGAGCCGTAGGTTGCCGACCCCTGGTCTAGGGAGTTAAACCCAACTTGCACGCGCACACACACCTACAACACACCGTGTTCTTTTTGTGACTGATTTATATCAAACACAATTTGTAAATGTCACTTGTGTGTTACAGGTTTGACGTGCAATAAAGTAAATGTAGCTCATGGCGGGAGCAGCAGCAATATCTTCAACAGATATCTAAAAAATATTACAGTTTACATATATATATGACTGTATAATCCATCCAGAGCCTGCGGTGTAATAAAGTGCCAATTGTCCAGAATTAAATTGATTTGGTTTTTCCCATTGAGTTATCAAAATGCAGATGCGAATTATCCCGAGTCTGGGATAATTTCAAAAATAAATAAAACCACTGCCTCTACGAAAAGTATTGCACACTTACGTGGGAATCTGAGAGCTCAAATAATAACCTGAGTATATTTATTATAAAGGCACCCATTAACCAACAAATTAGCAAAAAAACCATATCAATTGTATGTAATGGTGTAATCTGCATAAAGGCAATAGAACGGAGCTAGTAGAATCAATAACAAAATAATCGGACAGGAACCTCCGTCAACAAATGCTTGATAAATGTTGACATCGTTATATCAATGAAGAAATTATAGCTTACATTGTTGCGTGCATGTGGGTGGGGGGAGTGGTGGCGCTTTGGTTAGGCCGACTAAGCGGTGTGTAAACTTCACCACGAAGAAGACAAAGGCGGCCTCTGCATGGTGCTGGCGACCTACCCCTTCGTTTTTATGTGCCGGCCTCATAGGTTCTCGCAACACATTTTCCCCAACAGTCTGGTAAGGTTTTATTGCGGATCGTTTGCGCTTCCGTTAGTGCACTGAGCTATTAACCTGGTTAGTTGAATTAGATTTCCCGGCCACAGCCAACATCAGTGACACCAGTTTAACACGTAGGCTTTCGCGACCAATATTATTCATAATCAACGTTTTTGGGTTTAGATCGCGTTATTTATAAATGTGTCGTAACCCTCCACCACTCGACACGGCCAATCAGTAAAAAGTGTCACGTTGAAAAAAGACAAATAGTTTTGTTGTTGTGGTTTCACGCTTCAACACACCGGTGGGCTAAAGCAGTGAACTATTTGTCTTTTTTCAACGTGACACTTTTTACTGATTGGCCGTGTCGGGTGGTGGAGGGTTACGACACATTTATAAATAACGCGATCTAAACCCAAAAACGTTGATTATGAATCAGTGACACCTTAAACATTTCTGGGCCTCCCCTAGGTTCACTTAGGCTTAAATGAGAACCTGCTGTGGTATGTGAACATTTATCACTGGGGAGGTAATATCAACTGTGCACGGTGCAAGTCACACCCTGGTGCAATTCTCGCCTTAATAGGTGCTCGCTGATAACACTTTCCACAATAGTCTATGGGGAGGATTGTTGTCGTGTCTTAATGTGGTAGTTAGCACAGCAGAGCGCACCACGAGTATTCCAAGCTTGCATCACTGACAAACGTTACGTGAACTGGAGGTGCGTATGCAGTTAGGTCACCACAGCCTAATAGAAGGATGTCATGTCAGTGTTAGCAATGAGGAGACAAAGGTGGCAGGGAATTGTTGGTGATGGCCAAACATCGTCCCCCAGTGTGTCATGCTCACCGTAAAACGTGCTCGTTAAAAGCACCTGTTTCTACAGAATCTGAGGTTCAATGGGGGTGTTTGTCATTGTATTTATACAGACTGTATTACTCGGCTGGATTCAAACACACTTACTCTTTCCTTCATCCTCAGCAAATAAACACAATTCATGTTTTCCATTTACTGTATGTACATTTAAAAAAACACATCAATTAACATATTTGTAACCTCTGAAGCAGCTACATTTTGAAAAATTTATTTCTGGAAAAATATATCAACCTTGTAAGACAAATATCATGACCGTATGGGCTGTTGGACTCCCCCAATCATTATGTACATTACACTTTAACAATATTTCGCTGGGTAATGCCGCTTTAGAGCCTGTGGCTCACAATCGGGTTCAGATGTCAGGTTCAGGGCGACGGGATGGCACAGTGGTTACAACTGTGCCTCACCACAGGAATCACCTCGGTTCGATTCCCGACTCGGGCGTCTTTCTGTGCGGTTTGTATGTTCTCCCCCCTGTTCTGCACGAGTTTCCTCCCATTGCTAAAAACACAAATGTAACTGGTCATGGCCAAAAAAGCCCAGTGATGAAAGGATACCTGTATCGTGCCCAATTGGGATGAAACGTAGCAATATCTCCCCCTACTGAAAAAACATTGTCAGAACCCGTAGGTAAAAAACTAAAATAAAATCAATGAAAACAACTAAATTTAATCACGACGTTTCGGAGGCAACACAAGTTTCCGTCTTCAGGTGGAACCGTTACAGCCACAATCACTGTAGTAAGT
Organism: Lethenteron reissneri; assembly: GCF_015708825.2. Classification (NCBI taxonomy): domain Eukaryota; kingdom Metazoa; phylum Chordata; class Hyperoartia; order Petromyzontiformes; family Petromyzontidae; genus Lethenteron; species Lethenteron reissneri. Next base: position 8,154,616 of record NC_083801.1, read on the forward strand.
TAGTTGTTTTCATTTATTTTATTTTATTTTTTGAACTACGTGACTTTACCGAAAAAACCAAAGAGTATGAATCCTTGCAGTCATGAAAGCTTCAAATCTAGAATTGTCAGAAACCTCTGGAAAAAATAATCTTGAGATTCAGTGAGGCTATCCTGGATGAACAAGCGTAATAATAAAACATATTTCAACGTGGGTGAGCACAGCCCTTGATCCACCCGGGGTTGTTACAATGAATTTGTACGGCTCTTTAAGAAGTGAACAGTGACCCTACTGTGGGAAGACTCTCCTCCACCTTCTAGAACATTCTGTGATCAGATCCAGGAAGCATCTCAGGCATCAGCACTTAATTCAGCTTGAATTCACGTCCTGAGCATTTACAATGTGAGATTGATTCACTTATGATGATACCCTTTGCAGGTTGTGGTGAAGGTGTGCCACCAGTGGAGACCTGTTGAATGGACGTTATAATCAATTTTGTGATATCTTCCATGGCCAATTCTCCCTCGTGGTGTGTGCCACACTGCCATTAGAAATGCCCTAATCTTTTGACCCAACGTAATAATATTATAGAAAGGAACACCATTACATTGAAATATTGACTCTCTACCACTGGCTTAGCGATTTCAAAAGAAAATGTGCACTGTCTCGCGCTTGTCTGAGCATGAATACATTGTCTTGATATTAAATGTTTAATGTAACTTGACAGTTTGACGAACAAATAGAATAATTACGTTGTCTTGCATGCATTTCTTATTTCAATGTAGCTGTACTATTGCAGCTATATATTTAAATATGTACTTAACAAATACGATGAATGCTACATCAGTATCTGTAAGTTTATGCTTACACATATACCGCATATAGTATATGCTTCATATATATCTTCCCAGCTTGAGTAATTTTGTTTGTTTAACAAGGTTTCAAGAGACTGGCATTGATGGAGACATACAGGCTACTTATGCGTATGCTTAGGAAATATTATGAATGACCCTCATAGTCTGTCAATCTATCCATCCGTATAAGGACAGAAACTAGACGTATTTGAACAATAATTTCAAATCCCTTAAACCAATACCAATTCAACTGAACAATACCAATGCGTATTTATATTTGAGGCACACTGGGAAACAACACACTTTCAAAGAAGCATCTTTTTCTATTTATAAGATGTTAACAGTATGCTGCGTATCAGTAGAATGAGCATGTGTACCTCAGAATGTGCAGAGAGGTGTGAACGCGTGTAATGGAGTGCACGTTCCACTACTCAAATAGATTTGCCACTTAATGTGTTTTTCCCCCTCATGACATCACGGGTCCTGGAAGGGAATTCTGTGTAATTGGTGTTAATTTATGGTTTAACAAAGGTGCCACCGTAACACGACACACAACTCTGATGCAGCCAACTTATTATCAATATTCACAAGGTAAGTGCCACTCCATAATCATTAAAAACAATTCCACTATTGTCCCTTAATAATGCATATGCAATCGCTTATGATTAACATTATGAATATTCAACTCGGACGTAATTGACCGTACGATATATGTGCATGCAACACTCTGCATACACTCGAATTACAAATCACACACACCAGCTTGTCACAAAGGGTTACTGATTTTTGTCAAATGAGCACCATTCTGTAAAATGAAAGCCGATATGAAATGATTGGTGAGTCACGATGTATTTGAAAGGTATGGGTTACAAATAAAATAAAATGACAAAAAAATAATGAAACGTTCAATAATGGAATCTATTGCTGCAGCTAAGAACTTGTTTTTTCCATTTCTTATATTTCATCGTACATTGCAGCGCATATGTGAAAATATCCTCTTATGTGTGTGAGTAGAAAATAATTGTTTTTATCAACTTTAAAATAAAGCTAAAGGGACTTCATTGGCAGTGGTGTATAAACATAGAATAAATACACTCCACAACTGTCGTGCTTGTGGGACACAGCTGAAAATATTGTATTATTAAATACACGTGATGATGATTATCACGGTGGTTGCTGGCAGTGTGTTTCTCAGCCTGTGTTTATTTTTTCATGAGTACTTTATTACATTCAGAAATCACATTGCTTCAGACACTCACGTGTCGTGCGCTCCATACTAAAGAGTCAACACGCTAAGGTGTTTCAATGCAAGAGTGCTAAATGTATCTTCATAACATGACAACCACATTGCAAATAAATTAAGTATTTCATTCAGACACTGCACACGGCTATCAAAGCAACAACTGCTCATTGAATTATAGGCAAAGACGTGCAGGAGCCACTCCTCTCCGTGTGATAGATGGGAGTGGTGATAGTGCCTCTACGCTACGAAGCACCACCACCCGAGTTTGAGCCCCATCTCACAGCGAGCACCCGTGGACATGGTCTGAACCAGGTCCTGGGCCTCCCGTAGGTAAACTCAGGCTCAAACGAGTACCTGGAGTGTTGTGTGAACATCGCCAACTAGGGATACAAAGGCGGCCGGGCGTGGTGTCTTCCACCCACCCCCTTGCGTGCCATGCTGGTCTTCATCAGTACTCACTAACAGCACTTGTCCTAAAAGTCTGTGAAGGCTATGTGGGGCATGTTTGTCTTTGATAGATCAAAACTCAGAAGAAGACATGCTATGCCAACACGTTAAGAGTGCACGACGTGCCTCTTTTTCATGAGGATTCCTTTGGCAATGCAGCTGCAGGCAATTTATTATGAATGAGTGCTAATACTTTTTCAGGTGACACGCAGTCATGACCTGCAAGGGCTGCAACAGGTTAGTATGTATTTTCAATGCATACTTTAATGGCAGACTTCCTCTTTAATGAGTCCCTCTCAGGATAATGCTGTTATATAATTGGGAGTTGGTTGCTCATTTGCTTGCTGAACTGCCGCCCGTGTGCTGTATGATCTGGGTCTAATTTAATTTGTGACAATTATTTCAATTACCATGCTCTACTAAGCTTCAAAGCACAAATTAATAATGAGAAGAAATGCACTGCAATAGCACACTAGCGCTGAATTGAGAGAGGAATACTTGTTCATTGTTTTTCCAGATTGTCTCACACATTTCACGCCGGCAATGCTCGGAATAATTGTATAAGCTTTCTTGGCACCGAAATTCAACTGCAAATGGTCGTGCATAAGTGTTTTGTCTTTCAGGTAATCCGCAGTGGACTTAATTAACAGTGGAATATTAACGGTTTTTGTTTGCAATTTAAATAATACGATGGTATTTAAGACATACATTGGGGTTTTTTCTCGTCTCAAGAGAAATTCCTCAGGGAAGGCGATGTCTCTTTGCAGTTCTCACCACATAAACATGTGCCGGTATTCCTGATTCCTATCTCTGTGTGCTTAATCAAGCCTGTGCAGTGAACCTATCATGCACTCGCTCACAAATGTGCGTGCAATTCGATGATTCTGCATTCCTCTGCATTACAAACAATGTTCCTTCTGGATATAATTTATGATGCCACCTTTTTCCATTCAAAACCAGTGGAAATAAATGAACAGCAAACGTCATTTTCCTCTTTCCCAATCGACACAACTATATCATCCACGTTAGAATGGACTAACATGAGATGAAAAACAGTGCTCAACAAGCATATGTGATTTATTGTAGTTCGTTACATGTGCTTGTTTATTCATGCTGGTTCTGATGTGCTTGTGATAATGTGCTTGAACATATGTGCTTGTCACGGCATTGTAGCACATCTTTGTGTGCCTGTGTATAAGGAGAGTGTATTGCCATGTGTGTAGAGGGCAATCTGCCCAGTGATGAGTATGGTCATCGAGGATGACATCAGCTACTTGGAATAAATTAAGTTCCAGCTCAGCCCCTGCCGTGTTTTCATGACCACAGGGAAACATGCCGTCCTCCCTGGCAAACCAGGCTGAGAGACTAAACACCAGTGGGCTCATTTTATCTGGGCAAAGCTCAAAACCAGTCATGACATCGTGGGATCAATGTGGAAACAGGATGCGCAGCCAACAGTAAACTTTGCTTGTTTCAACTTCGGGGCTCTATTGTTGTTTTGAGGGTTCCACGGTGGTGAGATATTAACTACCTTGCCTGGTGTAAAGAAAGTCGTGGGTTCAATCCCAACCCTGACGCCTGTATATTTGGATGTTCTGCCTGAGAACGCATTGATTTTTCACCTGGTCCTCCGGTTTTTCTCTCCACATTTAGAAATGTGCGTTTAAGAGTATTTGGCTGCGATACATATCCACATGATAAGCCACTTCAATGAGCTATTGTTTGTGGCCAGGTTGCTTCTGAAAAATAGCAATATAGCTCAGTGGACCTTACCTGGTAAAATAAAAAAAAGTTGAATTTAGTTTTAGTTTAAAATGGGGAAGAAGATGACAACCTGCTCGCGAAAGCACAACAAATGTCATCACACCGGCGGCCGAATGCCCGACAATGGTATCCCGGCCTGAAAAGCAACAGCACAGAGAGCATTTCACAAGGTCAGAGCAATGTGAATGTCGTCCCATCGCTGCGAATCATGCAGCTTAACGTCGAGGGCCCCTCCAGTGCGAAATGCGATTACATTGCGAAGATTCTCCAGTTTCAAGAGGTCGACGTCTTTGCACTGGAAGAAACGCATCTGGATCGACAGTGCCCTCGGTCAAAGATAATCGGATACACTCTCATTGCTGCAAGCCACCATCCGAAACACGGCCTTGCCACATACGTAAAGAACGACCTGAAGGACACGGTCCAGGTCGTGCCACACACCTCGCCACACTACATCGCCATCGAGATCAACAACGTGACAGTGGTCAACGTCTACAAGCCTCCAGGTATGGAATGGTCGTGTCCGGCATTACCGAAGCCAAGCCACCCTATCATCCACATAGGCGACTTCAACAGCCACCTCACCTTGTGGGGCTATAGCGCCAACGATAGAGCTGGTGAACAACTGACATCATGGGCAGCAGCAGAAGACCAGCACTTAAAAGACCGCGGTACGTTCAAGTCAGCGAGCTGAAAAAAGTGTGAAACGCCCGATTTATGTTTTGTGTCTCGGGAGCAGAAGAGAAATCTGATGCCGTCGACGAGAACAATCCTAGACGACTTTCCAAATAGCCAACATAGACCTGTAGTGATCCATATCGGTCTTCAGATTTCACTCTTCCGCTGCGCACCAATACCGCGTCGGAATCTGAGATCAGCTGAATGGGTGAATTTCACTGCGGACTTGGAAGAATCAGTTGGAATGATACCTCCACGTGCAGTCAACTACCGTCACTTCGTTGGTCTCATCAAGGCAGTTGCCAAGGCCAACATCGTAAGAGGCTTCAGAAAGGTCTTCACTCCATGTTGGACTCCAGAAAGCGAACAACTTTTCCGGAAATTCAATGCTGATAAGAAGCAGGAGACTGCAAAAGCTTTACTCGAGTCACTGAATTTGCAAAGAAGAGAAAGGTGACGTGAAACAGTTGAGGCACTTGACTTTGCAAAATCGAGCCGTAAAGCCTGGCGCCTCCTGAGGTTGATGGGAGCTGCCGCGACGCCAGCCGATAATCCTCGGCAAGTCAGTCCTGACGAGATTGCTAGGCAACTTATCAACAATTCACGAACTTCAATCGACAAAAGCATAAGACGGCAAGTCTACAAAGAACTTTATTGCACACTAGATAGCTGCCAAAAAACCTCTGAATTCTCCCGTCCATTCTCAGTGGAGGAAGTAGATGCCGGTATTGCCCAGTTGAAATGCGGGAAAGCCTCAGGTCTTGACAATATTTATCCAGAATTCATCAAGAACTTGGGACCAAGAGCAAGAAAATGGCTAGCCACATTCTTTACTGATATCCATTCCACAAGCATCATTTCGAAAGAGTGGAAAGAGGCAAGGATAATAGCCATTCTGAAACCAGGCAAGGACGCATCGGACGCTCAAAACTACCGCCCTATCTCCCTACTCAGCGTCAGCTACAAACATTAGAGACACTGCCACTTGGTGGTCTGAATTATGGGCGGCGATGGACGTGGCAAACAAAAACATCATTTACGATCCGGCGGTAAAAATACCGGGATTCTCTCTTCCACAACGACTATGAATCACATTGAACTGCGCTCGAACACAACACGGCAGATGCGCTTACACATTCCATAAATGGAAGATCAAAAATCGCCCAACTGCGACTGTGGAGAAGTCCAAACCATCAAGCACATCACCGATGAATGATCCATCCATGCACATCCTGGCGGTATCGCTGAAATCCACACTGCGTCAACCACATCATTGGACTGGATGAGGAACCTTTGCATTCATTTATGATGGTCATTGAGAAAAAATCTAAACTGCTGCTTTTCACAATGCCATACGAAAGAAGAAAAAATACAAAATAAGACATTGTAGCTTGGGTTCGTATCGTCATCCAAGACTCTATTAATTGTATGTTTAAAAACACTTTGCATTTTAAAAACAACTTCCCATAATAGAGAGGAAGAGAGTGAAAGGGATGAAGCCGTGTGGCTCATGACGTAGAAGGAACATGGGTCTGCTATGTGGTGCTGATCCTGGGTTGTTCCTGGCCAACCAATCTCTGTTGCCAGTGATCATGGAAATGTGACGTGTAGAACAAAGGTGTGTAGATGTTGCTAACATAGTCCAGGAGGGTTTGAGTGAGTCACCAATACAATATCTAATTTCCACTCTATATGTATATATATATACACGTATTCATGCTCGGTCAAACAGACTGGTGATTTTTTGGTTATACCGTACATGTAAAGCACTTATTAAACATGAATTGGCCAGACATTAAAATTAATGACTCAACTGAAAAGGGTTTGAGTCTTTCCTGCATAATTTAACATCTTTATGCACGTACAATATTTTTTAACAGTAAAAACATTACATGAACCTCAGCAACCTTTTGTCAATTCACTGCTGGACGGTGTGAGTTTGTGAAAGGAGGATGGGGAGGAGGATTGTGGGGGAGGGCCCAGGACAAATTCAGATATTACGCTCGTCACTGATGTAAGCCGGCACGAGGAATCAAGCTCATGTCACTGGGTTTATAGCAAAGTGTGCAAACCACTGCGCCACCGCTCCCCCCCAGTATGTTCAGGGATCAGTTCAGTTTAAATCCGTGTTTGTGTGCTTTTGGTGCACAGTGCGTGTGTCAGTTCATGCAGGTGGTGAGTGTAACACACCTCAGACAACTGCTCGTGTGCTTTCACAGGGTCAACATTTTCCATTTTCCCCCAATCAACAGTTGTGCGCAACACATCATGACCTTATTTACATATAAATGAGGAATATTGGTAAACATGAGGAATGGATCATTTGCGAGTGCAAGGAATGGAGCATGAGACCCCCTAAGGCAGTGTTCATGTGCTCACACAAACACATTTGGACAATCACACATGTGATACGTGTGTGATCATGCGTGCTGGTGGACATACGCTGATGTGTGTGGGGAGTGGTAGCGTAGTGGTTAGCATACTGCAATACGAACCCGGCAAACCCGAAAAAAAATAATTAATATCATCTGAACTGGTTCTGGGCCTCTCCTAGGTTAACTCAGCCTCAAAATTAGTACCTAGCACAGTGTGCAAACATCGCCACTAAGGAGACAAAGGCAGCCGGGCATGGTGCTGGCCATCCACCCCCTCATGTGTCCCATGCCGGACTTCAAAGGCGCTTGCGAACACCACTTGCTGCCGACACGATGGATGTACATCCCTAAATAATAATTCCATAAATTTCGATTTAAAGCTTTCGTGACTGCAGGGATTCATCTTCTTGGTTCTTTCGGTAAAGTCACGTAGAAGGGAAATAATAAAATAAATAAATAAAACATTATAAAATAATTCTCACGACGTTTCGGCCACAACGCAAGCAGCCGTCCTCAGGTGAAGAACAGGTCTGTCGAGAAGACAGAGTCTGAATGACTTTGTCTCTGTCGTGACTTTACCAAAAGAACCAAGAAGATGAATCCCTGCAGTCACGAAAGCTTTAAATCGAAATTCATAGGTGCTTGCGAACACCACTTGAGCCAAAAGTCTGTTTTGCCTATACGGGGGATCTTTGTGTTGAGTGCACACGAGTGATTGCAATGACCTTGCTGGCAGAACTTGAGTTCGCGCTGGTCGGCAATGGTGGCTTGAACCTTCTCTCGGCCACTCCTCCGCATGCTGCTGCGTCGGCTGACCCGTCGAGTGTTGGTCTCCCCCCAGAGGTTGGAGCCGCCGTGCATGCTCGGAATGTTCAGCACTGTGATGCCCTCCAGAGAACTGTTGGCCAGATCCAGCTGCACGCCGTCACACTGGCACAAGGGGATGCGTGGCATACAAATCCTTGGTCAACGCTCTAGTCCAGTGTTCTTCACTAAGTTTCAGAGGGGGGGGGGCACTTTCGCAGATAGTGTGAGGGCCGTCGCACATTTGAAACCATTGAGTTTGACAGCATTATGGACGTTTTTTTCACATGTGTGTATTTTCGGGAGTCTCACTAAAGGCCACCATTGTCTGCCAGATGCCCGCAGGCCGTGCAATAAAGAACACCACTCTAGTCGCATCTGAAAGGGAATCACAACATTTACATAGTAGGTGAGCGTGCAAAGCCGAAAGGCGCATGTTGGACGACAAATAAATGTTGACCTGCAAAAAAAGAATTTTCCACACCAATCAAGCCTTTAAATCCATTTATTTTCCTTTGAAAACTCGTGATTGCTCCACTATAATTGCCGTAAACAAGGGCAGCCAGAATAAAACACATTCCTGCGGAGGGAGCTGGTAGAACGTTGGGTTGCTCGGTCAATGGCCAGGGGTCAACGGCGGCGTGGTGTATTCCGCAAATAGGGCCGACTGTGAGGGCGGGCACAAGCCGGCGTGAGTAGGTTAAACGTTGAGTTTTAGAAGGGCACCACGGGGTGATCAGCCCCTCCCCACCTAGCCCCACCCCTCCCACCCCCCACCCCAGCCCCTCCCCACCCTCCCCACCCAGCCCCACCCTCCCCACTTAGCCCCTCCCCACCCTCCCCCACCCAGCCCCTCCCTCCCCACCCAGCCCTTCCCTGCACGACGGATGGACACAATAATCCCCTGTGGGCTGGTGTAACCAGGAGGTTCCTACCAGTATTAATTATTTGCATATGAGCACAGTGGCAGTTGCATTTTATTTTCAGTCTATAATGAAAATGTTTGTATCATGGCGCATTTATATCTGCTGCACAATATCCGCTCTCCTCAATGCTGTCACCACGTCAGCCCCGTTAAGTACCCAGCTCAGTATTTATATAAAAAACTAAAAATGGATGTTCATTGAAATGAATAAATCAGCTGGGAATAAAAGATCACTCTTGAGTTTCCCCCATGTTTCTGGAATGTTAATATGCTTTTAAGAAACAAAATCCTCTTTACAGGCTTTTTCCCCATTCAGTTGATCAACAATCCAAAGCTGAAAATAGGTTTTTTTTCCCCTTCTATCTGGCCACAAAACAGGTGTTAAGTGGTTAAAACACAAAACTAAAACCTTTTACAAAGAATCATGTCAGACATGCTTGTGGTCAAAATGCAAACAAAAAACACTCTGATAATAAATGCATTGTCTTTGAAACTGATTGGTCCACACCAGAAACAGCTTTCTTTTGAGCCTCGTCTCAATCCAAAGCTGTTTTCATGTTTGCACTCGTGTTTAATGATGTAACATGTCAATTAAGCGTTTGTTTGTGAGCTATATGCATAGACGTGGCTTCAGAAATGCTATTTTTTTTCATCGACAAGGCTCTCCTTTTCTAAACACCCACGATGTTATATTGTAATTTTGCATATGGGACTCACTGTTTATCAGGACATGCATGTAATGTTTCAGTTATTTATTTTCAATTAATGTTAACATTTCCCAAAATATGAATAACTATGTTGGGTATTTTTTCCCAGGCCTTGAGCCATCAAGAAAGTAACATTCACTGTTCAAAGAAAAAGTGTTGCATTGTACGAAAATGTGAGAAATGTGCAGAAGCAGCTGAGGAAAAAAAATGGACGTGTGTCACATTGATCAGCCCGCGTGCTAACATCTTCGAACAAAAAGTATTCCATTGCGTAACTTATTCTATAAAGTAATTACCTCGATAATAAACACTGGGTGTAATTCCCATGCATTATATCAAGCAACAAGACACTTTATGACAGTGATCATTATTAATTTATCTATGAAAGCTTCTGTGTGTCTCAAGACTTTATTTTATGAAGTTAGTGTCCCATGTCGAGAAGCTTTACCAGTTTCTTTCTCGAGTATTTCACATCTAGAATGAGGAACCCACCGTTGAACCTCTAAAATGCCGTACAGATGGGTGAGAAATCTACTAAAGCAACACTCTTTCGATCGTATACTTTAGCGGAGTGCCCCTCACATGGTGCATCGGCAAGGTCAAGCAAATAACAAAGCGTTCCTGAATTAGCTTTGGTCATAATCGCCCTAAACTAAGTGGTGCCATCATGGGTACGGCCCGTTTTTTTGAGTAGATGGTTCTGCAACACAGCAAGTGCCATGTCTGCACAGACAGATGCTGGTTGACCAGTGCTTACTGGCCCTATCGCAACGTGGTTATGGCACTTTAGCGGGCATGTTAAAAGAAAAAAAAAACATTGTGGACACAAATGTAATATACTGCCTTTCATTATTGTACTGCATTATGTAAGTGTGCCCGATTTTATGGCTTACATATCTAAACACATTTGGTCCTCCTCAGAAAAACGCATAAGAATATAGTTTGTCCTCACCCTGTGACCTTGCCATCAATCACGTGGTACTTAAACTAATGCACAATGGCCAGGATTGCTTGTTGCTACCCCGTCAGCATGCCTTGAAATCGTTACTCTTTTTCTAACAATGCCATAGCACATGGTTATGCACTGCAGTAAATGTAAATATACCTGCCTTCCTCTGCATACATAACATTACGCATTAACCTGGTTTACTAAGGCTTCAGTTCCCCTTTGAAAATGGTTACGTACAAAATCCCACTGGTGATTGGCAAAATGTATGACAAGATGTCAGGTCACACCTTCAACCTTCAACAAGGACGGTGTCCCACGTGACATTTTAAATCGTTCTCGATCCACCAAAAAATACAACACCCTGTGCAAATACACAAAATTTTATTACGTTTAAATGTCTGAGATCAAAGAAACTCTGTAGGTATAATAGTCTCCTATTATATTGTTACGGATAATATATTCACCCTTCACAGCTTTCTCCTAGAATTTAAGCAACAAACATACCCAAACTTGTAAAAAAAAAACTATAAAGGATAGTGTTTACCCGGATGTTCATTCAACTTGTTAAATGTTGGCAGTCAACCTACTTTTTTTGGTCCTGGCTTGTGTTCTGTCATTTTTAAAAAATACAGTAATATTCAGTCAGCAGCAGCAGCAGCCTCCCAGCTGTGTGCCCGGGCATGCTTTTCGTATCTGCTGCTCTCTCTACGCGCTCATTATTCTTACGAAGGAATGCAAAAATAGGCAAGAGTCAGCCAGGCCTAGAAGCCTTTGATCTTACATCCAGCTGTGGCAATTTTTCAACCTTAAAGTTTAATTTAAGAAACTAAATTACTAAAAGTGACAAGGTGGCTGGATGTCTGGGGCCAACGTTCATTTGAGGGAATGGGGCCAACAACTACGTGATCTTGGGTTTAAGTGCCCTGTGATATAAAATGAAAATGCGCTTTCCACTTTACTAGGCTCTTCCCATGCACTGTGTGATGGTAACAGCATCGTTACTTCTTTACTTTACACCGCTTAGATTAGATGTAACTTGCAAAATTTTAATGTGTTGGTGTTCACACTTAAATTTGGTTGCACTCAAGCTCCGAAAAGACAAGCGTACTCAGCCAAAGAGATGAAGTTAATGCGGCAATGGCTGAAAGCGCCATCTCAGTTGAGCTGTGGTGAAGACATTTCTTTAGCCACGACGACGAAGGTGGAGGCAGGTTAAGTCTTCATCACAAGTTCTACTTGCTCAATAGCCGTGCTTCTCTTACTTTCATCGGCAACTAATATAAGCAATATTTTTCTTGCATATCACTCTAAATGTCACCCCTACCTCTCTGCCACCATCGAAAACCCCATGAAAAAACCCCACGTATTTACAAAATAACTTAGTTTTTTAACCATCGATTTTACCGACACACACACATTGACTTCATATGCATTTAGAGAATGTAAAAATCATTGTGTCCAAATTGCGGGAGTAAAACGCAAGCTCAGCTGCGGAGCTCCCTTCACTCTTCATATTAAGTGCGATATTACATGGCTTTTCCTTGCAGAGTTGCTTAACACTGTACCGCATGCATAAATACACTGTTGGAGGGAGAAAAACGCATGGGCAACCAATCAATTAATCTCATGAGGATTCCTATTAAGTGCCTTGCGTTCGATTTTTTCCCCATTTACTTTACTGAATTGATAACGAGAAACATTGACCTTAATTATTTAGACCCCTATTTATGAGGGACATTCATGACAGTCACATTCATGCTATTTCTAGGCCCAGTTTTTTATTTGTGAATTCAAGCAAAAGCAGTCAATTGCTCCGTGTTAGAGAAGGCACGGAGGTAGGAGCCACCCAGGTCAATGGCACGGCCCACTGCTGTATGCATGTATGTGACGTACGTACGTCAAACTTCTTTTGCACCATACGTAGCCAACCGTGCTAATCGGAGGTGCAGGGGAAGGACAACAAACTAGACGCTAAAGCAGTTCTAAAGAAATGAGTCTTCAATGTGATGTGCACCTGAGTCACAAGAGAAAACAGTTTCTTCAATTGGCCAGACAAAGTGTTTGCCACTTTCACGCTAAATCTAAGTCCTTAATGTGAAAAAATGTGCCTTGTGTTGCATGTATAATGCTTCAGTTATACGGAATAATATTGTGTTGGCACTTCACTTTTTTATTGCACCATCTCAGTCAGATTATATTTCACAAATCGAATATCTATTTGGCCATCCGAACTGAATGTTTTAAAAGCTACTCACATAGAAAACCAATCGTAATTACCCCCAATTATATTGCATTTAAATTGAATTACAGGATTACATTTTATGACTTATAGTCATCGTTATTCCCTTTGTGCATAATCTGTAGTATTTTTGTATTTAAATTATGTTTTATTACTCTATTAGTTTAACATAACATACAAAACTTGCATGTTGTTTTGTTCATTTCCAAACCACATTTGTGCTGCAAAACATGTGGTTCGCGGTACTAAATTTGCTTTGAAACTTTCCCTGAAATACGACTTGTCTCAACGAGCTCACACATGATTATAAAGTGACCCTAATTGCTGGCCCTAAGGATACAGAGCAGCCTGGAAAAAATAGTCATATTTTATACATGTGTACCTGTTGGTGCGTGGACAATGTTTATCAATCCCTGATGGAAAAAAAACTTCCCTTGCCCATTTGAAATTGTATTAAAATAGAAGATGGATATGAGCACAGTTTCTGATCCTAGGAACACATCCTTACTTCACACTGATGGAGTGGAAGGTGATGGGCAACTCGTGATACAAGCACACTTCAGATAGTACACCGAGCGTTGCTCCCAAGTTCACTTCATATCGGACGTCTAACACATTTCCTTGTTCTTCTTCTTCGAAAAACCAATGACGACTTTAAGGGAGCCACGCAAAAATAAAATCCAAATGTGTATCATTGCTCAAATGGACATGGGGAGTTACCAATGTTCGTTGACTGCCCTGCACCACATATGAAATGGTATTCATACAATGTCGCCATCTTCTGCCTAACACTGGACGGTTTTTTTGTGTCGATTCATGGCAGTCAAGCACGGAACACAAATAATAATGAGAATCAAAATCTTTATTTATCACTGAAGGAATCCGATGAGTATTCATATTCTTGGTTCTTTTCGGTAAAGTCACGTAGAAGGGAAATAATAAAATAATAAAAATAAAACAATAACATTATCACGACGTTTCGATTGCAACACAAGGCAATCGTCATCAGGTGTGAAAAACACAATGCAAGATTCTTTTTTAAAAGTGGCGTTTTTTTATTAACGTTAAGAAAAACCCTTCTACGTGACTTACCGAAAGAACCAAGAATATGAATCCCTGCAGTCACGAAAGCTTTAAATCGAAATTTGAATCCGATGAGCTCTAAGGTTATTTCTCACAGAGAGGCAATGTGATGGAGAACACTGTCTGGTGGTGGCTGTGCTGCCACGGTGGCCTGCTAATCCAGCACTGTTGATGGCTGGTGGGATCACAAAAATCTCGTGAAATTCCTTTCCCATAGGCGTCGAGGTGTCATATCCTAGCTTGCCAGGAGAAGGCAGTACAGGCAAACGGACAAACCTCCATCCAGTTTCCATCTGCACGGGGAGGTAATGTTTCCCCTCCCTTGCACACATGGGTTTTCTCCGGGTGCTCCAGTTTCCTCCCGCATGTATAACCACTCAATAATTTGTTGAAAACACTTTAAAAATCTCAATCCAGGAACCTTCCTAAAAAAGAAGAATGCTGCGACTTTCCTAAAAGTAAGTAAATTACTGTTATAAAAAACACTCATTAATTGGTTAAAAACATCTTCATACATAGAAGACTGCAGAGCTTAGACAATTGTTGGCACCGGCTGACCACTTGCCTGGCTGCCTTTCCTGCTTGTCTGTGTTTCCTCAGCAATTGCAATTTGCATGACCGACACAATATAATGCAATTTCCATGAACGACACTATGTAAACTAACCAGTCTGTCTACGCACAGGCAGGATATTGTTGTAGAGCTTAGCGCCTTACACGGAGCAATGACAAACACTGATCTCAATTGCGTCTTCTCCTATGCAGTAGAACTGCGTGCAATCCTCATGTCGCGCATGACTGGTGTGTGTTCATTTTCAGCAAACGTATGACGATGATGTCGATGTCACAAATCCCATTCTCACCTCCACCTCCATGAACTCGTAGAGCTTCTTGCAGGTAGCAAACAGCGTCTCTGATGTCCCAAATTCAAAGTACCACAGCTTGTTCTTCATCCTGTATTCCGGTAAGAAAATGTGAAAATCATGCAAATTATTTTAAAATCAATGTTACTGAAAAGCTAAACATATGCTTTATACACATATGCAACAACTCCATTTGTACGGCACATTGTTTTGTACAGCGTCTTCAGATGCAGTTTACCATCCCTAAGACATCTCCAAATTGTAGTGTAATGTATTAATTGGCATTGATATTGTTTAAATCAATATTATCGTTTCGGACAAAGCAAACTCACTAATTACCATTGGGTACGGCTCAATTGAAGCTTCTTGTTTGCTGTACGTCTTTTTTATTTTACCATTTTTTTGTAAACCTAACCCGAACAAAGCACAACATACATCAGCCATCAGTATAACACGGGCCAGTTAGGCACTGGCAAACCATTATAAAATATGCCTTGTAGACATTTAATATGTATAAAGAAGCATGTAAATAATATTATCATCAATATAATATGAAGTATACACATCATCCGTTATTGCATGACAACCCAATGTATGCCTAAATTCAATGTTGCATTGGTATTTTTTTCATGCACTAAATGTGTCCGTATTTGTCTGAAAACATATCCTTTCAAAACTGTTATTTGGAAATGTCTCTTTAAAAACCACAAGGCCGAGTCGACCTAGGGGAGGTCCAGGACCGGTTCAAATAATCGTCACCGGTGGTGGCCGTGAGCGGGAATCGAACTCGGGTCGCCGGGTTCGTAACGCAGCGCACGAATCGCTACGCAGTCGCTGCCCCCCCCCCCCCCACACACACACAAGATAAAGACAAAGCTCCCCCGTGTAGCCTGTGAGACTGTAGGGGGCAAGTGCTGTTAGCGAGCGCCTATGAAGGCCGGCACGGCACACGAGGGGGTGGGTGGCCAGCACCACGCCGGCCCGCCTTTGTCCCCCCAGTGGAGATGTTCACACACCCACACCAGTTACTCGTTTGAGGCTGAGTCAACCTAGGGGAGGCCCAGAACCGGTTGAAATAATCGTCACCGGTGGTGGCCGTGAGCGGGAATCGAACTCGAGTTGCCGGGTTCGATATATTACTTGGATAGTGTATTATACAATATCATGGTCATCATGGATTATCAACAGCCATGATCAATCCATCAATCCACTGCTGGTTGAGGGTTTCCCCACATCTTTGCCATCTCTAAGAAATATGCTCAAAACGGTCATGGTTTTTTTTTAGGAACTGCAGGGGACAGCACAGCACTATATAACAAGTTTTGGCATACACTTCCATAAAATATACTTAACAGAGGCGTTAATTGTGTAATAAATGTACCAGACCCAGAATTTATTGAGTGGAATATGAGTTGGCTGATCTTATATTAAGCCTAACACGGTCAGTCACAGAAAACCTGCTTTGGAAGGTGTGATTAATTACTGTTTTACTTATAAATGGGACTCAGCAGCATGCTCCTTGATGTGTGAGCACTTAGCATTGGGGACTGTGAATGCATCATGAATGGAATAAAGCCAAGCCTGACAACACGGGCTGAATGTAAACAAAATCTCTCCAGTCGATTTTGACCAGAAGCAGATTTAACCACTCATGCAACAATGAAAACACTGGTCAACACACTTTTTCTGGCATAAGGTATTCCAACGGGTTAAGGTCAATTTGGGGTGCTGATTCCAAAAATAAACATTGCAGAAGAAAAATATTAAATAAATGTGGATATCTACATAAATGATATTATAAACACACTATCCTAAAATACAGCACCATATTTTAACACTAAAGCAGTCACTGACTCGCAACAACTTGCAATCATAAGTGACAGAGGTTAATTTCGGGTAAAATCAATGAAAATGGGGTATGCCGATAGCATAAAAATTGAGATGTGATAGAGCAAATCTGAGATCAGATTTGGAATCAGCGCCCTGAAATTAGTCTAAAACGCTGCAAAAGTCCAGGCCAGAAAAAAAAGTTTTTTTTTTGTTGACCAGTGAAATAGACAAATATTGGGTGGGGTGTCAGTGCGATATGCATCATATAATTTACTCGAATGTTCTAACATGTAAAGTAAGAAGATTCAGCCGTAACACCTCTGTAAAAAACATCTTCAGAGGCTGAATTATAAATTTCAACTATTATTGTTCGCAGAATCAATTTGACTGGATTAGAGAATACGCCTAGAACCCTAGATGAATGACATCATTCAAACTGCTAAAAAAAAAAGTACGCGTGCTCGAACATGATATGTCACTCAAAGAGACGATGGTCAAAGAACAATGATGGAGTGGCAGACATGGAAGGAACCACTTTGGAGAAGACATCCAATGGGGGAGACAGAGCAATGAAATCAGCTCGTGTGCAGTTGCTCGGTGGATTGACTTTGTTCTACACGATCCCAGGGTTGTGAGAGATGGCAGAAGCCTGGGGAGGCCTGCAGCCCGCAGTGGACTGACCGTGGATCACGATCTTGAATGTTAATTGTTCAGGAAAACCTCACTGAGCCCAAAGACTCTTATTTTCAGGAGGGCTATGTTGGTGATGCTTGGCAAATAAACTGTTTTGTTGCATGTGGGAGGAAATTAGAGTACCAATAGAAACTCCACTTGCAGGCGGTGCTACCATTCACATACGCACAGAAATATGTCAACAAGCTCTGCGGACAACAGTGAGGGCAACAGCCTGATTTTCTGTACCAGATAGCCATGTAAATGTATGGCAATAGTTCACAATGGTGCTTTGAAGAACACTTATTTCCTTACAGTTTAATTAATTATCTCACATTTTACCAACGTGGATACTTTGCTTAGCAACTGTCATATAAAACAACCCCTTGTACCCAGATTACCAAGGAGAGGATCGTGGCATCCACAGCTGCTTAGGTCACACAGGCACTAATGTGGAAGTATATATTCTGTTAACACGAGCTGTTCTTCACAAGTCATATTGGCTCTTTGCTCAAGCGAGTGTTCAGTGGCGCTAATCTATATCAGTCACCCTGAGCAAATGGTGGAAGTTTCACATTGTCCACGGCATGAAGCAGAGCCTTAATAAGTGTCCATGCTTCTAAGTGTTCATCAGCATAATGTGATTTTTTTTCACTCTTTTGTTGAGATGTTATAGCCACTGAACTTTTACCACTTCTGTTCATTATAGTGCGATTATTGCATGATAACCACATTATTATATAGCTGCTGTACGTCTTGGTGACGTGCTGGCATAATATTTTTTTAAGAAAGACAGCCGAGAGATGCTTGTGAAAGCCCTATTGCCCTACAAATGTCAGAACAACGTGTTCTCTCATCACAGCAATTAGGGACGAGTCACTCTATTTACATGTCCCAAGCCCCACAGCAACACAAACCCAGCAAAACCTTACCTTGATTTAAATAAATATTCTCACATTCAGAATGAGCATTGAAGAACTCTGGGGCACACTTTCTATTTGTTGTTATATAATGTGCACATCTCTTCTAATGCCAACATACCACCTCAAACATTAAAAGCACATGTGTATTTCTATTGGCTTGCTACGTGACACTTTGAAAACATGCAGGCATATGAGGCCAACATATACCCCTGTTGCCTGTCTAAGCAAAATTTGGGCCTGTTTATATTTTAATTCCTATAATTTAGGTTTCTAACACAACTTCGAATGCAGTTTTAAATAAGCATTGATGGGCTTCTTGAGAAAAAAAAACATTCAGAAAAATGTAATTACAGTAACAGATATGAAAAGGAAGTGAGTATTTCAATGCTGAAATGTACATATCAGTTAAACATTTTTAAAGCACTTCTAATCTGTTATTCGAGGTCGTGTTAGTCAATTCACACCTATTGTAACACACCAGCTTAATACCACGTAAAATGTCGTGGTGGATTTTTTTTTCTTTCACATCGCCCACTACGATAGGGAATTTAGTCGTCTGAAATGGAAGCTTCCTCACCAGAGGGAAAACCAATGTGAAACATCAGACTGGCACTGTCAGGGAACTGCAGGATTCTTTGTTCTATTTTGAGAAGCATTGGTGGAAAGGAACACACTGTTAGTAAGCGATTCTCTCACTCTTGACGGGTCTACGGGCCTCGAGAAACACATCATTTTTTTAAATACAGAATATATTTTCTACACTTTGTGAACTGAACATTCTGCTTGCTTATGCTAATTGGGAATGTTTATATATGTTATAGGTTGATCCATCTTCATAATTCGACAAATATACTACATTTTACTTTATTTATCAAAGGTTGAATTGAGATATTAGTCAATAATTGTGTTTTAATTCATTTCAATTTTCCTGAAAGATACATCACAATAAATTACCTTGAGTACATTTAAAAATGTGTCATTTTTTCCATTTTTTAAGGTCCTCATGAAAATATCCCTGCAGTAATTCATTATTAATGTGAAACTTGCACCACCACGGCATATTTGCTTGCAGCCATACGCTTCTGTCTGCTATCCAGCATACAGTTATGAGGTGTGCATGAAATACACTATTTGTAGTCAGTGGTGGATTTTTTATAGTTTTTTTAAGAGCTCACCAGCTTAGAGAACACCTTACAATATCAATATACCTGACAGGGAGAGGGTCATGGAATTGCAATACTATGCATTTACATCTAGATTTCAGCTTTTATGAGACACTTTTATATTTAACTTGGAGAACCTCTGACATGCATAAATATCACCAAGTTAATTTATAATTCTCTATCTTCTATATAGAAGTTGCAAAAGCCTGTAACTGTTGTGCACTTTTTCTTGAGTCCACAAAAGTTATTGGAGGGTAAACTGATACACGGTAAGAACATATATGAAATAGAAAACTGTAACTTTTCAAGTTGAACATGTTTTTCATAATCAACGTTTTTGGGTTTAGATCGCGTTATTTATAAATGTGTCGTAACCCTCCACCACCCGACACATTTATAAATAACGCGATCTAAACCCAAAAACGTTGATTATGAATAACATTGGTCGCGAAAGCCTACGTGTTAAACTGAACATGTTTGTTCAACCCTATATCTTAACAGGTATTAAAGAACAACAATATGGGCAGTCTGCTGAATGGGGAGATACAAATACATTTCATGAGAGCTTATCGGCATTCTAGCTATCAACTGCTACAAACACCCAAAGTGTTGTAGATGGGAGCATGACAGCTGAGCCATGGGCGGCCAACAACGTACACTTAGCTTCAGAGGTTAAGTTGGTTTGATTACTCTCACTGGCTTTCCCAGTCATGCCTTGCAGCTGCATGATGATCCAACGGTTGTGCTTCGATCACGTTCCGTTCTCTCTCGCCTGTGTGACAGTGCGTGTTAAAATAAAGAGTCCTGTGGCATTTAAGATGCCATTATTTACCAGTTTCATGACTAGATTCTCTGAAAAATATATATCCCCAGAATAGAATGTAGGTGCAATATTTTTTTGTATATATGTCTGATTTTGTAACTGGTGTGAACTTAAAAAACGTAATGTGCATAGCATTTAAGAAAAGTATAAATATCTGTACTCTTTGGTTATTTCGGTAAAGTCACGTAGAAATAAATTAATAAAATCATAGAGTACGAGGTTTCGATTGCAACACAAGTAACCGTCATCAGGTAGAACTACATTTGAGAGAGAGACAAAACACAGACACGGAGACAGACACACAAACCGAGAGAGAGACAACACAGAGACACACACAGAGAGACACACAACACACACGAGAGAGACACACAACACAGACACACACAGAGAGAGACACACAACACAGACACACACAGAGAGAGACACACAACACAGACACACACAGAGAGAGACACACAACACAGACACACACAGAGAGAGACACACAACATAGACACACACAGAGACACACAACATAGACACAGAGACCAATGCCTCTGTGTCGAGGCCTTGAATAGACGGGGGGGGCAGAGAGAGAGGTGGGTCTGCTGGGGCAGCTGCTGGAGCAGAGAAATTAGCCTTTCAACGGATAACTTAGGGTCTTGATCACAACTTGGTGTTTTAATGTATTTGAGGCCAGTAAGTGGTTTAAGTATATTTACAATGATTGCTAATAAGGCTTACATAACAATGAAAACATGTTAAAGAAACATAGTCTTTGGTTCTTTTGGTAAAGTTACGTAGATAGAAAAAATAAAAATAAAGTGACTAATCTAGATTTGAAGTTTTCGTGACTGCAGGGATCCATACTCTTTGGTTCTTTCGGTAAAGTCACGTAGGTATCAAATAAAATAAAATCACGACGTTTCGGGTGCAACAAAAGCGCCCGCCATCAGGTGGGACAACCAGAGCAAGAAACAATTGCTGAAGTGGGCAAAAGGGCTGCTGTAGCAAGCAACACAAGCAGTCGTCCGCTTGTGTTACGATCGAACCGAAGAATATTAATTCCTGCAGTCACGAAAGTTTGAAGTCAAAATGTGAAATAAACATTCTATATTCTGGCGAGCCGTATTGCTTCTGATGACGATACATTATTTTGGTGGGGCATAAAAAGCGAATCACAAAAGTAAAACACGTTTCACCTGATTTGCAGTTTTTTTGTTTAAGTCATTCAAATTGCTAAACCAACTGTTTTTGTTTTACTAAATACATTGCCACAACATTGTTTAAACTTTCCAAACTTCAAGCCATGAAACGCACTTTCATGAAATGCTGTTTTATTATAAAGTGACGAATACACAGGTCTTCTCGCAACCACTTTCAAACCTTAAAAAAGAATGGCTCATACACACTATGTGAAGCTCTACTGGCAAGATGGCCACAGTTGTTATGCGTACAGTACCAGCCAATGTATGCATGCAAAAGCAGGCGTGTTAAATTTAGACAAGCGCTTGGAAGGTGATAAATACAAAAAGGAATTATCAATAGTAATTACTAAGTAAGCTACTGAAAATAAAAAATTGTAACCACCCCATTAACTTTGGAATAAATTACTATATAACGTTAGATGCGTTAAACAACATGTCCTTGCTTCTTCAAAGTAAATGGATACAGGATCATAATTTAAAAATAGGTGTATCTGGAAGATGAACCAGTATAGTCGTTTCTTTGTCTATAAATAAGTAGCGATCCCTGCTATCCAAATTCAACTGTATGGAATATTTGCACGCTCATGGAGTGGAATGGTGGCATAGTGGTTAGCACACTGCTCTATGAACTCAGAGATCTGAGTTTGATTCCTGGCCAGAGCTAATAGTGAGGTGATATTGGAACTGGTTATGAAATAACCTGCAATGACTAGTGTGGTGAAGTATGGTCAAATAACACCCATGAACAACATGGCATGGGTAGGCCTTCATCCAGCAGTGGATTACCAAAAAAATGTAAGTTATAAATATTATGGTACACACAGAAAAATCGAGAAATGTTGTCATGGTTATATAAAATTAATCTCGTAAGCATGTCTTTTAAAAAATGTTTCGACATCAAAATATATAACAAATGTTAATATACATATTCACAGCTCTTGAAATGACTTTAATGACACCCTGGCTAGACCATAACGATGACTGTTTGAATGAGGACCCTAGAGGATGTGTGTGATCTTACCGGCTGTTGAATTTCTCTGGGTGCTTCTCTCTCATCAGGTGAAATCTGTGAGCTATTGAGGCATCCTAGGTGTGAAGAAACAATGAAACTGTCAATAATGTTTTCAGAGGCCAATCAACAAATACAAAAATAGTGAGAAGCTGTGTTTGTTATTCCCCATACACCACTCAAGTGATAAAACTGGTAATTAATTTAAAAACATGATTCAAATGTGCATACAAAGAGAATGCAAAAACACATTAATTTAAACATTCATTTAAGCCACGATAATTGTCAATTTGTATGCACCTTTCATTGAAAAATATACAATTTTATATTGTACTGATTGTACAATATCTGAAACATGTTTTAACCATCAATTCCTTTTATCAGTGAACACATTATGCAGTTCAAATATACTCTGCTTCTCTATGCTTTTAGAGTAGAAATAAATGACAATCGTGCATCAAAAAATAATATGCCCTATCTCTCACAGTGATCGTATACAGCTAGACCAAGCATGCTTGCAATTCTATTCTTGCCCAAAAAATATACATTCATTTCAAAAGTATAAAAATCTTGTTATATATGTTTTACATTTATATCATTATAACACATTGGACATGTGCATTATCATTGTAAATGTTGAACATTAAATTGATTAACAATGTACAAACAGCCGCATTAACTTTTATTGTACACAATCACACTACATCAAAGCAGTTCATGCAATGTCAGAGCGATTATATTTTGCTACAAATTTGGGTGTCAGCATTGATTAGTATGTACACGGCCCCTGCTCACACAACGCAAAACAGTTACCCACAGTGCATTACACAGCTTTCAATCAGACACGCAGGAGGATATGTGGTCGCATCGGATCTGGATCTCATCTAAATTCAAACGTCAATGTTGAAGAGTCTCCCTGCTCAAATAAGCCTCGGGTGATTGGTGGTGGCCCTGAGCCGGTGGATGGAAAATTCTATATTCCTCTGGCAGGACCACAGTATAATCACTGTTGTCACAAAGCAATGGTCATTTTGTTGACCGTAGTGAAATGATACGTTGTCTCGACCCCTGACCAATATTTGAATCCACAACCTTCCAATCCTGAGTTGGGCCAATTGGCCAGTTCTAAGCACAATCTACCCACAGTGTGTGCTTTGTCAAATCTCTGGTAAATCTGTGTCGACTGATGGGGCTGGCTCATGCTTGCAATAGAATTAGCTTTTAAGCTTTGTTTAACTTTTTTGTGTCACTCATTTGACAAAACTCAACGAGTACCAGTGATTTTGCAAGTCTGCTCCTATAACGTGTACCAAAACACAACGTATTTATTTTTTTAAACTGAAAAATTGAAATATTGTGCACTCTGTCCTGTATAAATTCCAACATGGCGAGCCATGACATGCAAAATATGGAGCCAATATAATGAATAATGTCATGTGCATTTAAACACTCTAATTTAGTATTCTAATTTTAAGACCAATAAGCACTAATTAAGATCGAACGGTGGCACAGTGGTTAGCATGTACTGTGTTATGAGCATCGCTACCCGAGTTTGATTCCTGGCCACAGCTATCTGTACTAGTCCTGTACCCGTCTTTGACCAATACACACAATGTGGTGTGGAATTTGGTTAAACAACCACCCTGCAAGCAACACAGTATGAGGAATCCATCATCCAGCAGTGGATTAACAACAAACGGTAATTATTATAATTTGCACTCTTATTTACATATATGTGGCTTGGTTGCAACTGGATAACATGTATATCTTCAGGTAAAGCATTTCTGCCTCACGGTTCAAAGCTTTGCCAGTTTCTGGACTGGTTCAAGTCGCCTCTTGACTCCTAAATAATGTGAAGTAGAATGTCTTGACATTAAAGTAGCGTCGTTATATGGCATGGTTTCTCTTATAAACTGTGGGTCCAAAACGACCCCGTCACTCTGAATATGAGCAAGCAATTGTGTGCCAGTGTGAAGGAATGATTTTCTATTATATCTGCACACGAAGCAAGTCTCTAAAAAAATTGAAGGAACTATCGTGAGTTTATTTATCTAGAAGCAGGTGATTGTGAGCTGTGCTGTCACCTATATTTGTTTCAAAGTTAACAATTTTGTAGGCATGAAAGGAAAGGACATCCTGCAAAATAGGTTTTATATTTGCTCGTGAGAGAATCCTTGGTGTGTGAAAAAAATACCAGTGTTTACATTATACATAGAAACACTTATGGCCAACGTCATTTGAAAGTTAAATGCGTAGTCTGTGATAAAGAAAAACAAGCAAAAAGGGTTTAGTTTATGACCCTTCGGATGAACTTTTTAACTTCAACGGAGAACCATTGCCTGAAAATGTCACTGCTTATTTTCCTGAGTCATAAGTGTCCCTCAACACGAAACATCTGTCTACAACAGCTGAACAATCTTGTCCATGTATTCATATTCTTAGGTTTTTTTCGGTAAAGTCACGTAGGTAAAACATTTAAATTAATAAAAGTAAAATAAAAAATAAAATAAAATCACGACGTTTCGGAGGCAACACAAGCTTCTGTATTGTCCATGTATGCATAATAGCTTGAAATATATTCCACGTATAGACCTCCTCAAAAAATGCAATGAGTATCTTGGATACCATAAATTGCAATTTACCACACAATGTGCCTGGCTATGTGCCCTTTTGGCTAATAAATGTAAAAAAGACATTGACCTGATATTGACAACTGCATATGTGTGGTATGAGTCTAACCACAAGTGACACGTATTGATAAGCGTAAAACTCTATTACACTGCCTTCCTTACATCTCATCTTAATAATATTAATAATGCACTGCTACTATTCTATTTATATTCATTTATATAATTATAATATTTTTATTCAAGAAACAATTAATTCCAGCACTTGACAATTCATAAAAACAGTCAGTGATAACAAATCAGCTACATGTCACTTTATGTTTAAACGTGTACAGTTGCCCTGTATGTATTTCCACTCATATTTAGTTTTACTGGTAGGAACCACCTGGTTCCACCACCAGCCCACAGGGGATTATTGTGTCCGTCCATCGTTCAGGGAGGGGGGTGGAGGGGCTGGGGTGGGAGGGGCTGGGTGGGAGGGGTGGGGCTGGGGGGTGGGGGTGGCTGGGGCTGGGGGGGTGGGGAGGGGTGGGGAGGGGTGGGAAGGGGAGGGGCTGGGTGGGGCTGGGTGGGGGTGGGAGGGGTGGGGCTGGGTGGGGAGGGGCTGGTCACCCCGTGGTGCCCTTATAAAACTCAACGTTTAACCTACTCACGCCGGCTTGTGCCCGCCCTCACAGTCGGGCATATTTGTGGAATAAACCACGCCGCTGTTGACCCTGGCCATTGACCGAGCAACCCAACGTTCCTACCAGCTCCCTCCACAGGAATGTGTTATATTTCTACTTGCTTTATGTATGTTTAACTTCTTTTGCACCGTATGTAGCTAACCGTGCTAATCAGAGGTGCAGGGGAAAGACAACAAACAAAGTTAACACAAAAAGCAGTTCTAAAGAAATTAGTTTTCAACCTAGATTTAAAATTGCATCTCTCCTAATATCAGAAGAGGGTTCCAGACAGCCACAGAAGCGCATCTGAAAGCACGCGATGGACTGGCCCTATTTGTTCAATGGCTTGCAAAAAGCCACTGCGAGGGTGACCAGAATCTGCGTGATGGTGTATGCTCCTTGACAAGATTTGCAAGATATTGTGGTTCATTTGTGGCGAGCACTTTGTGCGTAATGTGCGCGACCTTAAATGTATTCGTTTAGCAACCGCAAGCCGATGCAGCCTAGCGAGCACTGGACAGACATGGTCGGAAATGCAGTACCCATCACGGGATGTGCCAAATAATTTTGTTAACGAAGGTTGGCGGCTATTCAAATGTATTGGATAAAAAGGGAATGAGATACCCTGGAGAGAGATTGTGGGTTTATCTGCGCTTCCGGAATTGCTACGAAGCAGCAACAGGCACCTGTGAAAGCGGCATCCGTGATTGCTAAGACATCTGATCCTCACCCGTCTCGCTGGTGGAATATTCAGCACTGAGGACAATGCACGGGTAATGATTACCGGAGTGCTGGATAGGAAAACTGCAAGGTCAAAGGCACAGGAAATTGTAAATATTTAATTATCACTTACCCATCCCTGAGGATGTCATTGCTTGTGAATAATAGCACTCTTCTTATCTTTGTTAATTTATTTTAATGAATATATTTAATATTTATTGTTTAAAGTCATTTATACACTTTTTTGGATTCACGGTGCTATCGCATGTTGAGAGGTTATTATTTAATAATACACGAGTTTGGATTTGTACATCTTTTCCATCATTCACAAGTGCACTGTGTTTAAGCACTGTTTAAGACGAGGCTTTAGTGCAATGATAGTCAAATATTTAAAGTATAAACTTTTCAAGCACATGCATTTGCTATATCATACTTGCCAACTCTATGCCGAACACTCCCAGTGTTGATTATTATGTATTTATGTATTTATTTCCAAAAATCCACAGTCCCTTTAGCGGACTCGTAAATGAAAATAAGTGGTTACGTCGTATAAATGACTTCATTTTGTATTCATTATTTACACAGGAGTTAATGTTTTGTTTTTATTTACATGTTGTAATGGCAGTGTGATATATTTTATTAATTTAGTATATGCCGGTAAATATAATATTATTGTGCATTTTCTCCCATAATGTACTTCACAAATATACTTTTATGCCCAATGCCCACACACGTGCTCAAGCACAGCCCTGCATTAGCTAAACAGATATTATTCAATGACGGCTGCAATTAATTCTGGTAGCTGGTGAAAAAGCCATGTCACCACGACCAACCTTGAGACAACAGGGTCGGGCCTCAGGATGCTGTGGTCAGCCAGTAACGTGAGGGAATGACCCACTCCTCTGCCCGATGCCACACATCCCCAGACTTCCAGATGTATCACCTATACTTACTGCCACTTTGAAACATTGTGACCCACAGTACTTAATGCAATGCTTTAGGCCAGCCTCCATGAGCAATCATATGTAAAATAGCTCCCATAAATCAATAATTGCCATTTTTTTTTTATTCGAATGTTTCCATCTCTTTTTTCCTCTCTCTAGCCCACACAGTTGGAGTATGTGATGCATATGATGTCGCCACGTTCTAAAAATCATGTATA